>NW_027332420.1:503714-872416 GCF_000442705.2 Elaeis guineensis
CCTACAGTGAACCAACTATCACCAACATCTACTATAAGGGCTCCTTGAGACCCATGTTGATGTGTCAGTCAAACTCCAGTAGCCTCACTGCGAGCAGTAGTGTCATTTCAGGTCAAAGGACCAGTCATACAACTGCAGCATCGAGAAAGTCACTAACGAGTGAGCAAACATCCATGTGACTTTTCGTGTTAGTCACGTTCAGTGCTAGTTGTTCTCTAACAACTATCTATACTCTCACTCCAGTATCTTACACTGTAGACTCGAGACTTATCTGTCTGAAGAAAGCGATCCGTGCACTGATCTATCTGGATCAATTATCATCCCCATGATAATCCTATGATCAGGAGTAATTTAAGAATCAACCATCAATGATATATGCCTCAAATTCTCAACTTTTTGAGAATGTGTTATCATCTTATTAATCTCTTGAATGATTTATGGATACATAGACATGAATGATAATATAACTGCTCAATAAGTATAAAATCATGTCCTAGAGATATGAAATGTATCAGTCAAGATTGACTTCTAAGACATACATCCAACACTCACGAGCTAAGAATTTGATGTATGTATCATTAATAGTCAATTTCTAAATTGCTCCCAATTGATGGATCATCATGAGGACATTACTCCTGATTGATTGATCCAGTGAGATTGGTTCATAGATCACTTTTCTTTGGATATATAAGTCTTGAGTCTACAGTGTGGTGATATTGGAGTAAAAATACAGGTGGTTGTTAGAGAACATCGGTATCGAGCATGTAAAAATCACTTGGATATCTATTCATTCGTCAGGGACTTTCTCGATACTGTAGTAGTGTTAGTAGTTTTTTGACTTACGGTGCCTTAGCTATTCACAGTGAGGTTGCTGTAGTTTGACTATACATTCACTTGGTCTCCTAGTCATATGGGTCCCTATGGTATATGTGTGGAAAATTCAGTGTAGGGGTAAAATAGTAATTTTAAAATTTTTTCAAAATCATGATTTTACAGTAGAAAAATATTAATTAATCTAATTAATTAACATAAATTTATCCTACACTAGGATCTAAATATGATATATAGCATGCATGCATTTAAATTTGAAATTCGAATTTGAACAATAAATACTTTATTGTAATGTGTTCAGAACACAATACCTTTGTGCGAGTAGTAGATCACCGTAATCTGATCACCGTCGGGAGAGTCTGATCGTCGTGATGTAGTCACACAGCTGTCTGGCCTCTGTGGATCGTCCACATGAAGCTTTCGGTCTGATCGACTCCTCACGAGTGCTAGCTCATTGTAGAGCCCTTTTGACGGCCGATGCTGATCGAACTCCTTCGATCGATGTCTATCGATTCTTCGGATGCTCTGGATCATCAACAGACATGCTTGAGAAAATGTTGAAGATTTTTTTGAGATTTTGTGGGCTCACATACTCGTAGCTCACTTTCTCACTTTCTCGCAGCCTTCTGTCACTGAATTAAAAATTCAGGTAGTCCAGTGCCTAAGTGCAGTGAGTTGCTTGCAAGTTACCGTGGCGGTCTCAGGTCGAGGGATATTTATACCCATATTCCATCGGAGCAAATCTTGACAGTAGAAATAGCTCCAGAGTTGGTCACGTTCAGTGCAGATGTACCCTTACATCTCACCTGTATGCTATACCAGTGTCTCCGTACTCATTGGTTAAGAGGACAACCAACCTATATGGCATACAACGACCTATGCTTGATAAACGTTGTCGTCCTTGGTAACAACGTATCATTTGATCACGAACAGATTTAGGGACTAAATGATAAATCTTCCTTTGTCGAGTCTAAATAGTCCTAAGGACTTCACCACAACATAGGAGTTCTTTAGAAGATGAAACATTTTATGATTAAATATCAAAATAATTTTTATTAATTCATAATTTATGTACAAATATAAAAATGAGCACAACCGTCAACAGGCTAACGATTGGCTTAGGGATACTATTCCCAACAATCTCCCACTTGGCCTAAAGCCAATCGGTGCAGTATCTAATATCCATCTTCGAGTTGTAGTTGTCGAACTCCTTCACTGCAATGGCTTTAGTGAATGGGTCAGTCAGGTTCTCCTTTCCGTCGATCTTCTGAAGATCAACGTCACCTCGATTCATAATTTCTCGGATGAGATGGTAGCGATGCAGAATATGCTTCGTCCGCTGGTGTGCTTTTGGTTCCTTCGCCTGAGCAATGGCTCCAGAGCTGTCACATAGAGCAGAACTGGACCAACAAGGGAGGGTGCTACTTCGAGCTCGGTGATGAATTTTCTCAGCCACACCACTTCTTTGGCAGCATCTGATGCGGCGACATACTCCACCTCACAAACTGAATCAGTCACTGTGTGCTGCTTGGAACTTTTCTAGCAGATAGCCCCACTATTAAGGGTAAAAATAAATCCCGACACACTTTTGCTGTCATCGTGATCAGACTGAAAACTAGAGTCTGTAAACCCTATAAGTCTCAAGTCCGATTCACCATAAACAAGCCACTGGTCTTTAGTATTTCTTAAATACTTCAGGATGATTTTAACAACCTTCCAGTGATTCTCCCCTGGATCAGATTGGTATCTACTCACTACCCCTAGTGAGTATGCCACATCTAGTTGTGTACATGTCATGGCGTACATGATAGATCCCACTGTCGAAGCATATGGAATCCTACCCATACGCTCTCTCTCTTGAGGTGTTGTCGGACAATCCTCTTTGAGAGAGAAATTTCATGGCCTATTGAAAGATAGCCTTTCTTGAAATTCTCCATGCTGAACCTTTTCAGCATAGTATCAATGTACGTGGATGAGATAAACTAAGCAACCTTTTAGATCTATCCCTATAGATCCTCATCCCTAGGATGTAGGAAGCTTCTCCCAGATCCTTCATGGAGAACTGTGACGACAGCCAAATCTTTATTCCCTGTAATGCAGGGACATCATTCCCGATTAAGAGAATGTCATCCACATACAATACAAGAAATACTACTACTGGACCATTAGCCCACTTATAAATGCATGGCTCTTCTCCGTTCTTAAGAAGCCATACGTTTTGATCGTCTTATCAAAACGTATGTTCCAACTCCGTGATGCCTGCTTAAGTTCATAAATGGACCTCTGTAGCCTGCACACCTTAGACTCATCTGTGGATGTGAATCCTTCAGGTTGTATCATATACACCTCTTCATCCAGCTCTCTGTTTAGGAAAGCTGTCTTCACATCCATCTGCCAGATTTCATAGTCCAGATGGGCAGCTATTGCAAGCATAATCCGAATGGATTTGAGCATTGCCACAGGAGAAAACATCTCGTCATAGTCTATACCATAACGTTGACGATATCCCTTGGCAACCAGATGGGCTTTATAGGTTTCCACCTTTCCGTCTGTGCCTCTCTTCCTCTTGAAGATCCACTTACACCCTATGGGTTTTACTCCTTCGGGTGGGTCAACCAATGTCCACACATCGTTGACCTTCATGGACTCCATTTCGAATTTCATGGCCTCCAGCATTTCTCAGAGTCGGGTCTCTGCATTGCATCCATGTAGTGATCGGATCCTCATCATTTTCATCAAGTTCGATAGGATCGCCGTCTCGGATCAAGAAATCATAGTATCTGTCTGGTTGACGTGGTACTCTATCAGATCGCCTTAAGGGTGCTTGAACAATGAGTTTCGGATCTGATCTAACCAAATCCGGTTCAGGTTCAGCAACTTGTGTCGGTTTTTCCACCTGCCAAACTTCATCAAGTTCGATCTTAGAGGCAACAGTCCCTTCATCAAGGAACTTCTTTTCCAAAAAGATTGCCTTAAGGCTGACAAACACTTTTTGCTCATCAGCTAGGTAGAAGTAATACCCTTTGGTCTCTTTTGGGTACCCTATAAAATTACACTTGTCAGACCTAGGTCCAAGCTTGTCCGTAATTAAACGTTTAACATAAACCGGACACCCCCAAACCCTAAAGTGCGAGAGTACTGGCTTACGTCCTATTCATATCTCATATGGCATTTTGGTTACAGACTTACTCAGAACTCTATTTAGAAGGTAACAAGCCGATTCGAGTGCATATCCCCAGAGGAAGTTCGGCAGACCAGCAAACCCCATCATGGATCGAACCATGTCCAACAAGGTCCGATTCCTCCTTTCAGATACACCATTATGTTGTGATGTTCTAGGAGGAGTCCACTGAGAGAGAATCCCATTCTCCCCAAGATATGTCAGAAAATTATTGGAAAGGTATTCACCTCCTCGATCAGATCAAAGAGTTTTAATACACTTTTCAGTTTATTTTTCTACCTCATTTCGGAATAGTTTGAACATTTCAAACGACTTCGATTTATACTTCATTAAATAGACATACCCATACCTCGATAGGTCGTCTGTGAAGGTTATAAAGTAGAAATATCTAGCTCTTGCACTTGAGCTCATGGGTCCACATACATCAGAATGTACCAAATCTAAGAGTTCACTGGCTCGCTCACCTTTTTCAGTAAAAGGTGATTTGGTCATTTTACCAAGAAGACAGGACTCACAGGTTGGAAGTGATTCACAATCACCTACATCAAGAATTCCTTTTTGAGCCAACTTATTTATTCTGTTCTCATTGATATGACCTAGCCTACAGTGCAAAGGTAGACTTCTGACACATTATCTATTCTAGGACGTTTACCGGAGGTTTGAACCACATTAACAGGTTGTGATAGAAAGTAAATTCATTATTAAGTTGTCCAACAAATATTGTAACACCATTCAAAATGATATTGCAAACATTTTTTTTATTAAAAATTGATAACTGTTCATGGCCAAAAGACCTACAGAAATAATATTTAATAAAAAAGTTGGACAATAGTGACATTCACTCAGAATTATATTTCAAGAATTGATTATAAGGTTCATGATTCTAATGCTAGAACTAAAACTTTGCTTCCATCTCCAATGTTTAAGAATCTATGCCTTCATCAAATCTCCTACTGACCTGCAGATCCTGCATCGAATTGCAAATATGATAAGGGCTTTCGGTATCCAATACCTAGGCAATAGTACACAAATGAAAAAGTTGCAAGGTGTTATCATATAAGTACCTTGCTTCTTCTTCGGCCTGTTCGGATCCAGGGAGGCAATGTATAGAGGATAGTTCCTCTTCCAGTGCCCTGCTTCTTGCAAAAGAAGCACTCCGCCTGGCTCTGATCGGGCTTGCGTTTCTTGATCTGACCCTGTGCAGACGTCCCAGCATGCAGCTACACCTTCTTATTCTTCTTCTTCTTGTTCTTCTTCTTCCCTTTCTTAAAGGGTCGACGACCAGAAGAAGACCCTCCCACAACATTCACCGACTCCTTATGGAGCTGGTGATCCTTCTCAAAGTTCTGCAGCAACCCCAATAAGCCGTGGTAGTTCACTACAGGCTTTGTCATCCGAAAATGAGTAAGGAAGGGGAGGAAGGACTTGGGCAATGAATTAAGGATCGCATCCTTACCGAGCTGCTCGTGCAGGGGAAAGCCCAGTTTACTTAGGCGTTCAATCATTTCGATCATGTACAGTACATGATCAGTGACTGAGGCTCCATCCCTCATCCGAGCATTGAAAATGGCACAACTAGTTTTGTGCCTTTCAACGTCATCAGGTGTGCCAAAGAAGTCGTTCAACATTTGAAGCATCTCCTGTGGCTGGGCGTTCTCAAACCTGCGGCTGAACTCATCATTCATTGCCGCCAGCATAATGCATCGAACGGTGGTACGATCGTTGAACCACTTCTGATAAGTGTCTCGGATTGTCCCTCTAATATTCGGGGCTGGCTCCTCAGGTGCCAGATCCGTTACTACATAAAGGATCCGCTCATACTCAAGGATAATTTTTAATTTTTGATACCAGCTATCAAATTAGGTCCCATGAGCTTGTCATTATCTAATAATGACCGGAGGGACAGGGTAGTGGCCATAGCTGTATAAAAAAAAATCAGACCTCTATTAGTACATAAATTATAAATACTAAAGACTTGGACTTTAGTCTAAAGTTTTTCTCAGTATTTTTATGAACTGGTAGCCTCAACCTCCAATTCGAGTAATTACTTTAATTTCTTAGTGGGTACTAGAATCCACACAGACTACACACGAGCCCAACTTTGGTTGGTCAACCCATGTGCATCTATGGGTAGGTTCATAACCAGTTATTTCTCTAAACAACTTCTAGTAATTGATTTTGCCCCAGAATCTAATCAGTAGGCTTTGGCCTCCACTGAAAAGATCTGGTTAGGTCCAACCATTAACATGATTTGATTTGGTGAATCGGACCAATAAATGATCAGGCCCGACTTTGGCCGGCCAACCTGATCACCATCAGAAAGACTCAAACCAAATTATCATATTATGAATGATAATTCCATTAGTCAATAAGCACCAGGCCTTTGGGCCTCCAATGATTATTAAACTAATGGACTCATTATCACTCACTTAATGGGAGGCTATGACTTAGTTATCAATATAACTTAATCATTTTTAGAGACCTAATAATTCTTGAGGATTTTATTAAAGGATAGATGAGAAGAAAATATCCAGCCAATTTCAATCCTCCCACTGACTTCACCAAGTCAGATTAAAAAGGATTTAATTAAAGCTGGCATTAGGAGCACCTAAATCAGTCAAACTGATTTACCTAATGACATGGGTGAGCCCTAATCACCAAGTGATCTAATCAAAACCTAATTCACCAGGTTGGCCAGGTAAGTGAGATCAGTGGTAGGGATAAGCCATTAACTCGTCAGAGATCAAGTCACTGCGAGTAGCTCCCACTTAAAAACCACTGGTCAAACTGTCAAACTTACTTTAGACACCAACCAGTTCATTAGTTTTAATTTGATCAACTTAGTAAATAGGGTTCCACCACGTAGCCATGAATTAAGTCCATCTTGGTCTAGTTAAAGATATGGACCCATTCAACTACAACTATTGGAGTTGAGTCTAGAGTATCCTTGACCAAATCTAATTCAACTTTTGATTAGATTTGACCAATTACTCTAATTTTGTCCATTTCTTTAAGCTAACCTTAGGTCTAACCTAATTATGGACCTAATCCATCTAACCCATTGATCCACAAGTTTATGCAATTATCTTAGATCTTAATTCACAATTCTAGACCTACTAGACAACACTTAATTCTTTTAATTAAGTATTTGGGCTGATGGGTCAGGGTTTGGCATTTCAAAAATAATTTTCAAATTTGAAAAGTTTTATTTTTTGTTCACCAAATATGTTGACTCATTTCACAAATAGATCAGTACATTTCATAAATAGCAATCCTATTGCTAATTACATAATAAAAATAACTCAATCAAAATAAATCATGAATATTCCTTTAGATCTAATCTAACACATTCATGATAAATTTCACAATTGAACCTTTACAATTAATTCCTTTCGCTGCTTCATCTGTATGGGATATAATTACAGCGGCACCCCTACCGCATAGGAGACCCCATCGAATGGGAGGAGAGAGCTTTAAACCCTACTTTTCTCCTATGACCAGACGGCCATGGCAACCAATCCAATTCGATTACTCGCTACTTGGATCAAGTATATCTAAATATACCAATTTTAAAATTTAAATTTTAAAATTTAAAATTTAAATTTTAAATTTAAATTTTAAATTTTAAATTTTAAATTTCAAACAAATTTCAAATTTTTGAATTTCAAATTTTGAATTTCAAATTTTGAATTTTAAATTTTGAATTTCAAATTTGAAATTTCAACCAAATTTAAATTTTAAATTTTGAATTTTGAATTTTTAAATTTTGAATTTCAAATATCAAAATTCAAATTCAAATTTTAAATTTCAAATTTTTGAATTTTAAATTTCGAACAACTTTCAAAATTTAAATTTTAAATTTTTAAATAAATTTCAAATTTAAACTTTTAGATTACAACTTAATCTGTGCATGCAAATATATATATCATATCTAAGAATCCGCTCTGATACTATTTGTGGGAAATTCAATGCAGGGGTAAAATGATAATTTTAAAATTTTTCAAAATCATGATTTTACAGTGGAAAAATATTAATTAATTTAATTAATTAACATAAATTTATCCTACACTAGGATCTAAATATGATATATAGCATGCATGCATTTAAATTTAAAATTTGAATTTGAACAATAAACACTTTATTGTAATGTGTTCAGAACACAATACCTTTGTGCAGATAGTAGATCGCCGCAATCTGATCACCGTCGGAAAAGTCTGATCATCGCGACGTAGCCACATAATGTGTCTGGCCTCTGTGGATTGTTCACATAAGCTTCGGTCTGATCGACTCCTCACGAGTGCTAGCTCGTTGTAGAGCCTTTTGACGTCGATGCTGATCGAACTCCTTCGATCGATGTCTGTCGATTCTTCGAATGCTCCAGATCATCAACAGACATGCTTGAGAGGATGTTGAAGATCTCCCTGAGATTTGTGGGCTCACGATACTCGTAGCTCACTTTCTCACTTCCGAAGCCCAGGCTAAAACTCTAGGGAACTCACCGGAAACCTTGCACCCACTTTTCTTTTTTTTTCTTTCTTTTTCTCTTGGAAGGATATGGACTTCCTTCTCACGCACAAGACTTCTCACACCCTAAAATTTTTCTCCAAAAATCTTCTTCTTGCACACCCCACTCTTCTCCTCCTTTTATAACAACGTCAAACGTCTTATCTAAAAGAAAGGATAAAGATGAGTAATTGCACATTTGAATTCAAATCAAATTTTGAATTCAAATGGACACCAACTCATCCCTTATCCACTAAAGGTTGAGGCGTGGCTTAAATTATGCATGGAGTGATTTCATGAGAAACCTTTTCTCATGTAATAAATGGAGCATAGAAAAAGGGATAAAGCACAAAGATTGATTGCCCATTCAAATTCAAACTTTATTTTGAATTTGAATGGCCAACCAATCATCCTTATCCATTCATATGGAACATTAAAGTGGGGCATGGAGAGGGCTTGGCGTGAGAAAAAAATTTATGAGAAGTTTCTTCTCATGAATTCAAATGGGTGCAATGGAAGTGAGGTGGCGCAGGGAGATTGGGTCAAGGTGGTTTAATTATTTAAACCAACCTAATTGAACCAAATAAGTTAGGTCCAATTAGACTAATTTAAATCCAACTTAATTAGGCTTAATTAAGCTCAATAAAATCTAATCAAATCAGGAATTGACTAAGCCCAACCCTGATCAAATCAGGGACCAAACCATCTTGAGATTAGGTCAACTCTTAACCTAATCGGGTCAAACCCAACTGAATCCAATTCAATTGGACTTGATCCAAAAATAATTACTCAATCAAATTGAATTAATTAGTGATCAAATCACTAATTAAATCTCTCAAAAATACTAAGTTCAAATCCGATAGGCAATCGAGCATCAGAATTCATCGATATGTAACCCTGATCGAAAAGTCCCAACCAGTGGGACTCTTGACCCCAGTACCCATAATGTGTGGAACTCATGATCAGAGAATCCTGATTCTTGATCATCAAGTTCCAAACATGTAGGATTCTACATCAGCCATCAGATAAGATAGGAACCTCTAATGTGTGTGACCTCGCAGGTTCGAACCTAAGCCGGTAGCATAGGAACCAATTCCTGTACTAATCGAAGTGACCATCTAGCAATGGTACCCGACATCCGGATAGATCGAAGAGTCGCAATCGCAACACTCAGAACCTACATGAATATGGTTACTGTATAATTCATCCTTTTGACCTCTGTGTTTAGGATGACTCAGGGTTAAACTGTCAACCCTGATCAGATCATCCGAATCGTGCTCAACTCAAACAGTCCTGTGACTCCTCACAAGGACTATCCTGGCCAAGATTTTGCTAAATTGAAATACGACTGTACACAGCTCCTAAACTGGAGTGGTCAATCCTATCTTGACACACGCACCGACAATCAAGTACTTGACTACACCCAGCAGCCTTCCGTCACTGAATTAAAAATTCAGGTAGTCCAGTGCCTAAGTGTAGTGAGTTGCTTGCAAGTCACCGTGGTGGTCTCAGGTCGGAGGGATATTTATACCCATATTCATCGGAGCAAATCTTGACAGTAGAAATAGCTTCAGAGTCGGTCACGTTCAGTGCAGATATACCCTTACATCTCACCTGTATGCCATACCAGTATCTCCACACTCATTGGTTAAGAGGACAACCAACCTATATGGTACACAACGACCTATGCTTGATAAACATTGTCTCCTTGATAACAACGTATCATTTGGTCGCGAACAGATTTAAGGACTAAACGATAAATCTCCTTTGTCGAGTCTAAATAGTCCTAAGGACTTCACCACAACATAGAAGTTCATTAGAAGATGAAACATTTTGTGATGAAAAATATCAAAATAATTTTTATTAATTCATAATTGTGTACAAATATAAAAATAAGCACAACCGTCAACAGACTGACGATTGGCTTTGGGATACTATTCCCAACAATATGTTGGTTACAGTAGGTTCATTGTAAGAGTAGGGTGCACATCTAAATGAATATATCGATCTTAGTAGTTAAAGAGTATCCTATGTAATTTATGAGTTCTCAAGATCGTGGCCATGGCGATGTGATTAATGAAAAAAGATTTTCATGAGATTTCAAATATAGACTCAGCTGATTAAATCTTACATATGACAGATAATGGAGTTTGATGAGTTTTTCATAACCTCTATCTTGTCGGCATTCACAATAGAAGAACTGAATCATATGTTAATTACACGTAGAGGTTCAGACTCTTTCATTCTATTGAGTTGCCACTACATGTTGCTAGGCATCATTGAGAGATTGTAAGATCCACGAGAATTAGTTGATAGTCAATAATTCTCATTAGATGAGTTGAAATTATTTTAATCTATTAAAAAAAATTTCAATGATATTTATGATGGAGATCATGATATGTGTTACTACCAGACATAATAAAATATATGGGATCACACACGAAAGAGATTTTGACTTGATGAATAATTGAATTATGAATTCGATTCACAGATGGATCCAATTATCAATTTGATTAATGATTAGACTAAATTGTATAAGTTACAAGAGATGACTTACAAAAGTTTAGTGAGTTAGAGAAAGAATAATTAGTAATTATTATTGAATTAATCATTAATTATTTGATTTGATTATTTAATTAAAGATTGGATTTAATATAAATTAAATTGGATTTAATTTGGGCCTAGTTCTAGTAAAATTTGGATCTGACTAAACCTAATTGAATTTGAAATTGGATTAGATTCAAATCAAATTTAATTAGGACTAGAATTGAGATCCTAGTTGGGCTGAGATTTTCTCTCATCCCACATGCCTAAGAGAATAAGGGGTGCACAAGAGGGGCCACACCTTTTCTTGTGCATGCATGAAAAATAAGAAGGGAGAGAGAGGGGCACATCCAAGGGTTGGACACACACCCCAGGGAGTCTGTCTCCTCTCTATCTTAACCCTCTATATATCCTAATCTAGTTTTTAATGGTTTGAATGTGATTCAAATTTTAAAATTTGAATTTGATTCAAAAATCAAAAGGATAAGATAAATAGATAAGAGTGTGGGGTTTATAAATAAGGGAAGGAGGAAGAGATCAAACAAGCTTTTTGTGCTGCCCCCTCCTCTCCTCTTCTTGCCACCCAAGAGCCCTCCTCTCTCTTCTTGTTGCCCTAGAGGAAGAATCATCTTCTTTCTCTCCTCTTCCATCCTCTTCAAAAGGTCTTCTTCCAAATTTTTTGAGAAGAAAAGAAAGAAGAAGCTAGATTCAGTTTGAAGGGAGACAGACCTATAAGAGAGCTAGCACTCCAGTGGTCTGTGGATTCTCCTGATCAAGATCAGCTCTGTGTGAATATCTGTAGAGGTTGGATGCATGTGCAGCTTTAAAAAACCTCAAAGACTTCCATGGATTTTAAATCACGATGAAAAACTATTCGCATAAAGATAAAAATCAGATCTTTATTAGGTTGGATCTTGATCTTGTCAATATAATGATGATACCTAAAATTGAGATATGATCTCCATGCATACTTAATTATATTAGATCTAATTAGATTTAAAGAATTTAGATCTAAAATTTTTTCTTCACTGCGTATTTATTTTTAAAATTTCTACATGCATACTTGTCACCATGTGGTGGTCCTCCTTCAAATAGTATCAAAGCGGTCTTACTATTGTAGGATTAAGATCTAAATTTCAAATCTGAAAATCTATTTTCAGATCTAAAATTTTAAATTTTAATGTTCATAAGATTGATTTTAGATTTGAAAAATTATTTTCAAGATCTAAAATCAAGAATGTTTGATGATCATGTAATTGTTTTAAAATCTGAAATTCTGATTTCAATTAATCATGAGATGGATTTCAGAATTTGAAATTCTATTTTTAGATCTAAAATTTAGATATTTGATGTTCATGTAATTATTTTTAAAATTTAAAAATCTATTTTTAAATCTAAAAAATCTGATTTCTTATGTTCATGCATCTAAAATTCTTATCTAATCTTCATGTGATCTGAATTTTATTATATCTAAATTATATATTTATTGTATGTTCATGCATGAGATGATGTTCAGAAATAAAGATCAATTTTGATATGATCTGTGATAGTATGAATATTTTTAAATTAATATAATTTGATTGAACATAAGATAAGCTTTTATAAATCAATTTAAGATCATTCTGAAATAAGATTGTCTTAGTATAATGGTGAAAGCCCTTATGTGATAAGTTATCCTAAGATGAAAAAAGATTGATAAGATAAAACATCATAAGAAATTTAACATGAACATAAGAATATATGATAATCGAATGAGTGTTTTTCATGTATACATTAGTGATCTCCATGAATCACTATGACCCTTGAAGTAGGGTATATCATGAACACACACCAAATCGATTTGCAATTTTGCAATCTGTGGTGGTGGAAACAAAGGGACAGAACCGATTTGGAATTACTTAATCAATTGGTGTCAAAAGCAAGTGATAGAATGGTGATTACTTAATTAGGACCGTTGCTTATGTACGGAGAGCCTCCCATCAATCTAGAACTTACCTGACCAATTTGATTTATTAAGTTTCTTTGGGTGCCTAGTGTTGAGTTCACCACATATGTTATATTTGCATCATGATTCTGATCTTAGTGAACCAAGTCTGGATCTCTCAAGTAGATCCATGGTAATTGTGGATTCACATTTTTCTATAATAATTGTTTTAAAATTCTAATTAGAATCTTTTATATCTACAGTTCACAATGTTTGCTTCCAATCCTTTAGCCCAAATTCTTAAAAATAATAGATTAATCAAAAATAACTATAAAGACTGACTTAGGAACCTCAGAATAGTTCTGAACTCAGAAAAGATAGACAACATACTTGACCAGGACCTTGTTTTAGTAAACCGTCCGTCTGCTAAACAACGAACATCATTTGAAAAATAGAAGGATGATGATAATACGATTAAGTGGTATATCTTGGCATCAATGTCTAATGAACTCCAACACCAGCATGAGGATATGCAAATTGTCAAGGCTATGATAACTCATCTGTAAGAGTTGTATGATGAGCAGAGCCGGACTGTGCGCTATAAATTATCCAAGAGACTTTTGAATACTAAGATGCACGAAGGGTACTCGGTCTATGATCATTGTCTACAATGATTAAAGACTTGAAAGAGCTTGAGAAGCTAGACATGACCATGTATAAGGAATTGCAAGTGGATTTGATCCTGCAATTCCTCCTAGTTCATATGGATAATTTAACTACTATATAAACAAGATCGATAGCACTTTATCTGAATTGTTGAATATATTGGTGACCACTGAGGAGACTTTAAAAAGTTCAAGGAGCACTGTTCTTGCTATGGAGCGAGCATCTACTTCCAAGAGGAAGTCTCCTTGGAAAAAAAAAGCATGCAAAGAAATAAAAACAAGATAGCAAGCCAAAAAAGGATGCTCCTAAGAAAGTGGCTGACAAAGAAAAATGCTTCCACTATAATGTTGACGGTCACTAGAATAAGAACTGTCCTGCATACCTGGAGAGCATGAAAAAAAAGAAAGAAGACACATCTTCTGAAGGTATGTCTGATCTACTCGTACTTGAATCAAATCTAATGGTTTCCTCTACTTTTAGTTGGGTCATAGACTTTGGTTCTAGTACTCATTTATGTACTTCTATACAGGATCTAGTAGAAAGTGGAGGACTGAGGAAATGTAAAATGATCCTTCGGATTGATAATAGAGCAAGAGTTGCTATTGTAGCCATTGGCACCAATCCTCTGTGATTATCGTCAGGATTTAGTTTAATTCTTAGAGACTGATATTATATACCTACTGCTAGTAAAAATTTAATTTCTATATCTATACTAGCACAGAATGAATGCAATTTTAATTTTAATTAAGACTACTATTTCATTTATTTTAGAAATAAAGTAGTTGCACGTGATTTTTTTAATTGATAGTCTCTACCATTTTTATATTGATGTATTTGTAAACATATCTAAGTAGATGTGAGCGTCGTAGGATCTAAAAGACCTAGAGATGAAATAAATCATCAGTATATGTGGCACCTCAGACTTGGTCATATTGGAGAGGATATATAAGCAAATTGAAAAAGGATGGAATCCTTGAATCATTAAATTCTAAGTCATATCCAATTTGTGAATCCTATCTTCAAAAAAAAAAAGATCAAATTACCCTTTATAAGACATGGGGAGAGGACCACTGAGATATTTGTCTTAGTACATACTGATGTGTGTAGCCATTCGATATGCAGGCGAAGAGTGGTTATCTCTACTTCGTCACTTTTATCAATGACTACTCACAGTATGAGTATTTGTACCTTATGAGATACAAATTTGAAGCATTTGAAAAGTTTAAAGAATTCAGATATGAAGTAAAAAAAAATTGAAAAACCCCTTAAGGTTCTTTGATTAGATCGAAAAGAGAATATCTTAATGAAAATCTTGAAATTATCTTAAAAAAAATAGCATGGTCTCATAATGGATACCTCCTGGTATACCTCAACTCAATAGGATATTAAAAAGGAGGAGTAGGACTCTATTAGGTATGGTTCGATCCATGATGAGCTTCACTGATTTACCTTTATTTTTTTGAGGATATGCTTTACTTTCGGCAATCTATTTATTAAATAGAGTATTCTATAAATCTATTCCTACTACGCCATATGAAATGTGGTATGGTAAGAAACTATCTTCGTCATCTCAAGATTTGGGAATCTCCAGCCTATGTCAAAAAACAACAGGCAGACAAGTTAGAGGATAGGTCTATGAAAGCTCATTTTATAGGATATCCTAAAAAATCGTTAGGATATTATTTTTACTTTCTAGAGAATCATAATGTGCTTGTAGCCGATATGCCACATTCTTGAAAAAATAGTTTATCTAAGATGGAGGTAGTGGGAGGCAAATTGAGCTCGAAAAAAAGTTTTTGAAGAGCAACGAAGCATAGATCATTTAGAATCAGTTCATATTGAGCCAGTAGATATAGTACCTCCACCACCTCGTAGATCTAGTAAGATCTCCATCCTCCTCAAAGATACATAGGTATGATCGAGAAAATAGTGGGAGGAACATTTGTTTAAAAGATCCTAAAATAAATTGAAAATCCAAGTACAAAAGCCTAATTAGAATCTCTTACATGGAGGCTACTTGATGAGGAAAGTCGATGACCGATGTGTGATTCAATGACTAATGCACAGGTCAGTGGCCAACACTTGGGTCGGCCAGGACTAGGGTTTGCTAGTATCTTCCATTCGGGCTGTAGTGACTTTCCATCCATAACAATTATATATATCTGGATTGGGCTTGGGATGTATTTTACTATTACCTGTATCTATCTAGATCTACCAAAAATCGGATAAAATCCATCCTATTAGGATCATGTTGGATCGGATACAAAATAGGGCCAAGTAAATTGCCACCATTATCCTATCCTAGGATGCTTTGTGCTGAAACTTCTCAATTACGCAAGGATAGGTACTTTCAGAATGTCTCGATTCCAAAGGATAAGGAGAAGGCAGTGGCCGACTTAAACCAGTGGCAAGCTACTTTGCATGGTATAAACGGGCATCTAACCACCTGTAGTCAGTACAAACTGGCACATGGCCCTGTAGCGTTAGTGTAAGCTGACGCCAAACTACCTGGCATGAGTATAAATTGATCATCGCACCTACTTGGTGTCTGTTTAAACCAGTGTCTGGCGCGAAGGTGCCGATATGAACAAGCGGCAGGCACTTGTGCGTCCTTTTAATAGTATCTACCAGGCCACGTGTTGGGGAGTTTCTTGGAGTCTAATTGTTTTCTGAAAAAACAAAGGATAGCTGAGAAGAGGTTGCTGGAAGCAGCTTGCATGGGATTTAACTTCAATTTAGACAGATGGCAAATAACCTAGCACTAGTTTGATTAATTGTTGCTTAATGGGGGCTAGTGGTTCTCCACTTCTCCAACCACTTAAACTACGTCTCAACTGACGTGGCACAGATTTAACTGACCTTGTTACATTTTTTGAATTGGAGAATTAATGTACGATCATGAGGTTTCTGGACCAGCTGTTAGGGGAATTAAATGTTAGGATTTTTCTAACCTATACCCAAAGGGCACAGGATAAGGAACATTAACTACCCACCTAATTTGATAGATTTTATCTGAATAACAAAAAGATAACTAATAACATTCTTATAACAAAACTATCCTTTTTATCTCTCTTGGCATTAAAAGCCATTTCTGGACTAAAAATAGAGAGAAAACTGGAAACTGGCAGTTGATACAAATAGGACCTTTCTTTATGATTCCTTGAGTTGAATACATATTATCTATCCAAGGAAAAAGAGTATCGCGATGTAGAATTCTATCTATATATTCAAATTTAATTACACATTTCAGGCATTTATCATATTTTTCTGACAAAAATAAATCATCATATTTATCATAATACAACTCTTGATTAAAAAAAAGATAAATTACAGAAACACCTCCTCAAGTTTAGACCATTTTCACTTATACTCCCTGTATTTTAAAAAGTATCAAACAGATCTCTAAAGTTTCGAAACATTCCAAAGAATCCTTCTATCCATCTCCGTTAATGAAATCTTATCACATAGCCATCACATGATGTTATTATTTTATAAAATGACAAAAATACTCTTATCTCCATCTTCTCCCTCCTTTCTCTTCGATTGAACTTTTCCTCATTGCCGGCGATCCTTTTTCTCCCTCATCCTTCCTCCTTGTTCCTTCTCCTCTTCCTCTTCATTCATTTCTCCTTCTCCATGATGGCTTCCTTAACCTCGGCCCACTCCTCCACCGCCTCTTCCTCCTCCTCCTCATCTTCGATTGATCTCCTCCTTCTTCTCCATTACCGGTGTTGCCAGATACTTCTGGAACATGGGGAATGGGACGAGAGAGGGAAAGATGCTTTTAGAGCATGGTTTTAAGCCAAATGATGTTACATTTAGTTCTATAATATAATATAATATAATATAATATAATATAATATAATATAATAACTCTTTGTGGAAGTCATCTCCACCTGCCTCACCTCCATGCTCCCCCAAATGGGCACAAAAAGCAACAGCAAAGTTTGATGGAGTTGTGATGGTTTTGCATTTAGATCACAGGAATTCCTCATTAGACCCCATCCATTTCTCTTGGTGGGTTCGTATGCTATCCCGAGGTATGTCTCAAAATCGCGGGTTTTTCCTTCATCTAGTGAATTCACTGGTTTGTCATTGCACTTTGGTTGTCCGATGTTTTGTCTACAAGAGTTGCTTCTTTATGTTTGCTATGATTTCTTTGTTCATGGTCAGATCTTCTGTTGAATCATTTGCCCCTTTTTTATATTGTATTCTGTTCCTGGCTTTTGGATTTTCAGGTGTAAATTTAAAATCTCATAAATTTGGAATGATACTTTTTGATCTTTCATAATGGGGATTAATTAAGATCAATTGAAATTGGATATAATCTTTCATTTTGCTTGCTACACGTATGCAAGATATGTTTGGGGGTAAAAAAATCTTTTCTTTATACTACAGTCATATCTCCTGTAATAAGAAAACGCTCTTAGTTCAGTTCGGTAGAACACGGGTCTCCAAAACCCGATGTCATAGATTCAAATCTACAAAACTGATTCCGTTTATGTTATGTCGAATCATAATTATTATTCATCAAATATACATCATAGAGCCATTGAGGTTGAGGGAGAAGGATAACTGAAAGGTAAGCTGACGTGACAACTACCGGTAACCTACGGACGACGTCAAAAAAAAAAAAAAAAGAAGAAAAGAGAAAAAGAAGAAAAGAAGAGAAATAGAGAGAAGGGAATACAACAACAACAATGGTAAAGGAAAGAAGTTCGGCAGACAACAATTCGACGCAAAGTGCGAACGAAGTAACAAAATCTCCTTCTCATTTTTGATTAACAAGATGTACGTTACAAGACCCGAAGGGCCAGAAAAAGAAAACATTATTACAAGACTCGAAAGGGATACACCGGAGGTCACTTCGAGATGTAGACTTCTCTTCCCGGTTCTGTCCTTCCCAGCAGCATTTTCCAGTACATGTGACAAGCCTCTCGGCTCTCGCCCCCCGCATCGTTCCGCTCCATCTCCGAAATCCCAACCCTAGGGGAAAAAGGATGGGATAGAATTCAGGGGGCAGCAAAGGCAACGGCAGTGGCGACGACGACCTGTTTCAAGAAGAACCGAAATTACCCCGGAGGCAGCGATGGCGCCGGAGACATGCGCCACCACCGTGTGCTCCATGACAACCACCGTCCTAGGTGTTCCGGTAAGGTCGGCATGTTGGGAAATGTGTCCCAAAAAGCCAATCGTCAAGCTGTTGACGGTTGAGCAACCAAGTATTGTAATTGATTTGTTAATAAATAAAATATATTTGGCATTTTCATCATAAGCTTTCATCTTCTAATGAACTCCGTTGTTATGATGAAGTCCTTAGGACTATTTAAGTTCGATAAAGAGAGGATTTATCGATTAGTCCTTAAAACTGTTCACGACCAAATGATAGGCTGTTAATAAGGACGACAGCTTCTATCGAGCATAGGTCGCTGTAGGCCATATGGGTTGGTTGTCCTCTTAACCAAGGAGTGTGGAGACACTGGTATGGCATACAGGTGAGATGTAAGGGTACATCGTCATTGAACGTGACCAACTCCAGAGTATTCTGCTGTCGAGAATGTCTCTGATGGGATATAGGTATAAGTGTCCCTTAGACTTGAGATCACCTCAGTGACTTGCAAGCAACTCACTGTGCTTTGGTACTGGACTAACTGAATTTCTAATTCAGGGATGGAAGGCTTCTGGGCACAGTCAAGTACTTGCGAAGTCAGAGTGTGATCGAGATGGGATTGACCACTCCAAGAGTTGGAGAAGAATGAGTCGCTGTATTTCAATTTAGCAAAACCTTGGCCAGGGTAATCCATCAGATGGATTTGATATTTTGAAATACAATGTGGACAACCTGATCAGAGTTGACAGTTGAGCTCTGGGGTGTCCTATGATCATTTTGGTCAAGGGGATGAATTATATGAAAACTATATCCGCATGGGTTCTAAGGATGTTGTTCTACACATTCGACCTATCCGGACGTCGGGTACCATTGCTAGATGGTCACTTCGATTGGTATAGAAATTTGTTTCTATGCTACCGGCTTAGGTTCGGACCTATGAGGTCACACACATTAGAGTTCATGATCCGATCAGATGGTTGATCAACGATTAAGAATCGTTCTAGGGTTAGATGATCAATACGATTGATATTTAACCCAGTGCAAGTGTTGCAGGAGGATCGATTAGCAATTTGATTGCTAATTGGCTTAATTTGATTAAGCCAATGGGCTGAGATTAAGTTTAATTAAATATGATTTAATTAGATTTAGTTTGGGCTTGATTGGATCAAGTCCAATTGGTTTATTGGATAAGCCAAGTGCAAGGAAAAACTAGTCCTAGTTCAACTAGGACTTGGGTCAATCTAATTTCTAATTTGATTAAAAAATTAAATCAGATTTAAATCTAATTTAATCTGATTAAATTAGGTTATTAATTAGGTTAAGACCTATCTTAATTAGGTTGATCTAATTTTGATTTGATTTGGTTTGGAAAACCAAATTAAAACAAGTCATGAGACAGAATCCTAGTAGGACTAGGATTCCACCTTGCACCACAAAAACCTTCTCCACGCCCTCTCTCTTATTCAATGCCAATCTCTACTTATTTTATGCGACAAAAGCCCTCTGCCAGATCTCTCTCACGTTCACAAAAGGTCTCTTCTCTTCTTTCTTACATGGAAGGTGGTTTGGATCAAATCTAAAAGGAATAAGTTTGGATTTTGAATTCTATGAGATAGAGTTTTAGAAATCCAAAACTCTTTCAATTTTGCACCGAATTTATCCAAATTTTTTTTGGAATTTTCGTGGCTTTTAGGGTTTACATTGTGCACCCTTTTCTGTTGATCCATCCATGAAAATATGAAGGAGGTGCTCAAGAGTTGGGCGTCCCTTTACTTGCCATGTTTGGATAAGCCTTGACTAGGTGTTTGACCTAGACAAGGAATCTATCATATCTCTCTATATAAGACGAGTTTTTTCGTGAAATTTTAAGGAGAGATAGATATTTGAGATACCTTTCTACCATCCAAAAATAAGAGAGAAATACATTTGGGTCGTGGAGATATAAAAGACGCAAGTTTGGATGTTTAGAGAGAAAAACGTGAAGAAGAAGAGGGTCTTCTTCTAGGGTTTTTATTTTCATATCTTTCCTCCTTCCATCTTGAGTTTCCTGAGAGCGTCTCAGATCTGAAACTCCTCCTTCTACTTTCCATCTTTGGAAGAGTCCAAATCAAGAAGAAGGAGGCACCTGATCAACCATCAAAGAAGGATCAGCGCAGTACTAGCATACTGTGCTGATTTCCTGAAGCAGGACTTCTGATCGAGATTCGTGGGCTCGTGTGGACGACTCCTAGAGGCCAGACGCGTGTGCGGCTTGCAACATCATCCTTAAGCCCGGATCAGCGAGGTTAGAGCATCTAACTTGCAAGGTAATAGATCTGATCTATTATTTAATACATACATTAGATGTAGCTAGCATAGAAACATGTTGATATGATCAACATGTAGTTCATACTATATTAAATATATTTTAATTTTTGATTTAATGCCATGTAATAATCATGTAATAGGATCTTAGATCTAGAGATTTTCTGATCTTAGAAAATAAATTTTGATTTATTTTAGTCTTCCGCTGTATGATCTTGAAAAAGTTTCAAGATCTAACCCTCTTTTTCAAGATCTAACCCTGAAACCTAGATCTGGTTCCTTCACGGCATGCGCTATTCCACCGTCCCGCAACAAGTTTTACTGCCCCACCGTCGGCGCCGACCGCTTCTGGTCCCTCGGCCCCGACGACATCAAGGATCCGTCATGGCTTGTGACGACAGCTGCCCCCTTGACCGGTGTCGCCCCGTTCAGCTACTCCGAAATTCTCAGGCGGAGCGCCTTCACCGGTTGTCCCCGTTATTAAACCCCTGTTGTTGAAGGAATTCTCCCTCGAGCCCCCTTTAAGGCGACGGAACCCTCAGCGACAGTTTGACAACCGGAGAACTCGCAGACCGCTGTTCTCCTCCTCGCACTCTTCCTAGTCCGTGGCATCCTCTTGAGGCTGGTCTCCGGGGCGGAGGCCCCAGCGGGAGAACCCTTCGGAGAGACTCGGGGGACTGAAGACGGCGGAGAGCCGGCAGAGATGGCAAAGACCGACGCGAAGGATGCTTGGAGTTGGAAAGGGCACCGATGGAGTGGCTGAGTGGCTAAGTTCTCAAGCAGAAGAAAGGCGTCGACCCTCAGGCGAAGTGAAGCCCCTGGAGGAAAGGCGGGGGCTTAAATAAGCAACGAAGCCTGACGCAGTTATGGTGGCAGGTGCCCCTAGGCCAACCAGTGCCCATCGCGGCATAGGGTTGACCGTTCGTGGACTTTCATGGCACGACGCTTAGGATCACGTCTTGGTGGGAGTTCGAAAAGACTCTTCGGATCGCCCTAATCGAAAAAAGGCTCCAGCATACGCGCATTAAATGCCAAGATTTTCGAGGGCGGTCATGTGCAGAATTCAAGGAAACGACTTCAGCTGTGAAAATTTTCTGTACTTCCTCCGATCGAAACTCGAACTCGGAAGTAGGGGACTGGTGTTGGGTGTAAAACCCTCCCACCGAAGTTCGTATTCGGAGTGACCCCTCGGGGATTCTACAGGCAAGCTTCGTCCGACTCTTACGGGAGCCGGACTCCATCTCCGACTTTTCGGAGTGACCCCTCGGGATTCTACAGGTAAGCTTTGTCCGGACTCCTATGGGACCGGACTCCGTCTCCGACTTCAATTGCAGACAAACTCCATCCGGACTCCTACGGGAGCCATACTTCATCTCCAACTTCGACTGCAGTCCGAACTCCTATGGAAGCCGGACTCCATCTCCGACTTTCCGAAGTGACCCCTCGGGGATTCTACAAGCAAGCTTCGTCCGGACTCCTACGGGAGCCGGACTCCGTCTCTGACTTCAACTGCAGACAAACTCCGTCCAGACTCCTACGGAAGTCGTACTTCATCTCCAACTTCGACTGTAGTCCGAACTCCTACGAGAGCCGTACTTCATCTCCAACTTCGACTGCAGTCTGAACTCCTACAAGAGTCGGACTCCGTCTCCTCCAACCCCGACTGCAGACAAACTCTGTCCGGGCTCCTACGGGAGTCGTACTTCTCCCCAACTTCGACTGCAGGAAGACCTCGTCCGAGCTCCTACGGGAGCGGACTTTGCCTCCGACTCCAGCTACAGACTCCAACCGAACTTCAGCCAAAAGTCTGGACCCCCTGGCAGGCCGTAGTAACGGCCACGACTCTACTCCACTCCCTGCGGCAGATCCTACGCGGCTCCATTACTCCCTGGCAGGCCGTAGTAACGCCACGACTCTGCTCCACTCCCTACGGCAGATCCTACGCGGCTCCATTACTCCCTGGCAGGCTGCAGTAACGGCCACGATTCTGCTCCACTCCCTGCGGCGGATCCTGTGCGGTTCCACCACTCCTTGATGAGTCACGACAACGACGCCGCTCACGCCCGCAACTGATTCCACGTGGCGAGCCATGGTGACAGCCACAACTCCACCCCATTACTCTTCATGATAAATTCCTCCTGGCCCCGTACGGCCCACGATGAGGTGATCATAAACAGTCGCTATCAACCCGCTGCTCCTCCCCCCGTCTATAAAAGGGGACCCCAGATACGTTATTCTCTAGGCTCTCATTTTTACCTAGAAACTCTGCTAAAATTTTCGTTCGAGCACTCCATTCTTGTTGAGGCAGAGAACTGACTTGAGCGTCGGAGGGTCTTGCCGGAGCAACCCCACCTCTGGTTTAGACTTCTTTGCAGGTCCCGGCGGTGACCGCGACTCCTCGACTCCAGCTTCTCCGGCGTAGCAGATTTTTGCACCAACAATAATAAAAAATTTAACAAAAAAAAGTTTAATTGAAACTTGAATTTGACCTTCCACGGGAGGAGGTCAATCAAAAAAAAGAAATGTTACTCAATCAAAGGTCCAACTGATCACCATGTTGTATTGTAAATGTGTAGTTACAAATAATCCTACCAAAGTAATAGGAATTAGACGTAAGACAATTCCAAATAGAAAAACTTCAATCATTTCGATTTTTTGAGGGGATAAAAAGATGGGTAAGATCTATCCCTAAATATTAATCTGAATTATCCGTGAATCTCAATAACCAAGAATTGGCAATTGACGTGGAAAGGAACCTGAACACCTGGAATCTCAGAGAAATATTATTTTTATAAATTATTCATTCAATTTATTTCAAATAAGTTGTATCTTATTCAAATCAATCAATAGAGCTGGGGTTATAGTTAAAGCAGCCAGTAGAAAACCGAAATAACTAATTATAGTAGGCATGAAAAAGCCTGTATCTCGTGCACTTCATGATAAAGTTTCTTGCAGATCCTTGTATGTATTTGTCACATGAGGCTTACATTACAAGCCAGAAAAATAAGAGGAAAAAATTGTAATTCCTCTTGCTGGATTCCAAAGGGCTGGATGTGCAAATAATGATATATAAGTTATGAGGATATTGAGATGGAAATGAGGCGAAACTTGAAAGAAATTGTTTTAAATATTTGAAAAGTGTAGGAGCTTCTACAATAATGATATCGGTAGTGATTAGTGAACTGGAGGACTAGATCGCTTCCCCCAGAGGCCAAGGATAGACCTGTTAAGCAAGTGGTCTGTGTCTAGGAAGTGAAGGGATTTTGCAGATTTTTTGTTCAGTAGATTTTTTGTTTAAAATATTTCTTTTATAAACACAATTCAGATAGAGGCAAGATCCTATCCTATATATATTGACTCTGGCTGAAAGAGCGGGTGACCTCTGTGCTGGTGCTACATTTGAGGTACGAGAAGGAACCTGTCAAGAATAGCCGTCTCCCTGCACGCAAATATCTTCTCTTGCAGCAGTGAAAGGATTGTTGCTGGGTGATATCACCAAAGTGGCGACCTAAATTTCATTGACATTTTGGAACCAACAAGCATAAAGATGCTGAGGAAAGTGATGCAGTTTTCCCCTCGGTAATTCCTTTTTAAACACACGGAATGGTGTCTTCACCATATTTTTATGTAACAGGAATTTTTTTCTTCCTTTGTTTCCTGGTATGCTATTGAATTCATATTCTCAGTGATATCATAGGGTGCACAGGTTCTATAACTTTACCACTTGGAGATTAATATATCGACACTGTATTTGGCTGTCTCTATCGCAGATGGCTTCTTTTCCAACTGCTGAACTCTGCGACGCAAACCCATCCCTTCTGTCGAAGGGGGAGCTGCGAGTTGTTCCACCAATGTTCCAAATATATGGGCAACGCCGAGCATTCTCTGGCCCCATTGTCACTCTCAAGGTATTCGAGGACAACGTCTTGGTCAGGGAAGTTCTTGAGATCTTCTATGGGATTCTCTCGCATTAACTCTTCTTTTTTCTTTCAATTCTTTTGAATCAAAGTGCCCATCATAGCAAAGTTGCAAGTTCATTCCTTACTAAGTTGAATGTCTGCAAATCGAAAAATAACTGTCAAATTTTTTCCTATTTCTTTCTTTTATTTTGGATTATTCCATTGCCATGTTGGCCACCGCCGGTCACTGAACCCTGCCGGTCGGCATCACCAGAGCCTGGTCCTCCGGCTAAGAGGGAGGGCCTCCTCACGGGGAACAAGGGGAGCAAGAGCTCCCCTAAAGAAAACAAAAGAGGAAGAGAAGGACGTGCAGGTCCTCATGACAGAGGGGCATTTTTATCTATTGTAACGGCAAGTGGACACCGTCTTAAGTGATCGTCAGGGCCTTTTTGAAACATTTCAAAACTTTAAGGACATGTTTGACACTTTTTAAAGTACAAAGGGTATAAATGAAAATGACCTAAACTTGATGAGGTTTTTCTATAATTTATCCTTAAAAATTTTTTGAATTTTAAAATGAGTGATGTAGGACAAAAAATATCCAAGCATTACATATCTCCACTCTAAAATTTTAAGAAAAAATAGAATTCAAATCATCATAATCTGAAATACTTTTTTCGCTTATTAGCACCACTTATGGTAGCATGATTCTTACTAATATTTTCCTTCTCTAGACATATAATAATATTATGACCAACACTCTTGTAAAGTCTACAAGCTTTTACTTGTTTTCCTAATTCCACCTTTCAATTACTTTTGCTTAGGCCTTTGTCTTTGATGCAGGAGAGCAGTGAACAAAGCTAGCTACATCAGTCACAAAATTACTATTAGATGATGCTTCAATATCTACTAACATTTTATCATTAGGCACTAAAAGTTTTTGTACATTTTGGAATTCTTTACGGTACCAACATGATAGCATGTAGCTGGAAGGGACTTCGAAATAATCTTTATAGAGGAAAATACATAGTATGTAATGACAAAAAATCCCCAAAATTCAAAAAGCTTGCAACTACAAGTGGCCATCTCACCACCTTATAGAACTATGTGCTTTTGACTATGAATTTCTTTATGGTATTGCATTATGAACTCAATATTATTCTTTCATGTACCATGTACTAAACTACTGTTCCAAAATCTTTCTGAAATTTCTTAAAAGCAAATGGTGTCAAAGTATTGTATGCTTGCTGTTATAATGGTGAAACGGTTCTCAAAGAAGATCCCCAATATTTCTCCAACATAGTGTTGTATTATGGCGCTTTCTCGACGCCTTCAATGGTAAGATCAACCTATAATTCACATGTCAAATTTGAAAAAAGTTTCAAAATAGCATAGAAAATCTTAAACAAATAATATGCAAACAAATAATTCTTAACCATGATTTAGATTTTTATCAAGTTAAATGAAGCAAACTTACCTATTTAATAAATTGGGTTAAGCTTATGTTGGAAGTGACAAATCTCTTTATCAATACATTTATGCTTTCTGATCTTCCTGCAGTCATCGTACTATCAAAGGAATAGTCACCAAGGTAAGCTGGCATCCAGAAGCGCTTAATTTAGTATAAATAATTTATGTGCTTGTTTGTAGATAAGTTGTATTGTGCAATCACTAAATACCACTGATACTCAAATACTTCAGGGATGTCTAACTTATACAATTGATAAAATTCAGCACACTAATTTGAATACTGATTTCGAAGAATTGAAGTAAACCAACCATGAAATTTAGTCATTATGTGCCATATACAAAAATTATATTTTGTGGATGGCATTTCTTTTGCAATTGCCTCTATCATCTATGGATCTTAATCAGTCAGTATTATCCTAGATGGCTTCTTCATCAATTATATAAAATTCTATCAATTAAGTTCAAACAAATAAAATAATATTATATAACACTGGAGCGTACACTTAAAAGTAAAATAGAAAAATAACTGCTATGTTACCTTTATTAACCATTGAAATACACTTGTAGTGTTGTTACGTAGAAGTGCACAACCAAATAATATTGTCCTTCCATGATTATCAATATCAATAAAGATACCAAAAGGTATGTCATAAGAGTTCACCTTGCATATGGTATCAAAAATAACAATATTTCCATACCTTTAATACCAATTAAAATAATAATTTGGGGACCAAAAAATATATTCTAACTTTCTTTTATCATCAAGTGGAAAAGCATATTGAAATCTAGAGTCTTCATTTCTAGCATATTTACAATGTGGCAGAAGATCCATAGCATCATTCTTTGCATCCTTTCTAGAAATTCTGCTGTAAAAATTGTAAATATCTTTGAGGAAAAAAAAGGATGGTGTCCATGTGTCACATTCTTTTTAAGCTCCATAACACGTATTATTTGTCTAACCAAAAGATATTTTTTTAGCAAGAGAATGCGTACTTTATATTCTTTAGTACTACTATAGTAAGATGAAACAAAATGTATTTTTCAGAAGACAACAAATTATGATCTACAACAAACTCAATGACATGCCATTTGTCAAAAAAAATATCAAATGATTTTCTTAATATATTTTGCAGATGTGCTTTGCATTCACATCTAATTGGCTCTCTATTTCACTGTTTCCTAAATGAATAAACAATTTTTAGCTCCAGCATTCCTTCAGGATGACAAAAAAATCAAGTCTTTTCTTTTATCTTTTCTTGTTAACAAAACCTGTCTCTTTGAATTACAGAATTATTCCTTTTAGCATAATTTCTATAGAAAATAAAAGCTTCTTTGCTGAGAAAATGTTGACCATTGAATGGCTCATATATATTTTCTATTAAATTTTTCTCTCAAATCAACTGATATCTTCTCAAAATTTTCGCAACTATTATCATCAAGAGGTTCATTCGAATCAAAAAAACTACTCCCAACACTTTGATTAAGATTACCTTGAAGAAATTCTTCATCCATCTTGTATTGTTTACATTACGAGCAAATTAAAATAAATAAATAAATAATATAAAAATTAAGAAAATAAAAAAGAATAAAAATACATCTAATATTAAGGTAATGAAAATAAAATGCATGCAATATAAATTATTCATGAATTTTAGTCTAGAAATTACAATTTTGTAATGGAGAAGAACTATCCAATCTTTTCAATTGATGTTGATTCAGAGATGAAAAACTATAGTCATTTTGAAACTTTTTCAAAATAATAGTCAAATTGTAGCAAGCAAATCAACAAGGAAAGAATAAAATAAGAAAAAAAAATTAAGATGTAGAGAAGGACTAAAACTCAAGAAAATTGTTCAGATGAATCGTCACGTTCTCCCTCTATTTTTTAGCTCAAAATAGCTTTTAGTACCAAAAAAGATAAAAGGGATAGTTCTGCCATAAAAATATTATTAATTATCTCCTGGTTATTCGAATAAAGCCCACTTAGTTTGGTGGGTAGTTAATGCTCCTTCTCCGGTGTCCTTTGGGCACAAGTTAAAAAAAAACCCTATATGTCATATCACTTGGTCACTGTGGGAGGTGCTAAAGGTTGGGCATCCAAGCTCATGATTTCCCATATATTGATACAACATCTCAACTGAAGCTACCATTTCTAGTCCCCTCGAGATCTCTTACTATTTTGTCTATGCACGAGTCGTTTACCTAAAATCCCTCCAATAATACCTTTTGAGTTTGATGAGCTTACAAATATTAAGTGTCTTAGTTTTGAAAATGTAGATCAAGATGATCCCAATTAAACAAACCTCATAGGCACCAAATGATTAAGCAAAAAGTAAAGAAGAAAATGAGGTCCCTAAATGATCCATAGTACTATATCCGAATAGAAAAATATGGATATACTTTATATCCAATCCTCATCCATATTCGGTAGAAAAATATAAATATATTTAATATTTGATTTGTATTTATATTCATTTAGAATAATTATAAATATCATTCATATCCAATTTGTATCCATATAAATTTAGAATAAATATAACTATTAATTTTAATATCTATTTAATTATCATATGCATATCTATATCTATTAAAAAATATAGATACATATAAGAACATATCAATATCCAATCTACATTTGATCCATTTTCAATTCTATTGATGTCACTTCTGAAAACTTGTTTAAATGCCATCAATTGTCTACAACCATAAAATGATCATCAAACCTGTACTTGACCTTTTTTTTTTTTTTGCTCTCCTAGAATGGGGATCCTCGCCACTATTTTCATTCTGAGCTTTTCTATGGTACTCCAAAGGGTATTTTTGTCATTTTTACTGCTACCCTATCCTCAACCACTTGATTCAACATGAACAGCTTGGATTTATCCACCAGCAACCTATTCTAACTGGTTATATGCATAGATGGTGTGGTAAATATCTCAAGTTTCAAGATCATTTCATGCTAAAACAAGTAGTAGATTGGATAATTATATGGAACTATAGGGGTTCTTTTCAAGCACCCTTCTATCCCATTCTTGATGCCTAGTGGGTGGGGGCAAGGGCAAGGGCAAGGCAGAGTGTAAACCTAGCAGAAATAGCTATAGGAAGGGGGCTTGGAGAAGGAGAGGATGGGGAGGGCTGAGGAAGAGGCTAAGGGTGCGGAAGGATGGGGTGGGGATGCTGAGAGATTACCAATGATGCCACCATATGTTGGCATCAGGACAGTGGGTCATACGAAGTGTTGAGGGATGGAGTTTGTTAGATGAGTATCCCAGAAGTCAATTGTTGGCTAATACATTTTGTAATTTCAGAACTTAATTTTGTATTTGTAATATTTTTATTATTAATAAAAAAATTTTCAATCCAATCATATTTATGTGTCCATGATTTGTCTTAGAAATTAACAAAGATGAGTTTTATATATTCTCAAAGTGTTGAGAATTTAAGACATACATTAATTAGTGATTAATTACTAAATACTTTCAATCAAAAGATCATCACGGAGGATAGTGATCAATCCATCTAAGATTAGTGCATAATTCACCTTCCTTATAGGTAGATGAGTCTCGGATCTATAATGTAGGGACACTAGGGTGAGAGCACGGATGGTTGTTAAAAAATAATTTATACTGAGTGTGACTAATATGAGAAACTACTTAGATGCTACTCACTCATCAGTGGTTGACTCGATGTTGCAGTGGTATGAGTGATCCTTTGACTGTGGTATCATCGGCTATTCGTAGCGAGGCTACTGAGTTTGACTACATTTTTTTTTGATCTATAGCCATTCGAGCCCTTGCTATATATGTTGGCTACAATAGGTTTGGCTTGCTGTTAGAAATACGATGCATCTAGATGAAATCTATCGATCTTGATAGAAAAGAAAAAGACCTATGCGATTTGAGAAACTAAGTTCCGAAAGTCTTTTACCAAAGTATGAATACTAGAAAAGAATTTTCACAGAATTCATAAATGAACTCGAGTCGAGCCAATCTAACATATAACTGATGATGAGGTCTAACAAATTTTTTATGATAGAGAAGGACTGAACATACGATAATTGCACCTAGAGATTCACACTTTCATTCTACTAGGTTGCCACTACATATTGCTAGGTGTCACTGATAGATTGTGGGACTCATTGAACGTCGTCTTGATGATCGATGATCTTCGAAGGATAGAGCTAAAATTATTTCAATCTATCGAAAAGAGTTTCGATGATATTGTAATAGAGATCACAATATATCTCACTATCAGATAGAATAGAACTTATGGGATCACACATTAAGGGATTTAACCTTGAATTAACTAATTAGACTTGTGAAGTTCTAATTGGGTTAGAATTTATGAAAATCTTATTAGATTTAAAAGAACTATGCTAGCATATGGTTAAATCTAATTCTTCTTTGTACTTCGATTTCTTATTAGATAAAGATTGAATCAAGTCCATAGCCTTGAATCTAATCTAAATTCATTTTGATTTGATTTTAGTTGGGCACCTATCTGTGAGCCCAAGAGGATTGGATCATGTCAATGAGTTGGCAAACTAATCTCCTTTTCTTCCTTGATATTTTCTTTTGAAGCATGAATTGTTGGAAAGAAGTGAGGAGGCGCAAGCCTCCCTTTTGGCAGGTCCAAAGGGCACCAACCCCTTGGAGTAGCATGAGGAAGAGAGAGGGGCCCGCCCCCTCTCTTGCCTTGATGTGGAAGGAGAGAGAGAGGGGCTACGCCCCCTCTTTTGTGTGTAAAACCCTAAAAGGGGCGTCCAGGATTGGTGTCCCAACTACCTGCCCCTTTTGATTTAGGGCGCCCACTTAATCTGCCTATTTTGAGTGGGACACCCCATCTACTTGCCAAAAGAGATGGTGACTATTCTAATTAGGTCTGATTGTCTTGAAAAATAATCAGATTAAAAAGATAAAAATCTTTATGAGATAAAGACTAGTCTTTTTAGGTTGATTGGATCTTGATTTAGGATCAAGATAAGATCTCTATATAAGAGATGGTCTCCTAGGGTTTTAGAATTAATTTTATTAATTAAAAATCAGATCTCTCCCTCTCTCTTCTTCACGTCGCATCCTCTCTCCCTCTTCTCTTTCCAATGCCCAAGGGTTGGGCGTCCACCATCCCACATACCTGAGTTGAGAGAAGTCTCTTCTATAGCAAAGAACAAAGAGAAAAGACCATAGTTCAAGGGTTGTGATTGCAATCAAGATCAATAGTTGATCAAGGTTCAAAGAGGCTAAGATCCTACTTAGAGAAGAAAGATCTACCATGAGAAGAAAGATTCAAGATTAATCCCGGTGGATACCTGTAGAGGTTGAACACGTGTGCGCCTCAAGAAACTTCGGATCTAAGATCATCGGTAGTGGTGTATTTCAACCTGTGCAAAGGTATTGAGATTCGATCTCATCTTTATTTTAATTTTCAGATTATGTGCATGTTTTTATTCCGAAACTCGGGTAGGAATAAATGAGATCTATTGCACGTGGGTTAAAGGATTTAACTCAGTTCGTTTCCACTGCTCTTCAAAAAGATTTTCAAATCTATGCATGCATTCCTATCCAATTTTCTAACAATAGTCACAGAGGAGGAGGGAGGAGGTGGGTTAAGAGAGCTAGATCTAAATCATCAGCAAGGGTGGAGGGATTGGTGGGGAGGAGGGGGGTTTTGGGGGGGGTGGGGTGGGGCGGACGAGGAAGGCAGGCAAGAAGCTTAACATCGATGGGACAGGGCTGGAGTAGAGTAGGAGCGAGATGGACATATTGGCAATAGAGGGAAAGGAGGCATGTAAGGAGGGGTGATAGACCGGTGGGGATTGTAGCAATGTTTGAGAGAAAAGAGAGGAGGGTGCCGCTGCTATAGTGGCTCCCACTGTGGAAAAAAGAGAAATTGCCAGTGTAATTTTTGGCCTTCGCCGATGCTAAAAAGCATTGCCAACTAATCCCATAATGCCCAAACAACCATCATCAAAGCATCGGCTATGGAAGTATGGAAATTCCATATGTCAATGCATTTAAAAAGTGTCACTAAACAACGACACTTATGAGTATTGTAAACGTGAAAGATAATGATGCTTATAAGTGTTGTTTAATTTTAATTAAATGGTGCTTACAAACATGCCAGTTAATGATGCTTAAAACATCATTAAGTAACTAATCTAGTGATGCTTTTAAGTGTCATTAAAATCTGCACATTTTGCGATGCTTTAAAGCACCCCCAATTATTTTTTGAACAAAAAAAAAAAAAAAAAACATGCATTCAAATAACATCCAGGTTTGGTTCGTTCAAAGCTTAAGCCTCAGCCAAGTTCACATAGATGGAAAATTCAACATCAATCAAACAATAACTTCATGCAATCTTCTTGAATGTTTGGATAAATAAAAAAACAATTTCAGCCTTAAAATGTTAGGCCTAGCAATGCGCCTGGTTAAAGTGCCCCATCAGTGTAGGCAGCTAGCCCAATGATTGCATTGTAGCAATTTTTTATCTCCAATGCCCTTGGAAATCTACATGAGTGACCAATAGCAGGAAGGGCTTAGCAACCAGTATGTTTCAATCCTGATAAAGTATGAAAATTTTTTAAGATGATCAAAAAGTCCATAAAAGGATATAAAAAATATCAGTTGATACAATAATATCTAGCAACAGGCATCTAGGAATATCTTAGCTTATATATCGGCCAAGAGTCAATAGTTTATATAATATTGATGTGAGTGCGATGTGGATATTCACCCACATATCCGCCAAATTTAAATGCTTAGATGTCCAATGGTGCTGTTGAGTTCTAAAAACAACAGCTTCACCTATAAAAACCATATATATATATATATATATATTATATTATATATATATAAGGATGATTATCAGTAAGGTAAGAATAGATTGGAGAAAAAGGACAATTTGCCTAAGTTGAAAACGGCCTGGTTCTTATGGATAAGTCCTAGTTTTGTGCATCCAGATCCATGGTCAGAAAATTCTGATAAGGAATAAATTTTAAGCAAAAAAAAATATTCAGACTTGGAAATAATCGTAAAGGATTGCACCATGGAAAGGAAAAGCAAAGAAGATATAGTAATAACTCGGTGGGGCAGAAAAAAGCTGTGGGCACATATAACTCATGTTCAAATATGCAATTGTTTTTTGAGGTTCTGGTATCTCATACCATATGATTATTTGTTCAAAGCTCCATCCATGAGAAATTTACTTGTTTCAAATTAACAGTTGTAATGGAGAAGATTGTAGAGAAGGACAAGCCAACTAATGAAAATGCTAGTCAGTGATACTTGAAGAGAAAGCATGTAGCAAGAGATACTGATGAGAGCGTCAATGATTTTCGATGCTTGTTGTCAAGTTTAAGAGCTCTATGGAATTGAAAAATGAAGAGGAAGACGACTTCCCAATATCTTTTTTCCCAAAAAAAGAAAATTTCTGCTAAGACTGCGGATGAAAACAGTAAATCAGGTGATTCACCAGTCTATGTAATACTGGAAATTGAAGAGGAAGATGGGAATGCTAAGCCTACAAAAGGGAATCTTCCTTTTCTTTTCCTCATCAACTATTGCAGCATCCATTTCAGTATTCCCTTCTACAGGCTTGGCATTCCCATCTTCCTCTTTATTTTTCAGTATTACATCGACTGGTGAATCACCTAATTTACCGTTCCCATCAGCACTCTGAGCAGAAATTTTCTTTTTTTGGAAAAAAAAATCTGGAAACCATCTTCCTCTTCATTTTCCAATTTCATGGAGCTCTTAGACTCAACAACAGGCTAGCATCGAAAATCATTGTTGCTGACAAAGTTTGAGAGGGTTAATTTCTTATTCTGCATATTGATCAATATATAAGGTTATAGCTTACAAGTTACCATATATTTGTAAGAGAGAAAGAATAGAAAAGGATAAAAACCAATCTCGACAATCTCTCCCATACAGATACATATCTCCCAATTATGTAGAGTACCTAAAAACAGGAAAGGATATATAAGAAAAACCAATTCCTACAATCTCTCCTACATAGATATGTATCTCTTAAATATGTATAGTATCTCCTAATAGATAAAGCCAATCCCTACAATCTCTCCCACATATCTCCTATTATATACAGTATCTCCTAATACTCCCCCTCAAGTTGGAGCATGCATATTGTAAATACCCAACTTGCGGAGAAAGAGCTAAAATTGTCATTGTCCTAGTACCTTGGTAAAGATGTCAGCCAATTGCATCTTGGTAGGCATGTATCGAGTAGCTAGCTCTCCTGACTATAATCGTTCTCACACGAAGTGACAATCGACTTTTATATGTTTCGTCCTTTCATGAAAAACAGGATTCGCTGTGATGTGAAGGGCCACTTGGTTGTCACAATATAATAGGGCTGGCTTAGTTTGTGAAATATGCAATGAAGTCAGGAGTTTACTTAGCCAAATCAATTCACTAGTAGCACTCGCCATCACCTTATACTCGGCCTCCACTGATGATCTAGACACGATTGCCTATTTCTTGGATTTTCATGAGATTGGCACCTTTCCCAATGTCACAAAATAGCCCATCACAGACCTCCTAGTCATTGGGTAACTCGCCCAATCAGAATCACTATATCCCCTCAAGATTATGTCACTATTTGTTGGTAATAGATACCTTGTTCTGGGCATGATTTCAAGTACCTTAATACTCTCATTACTGCATCCCAATGTCTCTAGCATAGATCTTGCATGAATTGGCTGAGAATATGTACTGTATAGGTGATTTCTGGCCCAGTGATGGTAAGATAAATTAATCTGCCAATCAAACGTCGATATCTTGATGCATCTTGTATTGGATCTCCTGAATCATGTGACAGTCTATGTTGTTGTTCCATGGGAAATGAAGTAGGTTTGGCCCCTAGCGTGCCTCACTCTACCAAGATGTCTAAAGTATACTTCCTCTGACATAGATAGAGACCTCCTGGTGCTCGTGCAACTTCTATGCCCAGAAAGTAATTGAGCGGTCCTAGATCCTTGATTTTGAAATAGCTATGGAGATACTTCTGAAATTCTGCATACTTATGATGATTGTTCCCAACCATAATTAAGTCATCAACATAAACAAGTATCGCAAGAAAATCATTACCTCTCTTGTATGTGAACAAGGTATGTACTGCAGGAGATTGACCAATGCCATACCCCTTTAGTGCTGTGGAGAGTTTTGTGAAGGAACCAGATCTAGGATTTCAGAGTTAGATCTTGAAACTTTTTCAAGATCAGATAGCGGAAGACTAAAATAAATCAAAATTTATCTTATAAATCAGAGAATCCCAAGATCTAAGATTCTATTACATGATTATTACATGGTATTAAATCAAAAATTAAATATAAAGAGCAAGAACTGCATGTTGATCATATCAACATGTTTCTATGCTACATCTAATGTATGTAAAATATAATAGATCAGATCTATAACCTTACAAGTTAGACATTCTAACTTTGCTGATCCAAACTTAAGGATGATGTTGCGAGCTGCACATGCATCCGGCCTCTAGGAGTCATCCACACAAGCCCACGAATCACGATCAGAAGTTCTGGTCCAGAAAATCAGCACAGTATGCTAGTACTGTGCTGATCCTTCTTCGATGGTCGATCAGATGCCTCCTTCTTTTTGATTTAGAATCTTCCAAAGATGAAAAATAGGAAGAGTTTTAGATGTGAGACACTCTCAAAAAACTCACAGATGGAGGAAGGGAAGAGGTGAAATCAGCAACCCTAGAAGAAGATCCTCTTCTTCTTCTCTTTGCTTAACCCAAACACATAATCTTGTGTCTATTATATCTCCATGCCCCAACACTCTTTCTCCCTGATTTTCACATGCACCAAAGGTCTCTTAATGCTTTGTAATCCACAAAAATATTAAGAAAAAATTCATCTTAAATAAAGAGATATGAAGAATCCTTGTCTAAATCAAATACCTAGTCAAGAAAAATCCAAACAAGGCAAGATAAGGGGTGCCCAACTCTTAGGTGCCCCCTCCTTCTTTTTCTGCCATGGACCACTAGCAAAGGGTGCATAATATATGCCATAAAAGCCACAAAAATCTCAAAAAAAAATTGGATAAAATTAGTACCATAAGGAAAGAGTTTTGGTTTCCAAAAATTCTATTTCGTAGAATTTGAAATCCAAACTAATTCCTACTTTGACTTGGTCCACAACCACATTCCATGTAAGAGAGAAAGAGTGAAAAGCTTTGGGCATACATGAAGGCCTGGGAGAGAAGATTTTATCGCACAAAATAAGATAGAGTGGGCGTGGGGGGCTAAGGTGGTGCAAGGTGGAATCCTAATCTTACTAGGATTCAATCTATGACTTGTTCAAATTTGATTTCTCAAACCAAATCAAATCAACCCAATTAAAATAGATCTTAATTAAATTAAGAATCTAATTTAATCAGATTAAATTAGATTTAAATTAAATTAAATTTTTTAATCAAATTAAAAATTAGATTGATCCAAGTCCTAATTGAACTAGGACTAGTTTTTTCTTGCACTTGGCTTATCCAATAAATCAATTGGACTTGATCCAATCAAGCCCAAATCAAATCTAATTAAATAATATTTAATTAAACTTAATCTCAGCCTATTGGCTTAATAAAATTAAGCCAATTAGCAATCGAATTGCTAATTGATCCTCCTGTAATACTTGCACTAGGTTAAATATCAATCGTATTGATCGTTTAATACTAGAATGATTCTCAATCATTGATCAACCATCCGATCAGATTGTGAACTCTAATGTGTGTGACCTCATAAATCCGAACCTAAGTCGGTAGTATAGAAATAAATTTTTATATCAATTGAAGTGACCATCTAGCAATGGTATCCGACGGTTGGATAGGTCGAATATGTAAAACAACATCCTTAGAACCCATATGGATATAGTTTTCATATAATTCATCTCCTTGACCAAAATGCTCATAAGACATCTCAGAGTTCAACTGTCAACTCTGATCAGGTTGTCCATATTGTATTTCAAAATATCAAATCTATCTGATGGATTATCCTGGCCAAGATTTTGCTAAATTGAAATACAGTGACTCATTCTTCTCCAACTCTTGGAGTGGTCAATCCCATCTTGATCACACTCTGACTTTACAAGTACTTGACTGTACCCAGAAGCCTTCCATCACTGAATTAAAAATTCAGTTAGTCCAGTACCAAAGCACAGTGAGTTACTTGCAAGTCACTGAGGCGATCTCAGGTTTAAGGGATACTTATACCTATATTTCATCAGAGACATTCTCGACAGTAGAATACTCTGGTATTGGTCACATTCAATGATGATGTACTCTTACATCTCACCTATATGCCATACCAGTATCTCCACACTCCTTGGTTAAGAAGACAACCAATCCATATGGCCTACAGTGACCTATGCTCGATAAAAGCTATCGTCCTTATTAACAGCCCATCATTTGATCGTGAATAGTTTTAAGGACTAATCGATAAATCTTCTCTTTATCGAACCTAAATAGTCATAAGGACTTCATCGCAACAACGGAGTTCATTAGAAGATAAAAACTTATGATGAAAATATCAAAAATATATTTTATTTATTAACAAATCAATTACAATACAAGGTTGCTCAACCGTCAACAGGTTGATGATTGGCTTTTGGGACATATTTTCAAATAACTCTCACTTGTCCTAAAGTCACTCGGCACAGTATCTAATACCCATCTTCGACTTGTGGTTGTCGAACTCCTTTATCGCCATGGCTTTAGTGAAGGGGTCGATCAGGTTCTCCTTTCTGTCGATCTTCTGAAGGTCGACGTCACTTCGATCCACAATCTCTCAGACTAGGTGAAAGTGGTGCAAAATATTCTTTATCTGCTGGTGTGCTTTGGGTTTCTTCGCCTGAGCTATGGCACCAGTGCTGTCGCAGTAGAGCAGGATCGGACCATCGAAGGAGGGTGCTACTCCGAGCTCGGTGATGAATTTTTTCAGCCACACAGCTTTCTTCGCCTCATCCGATGCTGCGATGTACTCCACCTCACAAATAAAGTCTGCCACAGTATGCTGCTTGAAACTCTTCCAGCAGATGGCTCCACCATTCAGAGTAAAGATATAACCTGACACGCTTCTGCTGTCATCATGGTCAGATTGAAAGCTGGAGTCTGTGAACCCCATAAGTTTCAGATCTGACTCGCCATAAACCAACCATTGGTCCTTAGTATTTCTCAAATACTTAAGGATGGCTTTAACCACTTTTCAGTGATTTTCTCCAGGATCAGATTGGTATCTACTCACAACTCTTAGTGAGTATGCCACATCTGGCCTTGTACATGTCATGGCGTATATGATAAATCCCACGACCGAAGTATATGGGACTCTACTCATACGCTCTCTCTCTTCAGGAGTTGTCGGACAATCTTTCTTAGAGAGAAAAATTTCATGGTCTATCGATAGATAGCCCTTCTTGAAATTCTCTATGCTGAACCTCTTCAGCACAGTGTCTATGTACATAGACTGGGATAACCCAAGCATCCTTTTAAATCTATCCCTATAGATCTTCATCCCTATGATGTAGGATGCTTCAGCCAAGTCCTTCATGGAGAACTGTGATGACAACCAAACTTTTATTTCCTGTAGTGCGGAGATATCATTCCCGATTAAGAGAATGACATTCACGTACCAGACAAAGAATATCACAACTGAATCATTTGTCCATTTATAGATGCAGGGCTCTTCTCCATTCTTAATGAAGCTATACGTTTTGATCACCATATCAAAATGCATGTTCCAACTCTGAGAAGCTTGTTTCAATCCATAAATAAATCTCTGAAGCTTGCACACCTTGGACTCATCTGTGGATGTAAACCCCTCAGGTTGTATCATATACACCTCTTTGGTCAACTGTCCATTCAGAAAAGCTATCTTTACATCCATCTGCCAGATCTCATAATCTAGATGGACAGCTATTGCAAACATTATCCGAATGGATTTGAGCATTACCATAGGGGAGAACATCTCGTTATAGTCAATATCATAATGTTGACGATATCTCTTGACAACCAGACGGGCTTTATAGGTCTCCACCTTTTCGTCTGCGCCCCTCTTCTTTTTGAAGACCCATTTACACCCAATGGGTTTAACCCCTTCAGGTGGGTCAACCAATGTCCATACATCGTTGACCTTCATGGACTCCATTTCGAATTTCATGACTTCAAGTCATTTCTCGAAATCAGATCTCTGCATTACATCTATATAGGTGATCAGATCCTCATCGTTCTCATCGAGTTCGATGGGATCACCATCCCGAATCAAGAAATCATAGTATCTGTCTGGCTGACGCGGTACTTTACCGGATCGTCTTAATGGTGCAAGTATATTGGGCTCCGGATCTGATCTAATTAAATCCGACTCAGGTTCAGCTATTGGTGTCGGTCCTTCTACCTGTTGAACTTCATCAAGTTCAACCTTAAAGGCAACAGTTCCTTCACCAAAGAACTCCTTTTTTGAAAAGGTTGTCTTAAGGCTGACGAACACCTTTTGTTCATCAGCATAGTAGAAAGAAATATCTTTTAGTCTCTTTGAGGTACTCTATGAATGTGCATTTGTCAGATCTAGGTCCAAGTTTATCTGTAACTAATCGTTTGACATAGGCTGGGTACCTCCAGACTCTAAGATGTGAAAGTGCTGGCTTACGTCCTGTCCATATCTCATATGAAGTCTTAATTACAGACTTACTTGGAACCCTATTTAACAGATAACAGGTGGATTCGAGTGCATATCCTCAGAAGGATATCGGCAAGCTAGCAAAATCCATCATGGATCGGACCATGTCTAACAGAGTCCGATTTCTCCTTTCAGACACACCATTATGCTGTGGTGTTCCTAGAGGAGTCCATTGGGAGAGAATCCCATTTTCTCCTAGATATGTCAGAAACTCATCAAAAAGGTATTCTCTTCCTCAATCAGACCAAAGAATTTTAATACTCTTCCTAGTTTATTTTTCTACTTTACTTCGGAATCGTTTAAACATTTCAAATGAATCTAACTTATGTTTCATCAGATAGACATATCCATATCTTGATAGATCATCCATGAAAGTGATGAAGTAGAAATATCCACCTCTAGCACTTGTGCTCATGGGCCCGCATACATCAGTATGTACTAGGCCTAAGAGCTCAGTAGCTCTTTCACCCTTTTCAGTAAAAGGTGACTTGATCATTTTACCAAGAAGACATGACTCACAGGTTGGAAGTGATTCACAATCATTGACGTCAAGGATTTCCTCTTGAGTCAACCTGTTTATCCTGTTCTTATTTATATGACCTAGCCTACAGTGCCATAAGTAGATATCTGATACACTATCTAATCTAGGGTGCTTGCCAGTAGAATAGACTACGTTAACAAGTTATGATAATATATACACACCATCGTTCAAATGTCCACAAAAAACAGTAACACCATTCATAATGATCTTACAAACTTGTTTCTTTATTAAAATTTCATAATTATTTTTGGCCAGAAGGCCTACAGAAATTATATTTAAAAAAAAACTGGGACAGAAATGACGATCATTAAGAACAACGGGATGGGACTCAAATACAAGTTTCAAGATTTCTAATGCTAGAACTGGAACTGGTCTTCTATCTCCAACATTCAGGAACCTTTCGCCTTGCTTGAATCTCCTACTGATCTGCAATCCCTGCAACGAATTGCAAATATGGTAAGGGCTATCGATATCCAATACCCAGTCAGTTATATCACAAATAAAAAATTGCAAGGAGTTATCATATAAATACCTTGCCCAGCAACAGCTTGCTTATTTTTCTGCCTGTTCAGGTCTAGAGAGGCAATGTACTGAGGACAGTTATTCTTTCAGTGCCCCCGCTTCTTGCAAAAGAAGCATTTAGTTTGACTCTTATCGAGCGTGATCTTTCTGGTCTGGCCCTGCACTGATGTTCCAGCCTGAATTTGTATCTTCTTCACTTTCTTCTTCTTGTTTTTCTTCCATTTCTTAAAGGATCGAGAACCAAAAGATGAACCTCCCACTAAATTCACCGACTCCTTATGGAGTTGGTGATCCTTCTCAAAGTTCTAAAGCAACCCCAGTAACTCATGGTAGTTTACTTCAGGCTTTGTCATTCTATAATGAGTGAGGAATAGGAGATAATACTTGGGCAGCGAGTTCAGTATTGCATCTTTCCCAAGCTGCTCATGCAAGGCAAAGCCGAACTTGCTCAAACGCTCCATCAGCTCGATCATGTACAATACATGATCAATGACAGAGGCACCATCCTGCATTTTGGTATTGAAGATGGCACAACTAGCCTTGTGCCTCTCCACATCATCGGATGTGCCAAAGACATCTTTCAACACTTGAAGCATGTCCTTTGACTGAGCCGTCTCAAATCTGTGACTGAACTCATGGCTCATGGTAGCCAGCATGATGCAGCGCACCATGGTCCGATCACTGAGCCACTTCTGATAAGTGTCTCTGACTGTTCCATGTGCATTAACAGCTAGCTCCTCAGGTACAGGATCCGTTATCACATATAGGATCCGTTCATGCTCCAGGACTATCTTCAACTTTCAGTACCAGCTATCGAAGTTGGATCCCACCAACATATCATTGTCCAACAATGATCGGGGCGATAGAAAAGTGGCCATATCTGCACAAAAGAAAATCATAACCTAATTAGTAATTGATTCATTAAACTTAAAGATTTAGACTTTAATCAAAAGATTTTTTCCACTATTTTTTTCGAATTGGTAGCCTCTACCTCCAATTCGAGGAATTACCTTAATTTCTTAGTGGGTACTAGAATCCACTTAGACTGCACATAAGTCCAACTTTGGTTGGCCAACCCACGTACATCTAAGGATAGGTTCATAACCAATTATTTCACTAAATAATTTTTAGTAATTTTAATTTTGCCCCAGTCCTTAATCAGTAGGCTTTGGCCTCCACTGAAAAGGTCTGATTAGGTCCAACCATTAACATGACCATACTTGGCCCATCTAGCCAATGAATGATTAGGTCCAACTTTGGTTGGCTAACCTAACCACCATTTAGAAAGATACAGTTAAGAAATCATATTATGAATGATAATTCCATCAGCTGATAAGCACCAGGGCTTTGGGCCTCCAATGATTATCCAACTGATGGACCCATTATCATCCACTTAATAGGAGGCTATGATCTAGTTATCATCATAACTATTTTATTTTAAGGATCTAATAATTTTAGAAGATTTAATTTATTTAGAGGAGGAGGTCAAATGAACCAGCTTATCATGATCATTCCATTGGCTTCACCAAGTCAGCTTAAGGGAGACCATTAAAAGGGCTGGTCTAAGAATACCTAAATCAGTCACACTAATTTACCTAGCTGACATGGGTCAGCTCGAATAGTCAAGTGATCCGATCAAAATATAATTTCACCAAGAGGCCAGATAAGTTCGATCGGTGGGAGGGTCTGCCAAAGCTTGCCTTAGACACTATCAGAAATGATCAGGTAAGTGGGCTGCCAATTAAAAACTATCGGTCTGGTTTACCTTAGACACCAACTGATTTAATTAGTTTCGATTAGATCAACCTAACAGTTCATGCTAGACCACTTAGTCAAGAATCAAGTCTATTTGGTTCTCGTTAAAGATATGGACTTGACCAACTACAACTATTATAATTGATCTAGAGAATCCTTGACCTAATCTAAGACAACACTTGATTAGATTTAGTCAATTCTCTAATTAAGTCCATCTTTAATCTAACCTTAGGTCTAACCCAATTAATAGATCTAGTTCTCACTAACCTATTAACTCAATGTGTTATGGTCTGTGTCTTAGGTTCTTCAATTCATAATCCTAGAACCTAATCAAATAACTTCTTAATTCTCAATTAAGTTTTGGGCTGAGAGTTGGGGTTCGACTTTTCAAAAATAATTTTTATATTTATAAAATATTTTTACAACATGGTTCTTACCAACCAAGTTGCATGTTTGATTCATAATCAAAATGCAAGTGAAATAAGCATGAAACTACTTTAGATCTAATCTAAACAAGTTCATGTAATTGAAACAATTTCAACTTTAACTGTGCAAATTTTTCAGACAAATATATAATGGTTCTTTGCATGAAAATTATTAATAAAGAGATTTTATTTTAGATTTAAATACTTTTTAAATCTAATAAATCATAAATTTAATCTAGATCACATCTAACAAATTTATGATTAAAGATAGATCTACACGAACTAGGACAATTTTTGCACTGTAAGGGATAAACCTTACAGCAGAACAACCTACAGTTCGTGATTGATCTAAAAATTTTAATTTTAAATTTAACAATCAGATTATAAATTAGATCTAATCTAAGAAATAATCTAAGCATGTATTAATAATCATGTAATAAACAATCTAGGCTCTGATACCAATTGAAGGAACCAGATCTAGGATTTCAGGGTTAGATCTTGAAACTTTTTCAAGATCAGGCAGCGAAAGATTAAAATAAATCAAAATTTATCTTATAAAATTAAAGAATTTCTAGATCTAAGATCCTATTATATAATTATTATATGGTATTAAATCAAAAAATAAAATATAAAGAGCAAGAACTGTATGTTGATCATATCAACATGTTTCTATGCTACATCTAATGTATGTAAAATATAATAGATCAGATCTATTACCTTACAAGTTAGACATTCTAACTTTGCTGATCCAGGCTTGAGGATGATGTTGCGAGCTACACATATATTCGGTCTCTAGGAGTCATCCACACGAGCCCACGAATCACGATCAGAAGTTCTGGTCCAGAAAATCAGCACAGTATGCTAGTACTGTGCTGATCCTTCTTCGATGGTCGATCAGATACCTCCTTCTTCTTGATTTAGACTCTTTCAAAGATGATAAGTAGAAGAAGAAGTTTTATATATGAGACACTCTCAGAAAACTCACAGATGGAAGAAGAAAAGAGGTGAAATCAGCAACCCTAGGAGAAGACCCTCTTCTTCTTCTCTTTGCTTAACCTAGATACATAGTTTTGTGTCTATCATATCTCCACACCCCAACACTATTTCTTCCTAATTTTCATGTTCCTCAAAGATCTCTTAATTCTCTATAATCTATGAAAATATCAAAAAAAATTCATCTTAAATAAAGAGATATGAAGAATCCTTGTCTAGGTCAAATACCTAGTCAAGGAAAATCCAAACAATGCAAGATAAGGGGTGCCCAACTCTTGGGTGCCCCCTCCTTCTTTTTCTGTAATGGACAACCAAAAAAGGGCATACAATATGTGCCATAAGAGATACAAAAATTTCAAAAAAAATCTGGGTAAAATCAGTGCCATAAGGAAAGAGTTTTGATTTCCTAAAATTCTATCTCATAGAATTTGAAATCCAAACTAATTCCTACTTTGACTTGGTCCACAACCACATTCCATGTAAGAGAGAAAGAGTGGACAGCTTTGGGCATGCATGAAGGTCTGGGAGAGAAGGTTTTGTTGCACAAAATAAGAGAGAGTGGGCATGGGGGCCTAAGGTGGTGCAAGGTGGAATCCTAGTCTTACTAGGATTCAATCTATGACTTGTTCAAATTTAGTTTCTCAAACCAAATCAAATCAAAATCAAATCAACCCAATTAAAATAGGTATTAACCTAACTAAGAATATAATTTAATCAGATTAAATTTTATTTAAATTTGATTTAATTTTTTAATTGAATTAGAAATTAGGTTGACCTAAGTCCTAATTGAACTAGAACTAGTTTTTCCTTGCACTTGGCTTATCCAATAAACCAATTGGACTTGATCCAATCAAGTTCAAACTAAATCTAATTAAATTATATTCAATTAGATTTAATCTCAACCCATTAGCTTAATCAAATTAAGTCAATTAGCAATCAAATTACTAATTGATCCTCCTGCAACACTTGCACTAGGTTAAATGTCAATCGTATTGATCGTTTAACCCTAGAATGATTCTTAATCGTTGATCAACCATCCGATCGGATTGTGAACTCTAATATGTGTGATCTCATAGGTTCGAACCTAAATTAATAGTACAGGAATAAATTTTTATACCAAATAAAGTGACCATCTAGCAATGGTACCCGACGATCAGATAGGTCGAATGTGTAGAACAACATCCTTAGAACCCATGCGGATATAGTTTCCATATAATTCATCTCCTTGACTAAAATGCTCATAGGACACTTTAGAGTTCAATTGTCAACTCTGATTAGGTTGTCCATATTATATTTTAAAATATCAAATCTATGTGATGGATTACCCTGGCCAAAGTTTTGCTAAATTGAAATACAGCGACTCATTCTTCTCCAACTCTTGGAGTGGTCAATCCCATCTTGATCACACTCTGACTTCGCAAGTACTTGACTATGCCCAGATGCCTTCCATCACTGAATTAGAAATTCAGTTAGTCCAGTACCAAAGCACAGTGAGTTGCTTGCAAGTCACTGAGGTGATCTCAAGTCTAAGGGATACTTATACCTATATCCTATCAGAGATATTCTCGACAGCAGAATGCTCTGAAGTTGATCACATTCAATGATGATGTACCTTTACATCTTATCTGTATGCAATACCAGTGTCTCCACACTCCTTGGTTAAGAGGACAACCAACCCATATGGCCTACAGCGACCTATGCTCGATAGAAGCTGTCGTCCTTATTAACAGTCCATCATTTGGTCATGAATAGTTTTAAGGACTAATCGATAAATCCTCTCTTTATCAAACCTAAATAGTCCTAAGGACTTCATCACAACAACGGAGTTCATTAGAAGATAAAAACTTATGATGAAAATGTAAAAAATATATTTTATTTATTAACAAATCAATTATAATACAAGATTGCTCAACCATCAACAGGTTGATGATTGGCTTTTAGAACATATTTTCCAACATTTTGCAAATCAATTTCTAGAAGCTTGCTGCAGACCATACAGTGACTTCCTTAACCAGCATACATGTACCAATTTTTGAATCCAAAACCCTGGTGGTAAGTCCATGTAAACCTTTTCATCCAGGTCTCCAAGCAAAAATGCATTGTTGATGACTATCTAATGTATCTCCCATCTTTTGGCCACTACAATGGCCAAAAGACATCATACTGCAATCAGCTTTGCAATGGGGGCATATGTATTCTTGAAATCTAGTCCTTCAGTCTGTGTACCGTTTGGCAACTAAGCGAGCCTTGTATTTATTAAGTATCCTGTCAGCCTTATATTTCTTTTTGTACATCTACTTGCATCTGACTGGCTTCTTTTTGGGAGGCAAGGGTTCTACAATCCAGGTTTTGTTTGCCTCCAAAGTCACTATCTGTTGCCCCATGGCTTCTCTCCAATTTGGATATTGAGCTGCCTAATAATAAGATTTTGGCTCATCACTTGAAGTGATGGCTATTAGATAGGCACAGTGCTTATCAGAGAATCGACCATATAAAATATAATGAGATAAATGATGAGGACTATCTGAAAAAGCTTCTTGAGGTGGAGACTAGAGATGGGTCCAAGATTGCACAGCATGGCAAACATAATCTTTAAGATATTCTAACCTTTTTCTATCTCGTTGAGGGCGCCCCACATCTGTTGTGGTCACATTTTGATCTGTTGGGCTCATGTTATGCTTTGTCTCAATCACGTGCCTAGTCCCTACTTTTGTTTGGACTGTTTGTTGCATTTGGGCCTGAGCAGCACCCCTCCTATTCTCATCTCCCCTCTCTCTATCATAAAGTCTGTCAGCCCATGAGGAGATATGAGTGTTGGAATTCGAGGTTTGGGGCATGCATGTATGTTTTAAAACTTTATTTTTTAAACACCACAGTGCAATACAAGATTAAAATATTTTTAATCTGAATCATACATTCATAAAAATATAAAACCACAAAGATCTAGTTCATGTGCTGAAATAGACATATGCTGAAATTCAGATTGTGATCAATTCACATATCTGTTTCGTAATTTCTTTCTTCAAATCTAGATCTGAAAAAGAAGAAGTTTTATTCTAGCCACACAAGTAGCCGGCCTCTATGGGTATCCACTCAGGATCAGCTTGAAACAGTCCTTTTTAAGTTAAATTTTCTTCTCTAAGAAAATTCAACCTGCTAAATCTGAATAAAGCCTGAATTACGATCAACACTTGATCTCTTTCCTTGATTTTCTTTTTCTTTTCTTCTCTTGCCTTTCTCCTTTACTTTGTACTACTACCAAATACCAAAAACTAGCAAGGAGGTAATGCCCAACAGCTTGGGTGTGAGAGAGAAGTGGGACACCCCAAAGGGTGGGGCATGTGGGATGCCAAGGTAGAAGGAGAAGGGAGAGGAAGAGAGGGCATGAGGGGATCTCTTTATGGAGTGGGGCTTGCTGGTTGGATACTCTAGAGTCCTTAGGGGAGGTCCCTTTAAATAGGCATAAAGATTGAATCCTATTCAATCTCATAATACAAGTCCTACTTGTATTAGGTTTCCTAATAACTTAAGTTATTCAACTTATATTAGGAATCCTATTAGGCACCAACTCTTGGAGCCCTTACACCCAATAATTCACACCCTCTTTTGCACCCAAGGGATGCCCTATATGAAATCAAAAGGTCTTCTAATCATAGGACATGCCTAACTTGATCCAATCAAGGTGACGTCCCATAATAACTATCAAGGAATATTAATTAGGGACTTGCACCCTTAATTCATTTGATCCAAAATCTTAAACACTCAATAATTGAAGTCCAATGAATTTAATTCATATAGATTATTAGTAGATAATTAAGTTTAAATTATCTTATTAAATAAAAAATCTAAATGAAAAGAAAAAATTAGGTCCAACCATGTGCTAGCAAGGTTACCTTGAATCCAATCAGATTTCTTTAAATCCAATTGATACTTCATAAGTCCAATTGCTAATTTTAGACCTTGTTGGTGTAGAATTCTATCAAAGCTGGAGTTGAGATAACTGTGGCCGCCGTCGAGACCTGCAAGGGAAGTTTAAACCGGAGTTGGGGGTGCTCCGGTAAGACTCTCCGACGCTCAAGTCAGTACTCTGCTTTAACAGAAATGGAGTGCTCGAGTGAAAATTTTAGCAGAGTTTTGAGATAGAATTTTTAAGCTTAGAGAAGAACGTATCTGGGGATCCCTTTTTATAGATGGAGAGCGTAACTGCTTGACAGCGACGTCTGTAACTGCCTGATAGTGGGCCGTTCAAAGCTGCCTGGAGTTTGTTACGAAGAGTAGTGACGTCAGGGGTCGTTCAGAGCCACGTGGAGTTTGCTACGGAGAGCAGAGTGGTGTCCGTTGTCGCGACATGCCAGAGAGTAGTGAAGCCATGTGGAATCTGCTGCAGAGAGTGGAGCAGGGTAGTGGCCATTATCGTGACTTGCCAGAGAGTTTGGATCTGTCGGTTAAAGCTCAGTTGGGACATCTGATGGAGCGGAATGGCTCTCTATCCCGTCGATCTGAGAGAAGCTCGGATGCCTTGAAGCTGCTGACGAGTCTACTGTTATCGGATACCTTAGGCGCTGATACCACAGGTGGGAGTTATCTGCTGTAGAAGCTCGGATGGAGACTTTCCGTTGGTGAAGCTCGGTAGGAGTAGGATTGCTAGAGAAGTCCGTCTGGGATTCGCTTGATATGGAAGCTCGTCTGAAGATGATCTGCCAGAGAAGTTTGGTTTCATGAAGGATCTGGCGGGGGGTCAGCCGGTGATGGACTTCGGATGGTGCTGGGGAGGTTCAGCAAACGTTGGAGGCGATCAATCGTTGTAAGAATCCAGCTGCCGGAGTCCATCCGTCGTAGAAGCTCGTTTGAGATTCGGCTACGAAGAAACTCATCTAGGATCCGACTACGAAGAAGCTCGACTGAAGTCTACCTGTAATGGAAGTTCGAAAAAGGCATGTTTACAGTAGGGGCTCGAATGGAATTTGCTTACAGTAGAGATCCAGAGTAGACTGCCCGCTATAGGAGTTCGGAGTGGATCGCTCGCTGTAGGAGTTCGGAGTGGACCGATCACTGTAGGAGTTTGGAGTAGACCGTCCGCTGTAGGAGTTCGGAGTAGATTGCTCATAGTAGAAGTTTGGATCTTACAGGAGCCTGGTCGGGATCTTGAAGGTGGTCGACCATCGTAGAAACTCGGATGGAGTCCGATCTCTGTAGAAACCTCATTGTCGAAGAAGCTGGATATCGACGGAGTCCGGAAGGAGTTCGTAGAATAGTTGGTCACTGTAGAAGGTCGGCTAGCAGTGAGGCCTAGAAAGCCTTCGGAGTGGCACGGTAGATGGATGGAGAAGCTCATTGTCGGAGAAGTCTGGAAGGTCGGACAGTCGGGGGGGTTCAGAGAGACTTCACATAAGGTCGGAAGCCGGAGAAGCCCTAAAAGGGTCGGTCTTTTACAAACTTCGGCCGGGGGGGTATTTTATACCCAACACCAGTCCCCCTACTTTCGAGTTTGGATTCCGAATGAAAAAAGTACAGAGAAATTCTCACGGCCGAAGTTGCTTCCCTCGATTTCCATGCTCGATGGTTGTCAGATATTTTGACATTTGGCATGCTGGTATTGGAGGCTTTTCGAAAAAAATTTCTTCTTTTTGGAATTTTTGCTAGAGCATGGCTCTAGGTACGGTGCAATAATGACTCTGTCAGCTGCCAGCCATTTTCAACAGTCTGTCAAGGTAAGTGGGACACGCTGCGAGTGCAGGCCGGCCAGAGGAGATTCGCAATCATTATTGCGCCAGATCCCGGGGTCTATTTAAACACGTTCTCCTCCTTCAGGGGTCTCACTTTGCCTGAGAGAATCCCTCGATTCCCCTCCTCTTCCCTAAGAGCTCCAGCTTCCTCTAGTATCCTTCTTGGCCTTAGGCATCCTCCGGGTCGACTTTCATCGTCCTTGCCGTCTTCCTGCACTCCCGGGGCCGATCTAGGTTAGTTTCAGAACTTCTTATCATTTTTCTATCCTTTCTTCTTCATATTCTGTTCGTTTAGCTTCCTTGAGGGCCTGTTTGCTATTTTTTTGATTTTTTCGAGATTTTGTGGCTTCCATTTGATCTGAAATATCTTCTGATATCTCCTCTTCTAGCAGTTCTAGGAGTTCGTCAGCCCTAGTCCCTCAAAGTCCTGGTACCGTAGACGAACCCATAGCTAGGACCAAGCCTTGTCCGGCTTTTGCGTCGGACACCATCTCCGGCTCCTTGACTCTAGATGAACTCTCACTGATAAGGATTCAGTATGGAGTTCCTCTGGAGTACGAGCTGGAGCTTCTCGGGCTAACTGATCGGGCTAGCGTCCCTCCTCCCGACCGCTTCTGTCTGTACCAAGAGGCCTTCCGTGCCGGACTTTAGCTTCCACTGCCGTCCTTTGTCATTGCTCTCTTCCATTTTTTGAACATTTTTCTAGCTTCCATCGTGCCGAACTCCTTTAGGTTTTTGATAGGATTTCTTTCTCTTTGTAGTTTAGCTGAAGTTCGACCGATACTTTCTTTGTTTAGAAATTTCTACACCTTCAAGCGTCATCCCTCGGCAAAGAACTGGTGGTACTTCTCTCCTCAGTTCAGTAGAAAGGGGTTGCTTAAAGGCACCTCTTCTATCCACAACTGGAAGGAGAGGTACTTCTATGTCTGATGCTCGACCTTGGAGCTAGGATTACCCCTTGGGGCTCTTTGAGGGATTCCGTCCGTCGGGCTTCTAGCCTGGAAAGGGACGATCTCGAGGCCTCCAAAAAGCTCGAGGCCTATCGAGCCCCCCTTCTCTCTGAACTTCTGAAGGAACAACTTTTGTTCAACGTCGGCCTGAGTCCTCTTAACCCTGTCGGTACCATTATTATATTATTATTATTTTTTTTTTCTTTCTCTTATTTCGTCTCTAAGCCGTGTTGATTTTTTTTATCACAAACATGGATGCAAGCGTGGCTCGGAGGTTAGCCCAGGGTCTCAAGACCCACAAGAGGAAAGATGCCTCGACTTCGGGGTCGGTGAAGAAAGTCAGGATAGAAGGGACAAGCTCGACCGCGCCTGCTCCAGTGGCCATCGTCGTCGAAGTCCCTTCCGACGCCGAACCCGAAGTCCCTCGAGCCCTTTCAAGGAGCCCCCCGGTCGAGGATCCCGCTCCAGAGGCTCATCCCGAGGGGGCACCTGGGGCCGAAGGGAGGAGGAGAAAGAAGACCCTGGCCCAGAGGAGCTGCAGTCGCAAGGTCACCATCGAGGGGGCCGGCGGCTCCGAGGAAGACTTGGGGGAAAATTCCTTCAACAACAGAGACTTAATAAAGAGGCTAGTCGAAGGGTGCATCCTACCTGAGGTCGTCGAGAGGATCATCCTTGCCGATCCCGAGCTACAGGTCTGAGACTCTCTGGGATCTTTCCTCGAAGTAAGTTAACTCATCTTTTTCCTCCTTCCTGCTTAATTTATTCTTCAGCCTTTATATTGACTCTTCGACCTTTCTTACAGATTGGGCACAGCTCGTCGCCAACGTCGAGGCAGTGAAGATTGCCAAGAGGGAAGTAGCTCGTGCAGAAGAAGGTCACCTGGTTGGGGCCGCCCACCTCGAGGAGAAGATCGCCGAGGTTCTAAGTCTCCGGGAGGTGCTGAAAAAGGAGGGACAAACCTCATCCGATCTGAGGACCGTCTTGGAGGAGGAGAGAGGGAAGGCTGAGGCCGAGGTCTCTGCATTGAAGGCGTAGGTTTTTGAGTTGAAGGCACAGGTTTTCAAGCTGAAAGTATGGATCCCATCCCTGGTCTCGAAGGCAAGGGCTCGAGCAGTGGAGGAGTTCAAAGCCTCCTCCGAGATGGAGGATCTAAAGGTCCAGTTCGGCTAGGATGCCTTCATTAAGGGTTTCGAACTCTGCCAAGAGAAGGTGACTGGGAGATTTTTCGAATTAGATCTCGACTTCCTGAACGAGGCATCCGATGATGAAGTCGGACCATCCGAAGCCACTGTCGGTCCTCCCCCAGTTGGGACCTCGTCGACCGCCGCGGCTGTCGCTGACGATCTTTCGGGGATACCGAGCCCCTCTACTTCTGCCCCAAAGGTCCGAAACCTCTAGCTTTGTATTTTTCCTTTGTGGTGATTTTTCTTCATTCTCTCATACTTGAAAATTATTTAATCAATGAAATCAGATTCTTCTTTATAGAGGGCCCCCCTCTCCTTTTTTTTTTGTGTTCTTTTCCTTGTCTTTTATCTTCTTGTACTAATCTGAGTCATGGCGCTCTTGTCTCCCAAAGATAGTGGCCTACCAAAGCTCTCCCCCTGCCACAGGGGATTCCTCTAAAGTCGACGATCCGAGACCTCAGAAGGAAAGTTCGTCAATTGACGAAGAAATCCAAGAAGCTGGAAGATGAACTTCACCGGCTGAGGAAAAGCCATTCGGAAGTCACTGCGGAGGCTGTTCGTCTTCAGGACCTCCACAAAAAGGGGCTCATGGAATTCATCTGGAAGAAGGCCGACTTCGTTACGGAGGTCGAGGAACTTCGAAAATGTGCCAGCGATCAATCTTGAGCTCAGGCTTCCAAGATCAGCTCCCTTGAAGTCGAACTAGGCGATCGCATGGGAGAAGATTGGCCACTTGGAAGGAAGCTCGTCCTGGCTCACAGTCCAAGCCGATCGTGATCGAGACTGGTCGCAGAAGCTCTCTGACCTTTAAAAATAGCTACAGGATGCTAAGGCAAACTATGACGCCTACCGAGTCGACTGGAGCGGGCAAGTAGAGGACTACTGAGGGAAGCTCCAAACGGCGACTGACGAAGTTGCCCGCCTTCAGAGACAGCTATCTGAGAGAGCCCAGCTCACCTCTACACAAGGTTCTGACGAGCTCCACTCCTTGAGGGGGACCATGGCGGAATTATCCGTTGCCCTTGGGCGGTGGGAGGCTGAACTGCAGCGGCTGAAGATTCAGCTGGTCCACGAGCAGCAGGCGGTCAAAGATACCGAGGTGGAGTCTGAGGTCCTGAGGAAGAGGCTTCGAGAGTCGGAGGGTAAGAGCTAGCGGTTCCACCAGATGTACCGAGATATGCTGCTAAGAAAGATGGAACTAGAGGAAGAAGTTGAAAACTTACGACCATCCCTAATAAGGACTGAGATCGAGAGCTCGAAGTCGGGAGAAGCTGGGTTTCCTTAGAGCTCCTTGCTTCTCTTTTTATGTATTCGCCCCCTTTTTTTTTCTCTTTTTTGTTTTTGACCTTCAGGGCCTTGTAATGTGTACTTCACCAATGAAATGAAAATGAAGTTGTCTATTACCTTGTCCATTTTGGTGTTGAGTTGTCGTTTACCAAACTTCTTTCATCCTTCATCCTATTCGCCGTCGATGTTATTTGAAGATTCCTGATCATCGCTGTGCTGATTCACCCTTTGAGATCAGAGATTTTCGACAAGGGCCTTCTTCCTCATTGAGGCGAGGTCCCCTGTGCCTTTGATGTAGTTCGTTTTTCACTTATCGCTGGCGTAGTTTGTCGTTTTCTCTTTTTATCTCCCCTTTTCTTTTATGTTCGAGTGAGGGTCTTCCCTCTACTCTTGACAGGGTCACGAGAGTGTAGAGGGGCTGTCGAGGAGGCTTTCTTCCTTGTCCGATCTTAATCAATCGAGCTTTTGTTTGTGTCAGGATGAGGTTCTCCTCTTATTCCCGACGGTCAGTTTCAGCTCATGTTAGGACGAGGTTCTCCTTCTATTCCTAATAGGATTGTGGGGGCACGCAAGGACCGCTGCCTGGGCCTCTCCCTCCATCCGATCTTTAAGTAACCGGGCCTTCGACTTTGCTCATATTAGGATGAGGTTCTCCTCCTGTTCCTAACAAGGCTGTGGGGGCACATAAGGACCGTTGCAAGGGCCTCTCCCCCCATCCGATCTTCAAGTAACTGGGCCTTCGACTTTGCTCATGTTAGGACGAGGTTCTCCTCCTGTTCCTAACAAGGCTGTGGGGGCACATAAGGGCCGTTGCAAGGGCCTCTCCCCCCGTCCGATCTTTTAGAGATCGAGCCTTTGACTTTGCTCATGTTAGGATGAGATTCTCATCCTGTTCCTAACAAGACTGTGGGGGCACATAAGGGCCGTTGCAAGGGCCTCTCCCCCCATCCGATCTTTAAAAAACTGGGCCTTCGACTTTGCTCATGTTAGGATGAGGTTCTCCTCCTATTCCTAACAAGGCTGTGGGGGCACATAAGGGCCGTTGCAAGGGCCTCTCTCCCAATCCGGTCTTTAAGAAATCGAACCTTCGTCTTTGCTCATGTTAGGACGAGGTTCTCCTCCTGTTCCTAACAAGGCTGTGGGGGCACATAAGGGCCATTGTAAGGGCCTCTCCCCCCATCCGATCTTTAAGAAATTGGGTCTTCATCTTTGCTTATGTTAGGACGAAGTTCTCCTCTTGTTCCTAACAATGCTGTGGGGATACATAAGGACCGTTGTAAGGGCCTCTCCCCCCATCCGATCTTTAAGAAATTGGGCCTTCGTCTTTGCTCATGTTAGGACGAGGTTCTCCTCCTGTTCCTAACACACTTTATTTCATTTGTATGGGAGAGTTACTTTCCATCATTATAAGCTTATGCCAAAAGAAAAAATATGCGGATATAAAAGAAATTTTTATTTAGGGCAAAGTTGTTGGTAATACATTCATAGATTTCTCGAACCCTATAGCAGTGAAAGGTCTACTCCCCGTCGGGGTCCTCCTGAGATGGAGTTGATAATACCAATCGGAGGCCGATCTTCAGGTTGCTCCTCCCTCCTTGGTGGCTCCGGCTGCGGCAGGGCCCTGGGCCGGTCTTCCCTACGTTCAGGTCGACGTCGAATGAATCTGTCGAGCCGACCTCGCCTGATGAGCTCCTTGATTTCATCTCAGAGCTGAATGCATTCTTCCATGTCGTGGCCATGGTCATGATGATAGAGGCAGAATTTGTTTGGGTTGCGCTTTTCGGGGTGCGAGCGCATCCTTTCCAGCCTTGGCAGCTGCTCCCTAACCTCCATCAGCACTTGAGCTTTCGATGTGTTGAGAGGGGCGTAACTATGGAATCTTCCAAGGGGAGAGCTCTGCCAAACTCTGCGGTCTGGGCTTCTCTACTTACGAGCTCGGGGAGGAGTCCGAACATGCCTATGTTCGGGAGGAGTTCGAGAATGCGGCTGAGCTTCACTCGGCCCTTTTTCAACTACGGGCTTGCTTGAGTCTCCCGCCTGCCGTTCCTTCACGGTCTCCTCGTCCTTCATCTTGAAGGCTTTTTCTGCTCGAGCATATCCTTCAGCCCGAGCCAGCAAATCAGCAAAGTCCCTGGGATACTTATTTTTCAGGAAAAATAAAAGATCATTCTTTTGAAGACCGCCCTTCAGGGCGGCCATCGCGACCGATTGGTCCAAGTTTCGGACCTCCAATGCGGCGATGTTGAAATGGTTGACATAAGTATTGGAGCATGATCCCAGCTCCTCCCATGGACCTTGGGTGTAGCAGAACCAGCAACGAACAAATCTGGAGACTTCTGGACTCGATCGAAGGCCCTTGACAAAATCAGCCTGGTTGCTGTCTTCTTCGTCAGCCTTTCGTTCCAGATGAAGAACGCCTATAAGATCACCTCTAAAAAATTCAAGATCTGGTACCCAACCAGATCAGGCCTGGAATGAGGTCTTTCAATTTGTAGATCTTATATCAGGGCATTCTAAATAGGAATGAAGGTAGATAGAATCAGACCTTGCAGATCTGTCCTGCTGCAGCCTTTCCTGTAGATATGTTGATGGAGATCTCACATGCACCTCAAACGACCTCAGATCAACTCCAGATCTGAGAGGAACTTGTACCAACCTTGTAGCAAGAGATTCCAAATCTTGGACCTGATGTTTGGGTGGCTGCAAGAGAGAGAGAGGCAATATGGTTGGCGGCACAAAAGGGGAGGGGCTCAAAACCCTAGTGCCTCTCCTGCTTTTCCTGCCTTCTATGGACCTGGCGGCAAGAAACCCTAGGGTTTCTTGCTCCTGGGGCATGGAGAATAGCTGAAGAGAGAGGGAGAAGAGAGAGAGAGACTTGGGATAAAGGGTTTTCATATTCTTTTAGCTTAATCAAATCTATACAGTGCATGTATATATAAACACAGGGTCAAGTGACCCAAATCCAAAACTCCCTTGACTAACTCTATGGAAGATTAGGTTAACTCAAGCTCATGTACACCCATGACTCGACCTAATCTCACCTATCCTAGGCCCAGACCTGACCCATAAAGAGTTGATCCCTTAAGGTCCACATAACCTAGACCTCAAGAACCCGAAAGGCCCACAGCCTTTCAACCTAGGGTCCAACTAGCCCTAGAGCCTCCATGAAGCCCTCATGAATGATGGACCTTGGCCTTAGCCTTGGTCCTCTGGGCCTTGGGCACACCACCTGGATCACAACAATCTCCACCTTGGTGTCCCAAGGCCTCAACCAGCTCCACTCTGTCCATCAGCCGAATCAGCTCAAGACATCTCTGAAAGCTGTCCCGTGGAAGTACCTTCGTAAGTGCATCAGCTGGGTTCTCCTTGGTGTGTACCTTTACCAGCTCCACCTCACCATCCTCCACAAGCTCCCTGATCTGATGATACCGAATGTCGATGTGCTTTGTCCTTACATGATAGACTGAGTTCTGTGCTAATATAAGTGCACTCTGGCTGTCACAGTGCACTCTAATGGCCTCTTGAGTAAGGCCCATCTCCGTCAACAAACCCTTCAGCCAAATTGCCTCCTTAGTTGCTTTTGTCAGCCCGATGTACTCTGCCTCTGTAGTGGATAGGGTCGTGATAAGATGCAGACTCGATCTCCAAGAAATAGGACCTCCATACAGGCTAAAGATGAAGCCTATCGTAGACCGTCGGGTATCCACATCTCCATCGAAGTCTGCATCTACATAACCGCCAATCAACCCCTGAGCCTCCCTGAACATGTCAGAGTATCCCACTGCACCTCCTCGCTGTCCGTAGCAGATGCCAACTCCAACTGATCCCGTCAGGTATCTGAATATCCACTTCAGAGCTCTCCAATGCTCCCTGCCAGGCGGCGCCATGAACCTGCTAACCTGACTCACTGAATGAGCGATGTCTAGCCTACAATAGACCATCGCATACATCAAGCTCCCAACTCCTGAAGCATAAGGAACCATCTCCATCTCCTGAGCCTCCACCTCAGTCTGTGGCGTCATGGTCTTCGAGAGTCTGAAGTGACCGGCAAGTGGCAGCTCCCTCGGCTTTGCTCCCTTCATCCCGAACCTCTCTAAGACCTTCTGTATGTAGCCCCCCTGAGATAGATGCAGCACCGTCCGGGCTCGATCTCTGAAAATCTCCATGCCTAGGATCTTCCTTACAGGGCTCAAATCCTTCATCTCAAACTCCCGAGATAAGGATGCCTTCAGATCCTGCACAACCTTCCTACTCTTGCATGCTATAAGCATGTCATCCACATACAAGAGTAGGAACATCCTAGAACCATCCTCAAGAGATTGAACATAAACACATGGATCAAACTCGCACCTGGAAAGTCTAATGCTGCGCACATAGGAGTCGAACCGCTTGTACCATTGCCTCGGCGACTGCTTCAGCCCGTACAATGACTTCTGCAACAAACAAACCTTTCCCTCTGATCCTAGATCCCTGAAATCGGGTGGCTGCTCCATGTAAATTCTCTCCTCCAAATGCCCATGGAGGAATACCGTCTTGACATCCATCTACTCTAGCTCTAAATCCTGAGCTGCTACAATGCTCAACAACACTCTGATGGAAGTATGTCTGACGACGGGAGAGAAGACCTTGCTGAAGTCGATGCCTTCCTTCTGGGAGTATCCCTTGGCCACTAACCTCACCTTGAATCTGATACCTCCCTACTCTGAAGGCCCTTCCTTGCGACTGTAGACTCATTTGTAGCCAATGGACCTTTTTCCCTGTGGCAACTGCACCAATCACCACGTCTGGTTCTGGTGGAGAGACTGCATCTCCTTGGACATCGCCTGGACCCACCGCTCTCTATCCTGGCTCTCAATAGCCTCCTGATACATATATGGGTCTCTATTCACTGTCACCATGGCATATGACAGCATCTCCTCGAAGCCATATCGGTCTGGTTGCCTGATGGTCCTCTTGGGCTTATGTAGGGCAACACCGATATCAGTCCTCGATCTAGCTCGCTCCTGCTGGACCTCTCCGCCTCGATCATCCGTCTGAGTCCTCTCCACCTGTGGAGACACCTTAGGTAGGTTCTCCACCTGAATGTCATATCCTCCCGTAGTACCTGCAAGATGCAAAATCAAAGAGGTAAGCTGTCCAGCAGCGCCCTGCTGGACCTCTTCCTGCTCCTGCTGCTCCTCCATGCCTGCTCACCTTCGTAGGACTGACTCCTCATCAAAAGTCACATCCCAACTAATGATGACCTTCTTTTCCAAGGGATCCCATAGCCTGTATCCCTTAACTCCTCATGGATAGCCTAGAAACACCGTCTTGCGTGATCTGACGTCTAGCTTGCTCCGCTCACTAGCTCCAATGTGCACATAGGCCGTGCACCCAAATACTCGTAGATGGCCCAGTCCAATTATCCTCCCAGACCACACCTCCTCTGGAAGCCTGCCATCCAACCTGATGTGAGATGATCGATTGACCAAGTAATCTGCTGCGTCAACTGTGTCAACCCAGAATGCCTTTGGAAGCCCTGCCTGCAGCCTCATGCATCGTGCCTTTTCCAGAAGTGTTCTGTTCATCCTCTCGGCCACCCCATTCTGCTGTGGAGTCTCCTTAACTGATAAGTGTCTCCTGATCCCACACTCCTCACAGTAGTCCTGGAACTCTCTGCTGGTGTACTCCCCACCATTGTCTGACCTCAGACACTTCACGCTCCTCCCCTGCTCCTTCTCCACCTCAGCTCTCCAGATCTTGAACTTGGTGAAGACCTCTGACTTCTCTCTCATGAAGTAAATCCAGAGTTTTCTTGAGAAATCATCAATCAGGGTCATGAAGTATCTGGCCCCATTCCTAGCTGAAACTGGGGTGGTCCCCACACATCCGTGTGTACTAACTCCAGAGGGGCTGCACTGCGGGTTGTACTGATGTTGAACTGAACTCTCCTTTGCTTTCCCATCTGGCAAGGCTCACAAATCTCCTCTGTAGCACCATCCTCCAGATCAGAGATGAGTCTTCTCCTGCTCAACTCCCTCAGCCCCTTGTCACCCATGTGGCCTAGGCGGTAGTGCCACATCCTGTAAGCTCCCTGCTGGTCCTGTGTTGCAGTTGCTACATCAGACTCTCCGATCACCACAGATCCCTCCATGCGATAGAGATTATTATCCAACCTCCTGCCTCTCATCACCACCATAGCTCCATTGGAGATGTTTAATACTCTGCTTCTAACCCTACTGCTGAAGCTGTATCCACTGCGCTACAAGTAGCCTAGTGACACCAGATTCTTTTTCAGCTCCGGGACGTGCTTTACATTTGTCAATGTCCTCACAATCTCATCAAACATCCTCACCCTGACTATCCCTATCCCAGCCACCTTGCAAGGATGATTGTCGCCTAGAGTCACTGATCCCTCATCTGTCTTGGTGTATGTCGCAAACCAAGACCTGTGTGGTGTGTAGTGATGTGAGCACACAGAGTCTAGTGTCCACTCCTCTGTGTAATGCCTGTGACCATCTGATACCACAAGTAGATCATCCTCCACCTGTTGCCCAGCAACTGCACTCACTGATTCTGAGCCACTTCTTTCTCCCTTCTTGCTCTTTCATAGTGGACATTCTCGCTTGAAGTGCCCGAACTCGTTGCACTTGAAGCATTTCATCTCTTTCTTTTCCTTCCTGGACTTGGACCGTCCCTTGGACTTGCTTCTGCCTCTGCCTCTACCTGTCCTCTCCTCTACTGCCAAACCCTCCTGGGAAGCCCGATCTCTGGTCAACTTTTCCCTTTACTCATTAGATCTCAGCACCGAGACCATGTCCTCATATTCCAGAGTCTCCTTGCCGTAGAGCAGTGTAGTCACCAAAGAGTCATATGATCCTGGCAGCGAACACAAAAGCAACAGGGACTTATCCTCCTCATCCAGCTTCACCCCGATATTCATCAACTTCATGCACAACTGGTCCAACCTCTAAATGTGGCCAATCACATCAGATCCCTCCTGCATCCGAAGACTGTACAACCTCTTCTTCAGCATTAGCTTGTTGCACATATTCTTCCCCATATACATGGTGTGCAACTTCGACCAAAGGCCCTTCGGGGTCTTTTCTTCCAGCACTGCATACAATGCCACATCTGCCAAATATCCTTTGATCACCGAGCATGCTTTCTTCTCCAACGATGCCCAGTGTCTATCTGTCATTCCCTCAGGCTTCTCATCCAAAGCCTGATCCAGACCTGCTTGCACCAGAAGATCCTCCACCCGGATTTTCCATATGGAAAAATTTTCCTTACCATCAAACTTCTCGAAATCGACCTTCATATTGCTGCCCATGACTGGATCCAAGCCAAACAAGCAATATAAAATCAAGAAGTGTAGAATATACCTTGATGGTACCTTGCTGAAAATTTTCAGCACTTGGGATCTTCAACTTCTCATGCCTGGAACGGCTTCCTCACCACTGTGGCTCTGATACCAACTATTGGAGCATGATCCCAACTCCTCCCATGGACCTTGGGTGCAGTAAAACTAGCAACAAACAAATCTGGAGACTTCTGGACTCGATCGAAGGCCCTTGACGAAATCAGCCTGGTTGCTGTCTTCTTCATCAGCCTTTCGTTCCAGATGAAGAACACCTCTAAGATTACCTCTAAAAAATCCAAGATCTGGTACCCAACTAGAGCAGGCCTGGAACGAGGTCTTCCAATTTATAGATCTCAAATTGGGATATTCTAGATAGAGAAGAAGGTAGATAGAACCAGACCTTGTAGATCTGTCCTACTGCAGCCTTTCCTGTAGATCTGTTGATGGAGATCTCACCCGCACCTCAAACGACCTCAGATCAACTTCAGATCTGAGAAGAACTTGTACCAACCTCATAGCAAGAGATTTCAAATCCTAGACTTGATGTTTGGGTAGCTGTAAGAGAGAGAGAGGCAATATGGTTGGCGGTACAAAAGGGGAGGGGCTCAAAACCCTAGTGCCTCCCCTGCTTTTCCTGCCTTCTATGGACCTAGCGGCAAGAAACCCTAGGGTTTCTTGCTCCTGGGGCATGGAGAATATCTGAAGAGAGAGGGAGAAGAGAGAGAGAGACTTGGGAGAAAAGATTTTCATATTTTTTGGCTTAATCAAACCTATACAGTGCATGTATATATAAACACAGGGTCAAGTGACCTAAACCCAAAACTCCCTTGACCAACTCTATGGGAGATTAGGTTAACCAAAGCCCATGTACACCCATGACTCGACTTAATCTCATCTATCCTGGGCCCAGACCTGGTCCATAAAGAGTTGGTCCCTTGAGGCCCATATAACCTAGACCTCAGGAACCCAAAAGGCCCACAGCCTTTCAACCTAGGGCCCAACTAGCCCTAGAGCCTCCATGAAGCCCTCATGAATGATGGACCTTGGCCTTAGCCTTGGTCCCCTGGGCCTTGGGCACACCACCTGGATCACAACAGTAAGCTCGGATGGATTCCCCCTCCCTTTGCTTGATGTTGATGAGGGACTCCGAGCCTCTCCGGGGATGCCGACTGCTAACAAAATGAGCCACAAACTGGTGGCTCATCTGATCAAAGGAGAAGATGGTACCCAGCTACAATGCTGAGTATCAGTTCCTTGCTACTCCCTTCAGAGTGGATGGGAAAGCTCGGCACAGGATGGCATCTGGCGTGCCATGGAGTAGCATCATTGTTCAGAAGGCCTCCAGGTGGTCAACCAGATCCGAGGTCCCGTCGTAGCTTTCAAATTGGGGGAGCTTGAAGTTTGATGGGATTAGTTCCTACATGATCATTTGAGAGAAAGGAGGGTCAGTGCAGATGTCCTCACCATAAGTAGGGGGAGCATGGCGGAGCTCTTCGATCCACCGTTTCATCTCTTGGAACCTTCGATCCAAGAGGTCCTCTCGACTGTGAGTCTCGAGGGTCTTCTGGCAAAGTGGAGGTAGGGATCCTCCGGGAGTGGAATCGTGATCAGGCCGGGGGCTCTCCACCCTCGGATTCCCCTTGCCGGGGAGGACAGAATGACTGGCCCAAGTGGCCCGCCCCACTACCAGATCTTGGAGCTCCGACGACACTCTTTCCAACCACACTGACACCTGCGGTTGTTGCTGCTGCTGCTGCTGCATGGCCTGCACTGCTTCAGTGAGGCCTCTGACCTGCTGAACCAACAGGTCGAACTACTCCATACCGACCGTCGTTGTCGGAGGAGGAGGAGCCTGAAACATTGGAGGCGAGGTCGGAGCCCGAGATCTGGCCACGGAGGTCGTGGATCATCTGGTGGATGCCTTTTGGGGAGGCATCGGGTGGAGATCTGATAGGAGAAGGGGAGGAGGACATCGGAGGAGATGACTGGAGGTAGTTCCATTGAGCACTCCTTCAAGAATAAGGGTACTGCGAAGACACAGAAGCTCCTTCCTCTAGCGTCAATTCTGTTGGTGTAGAATTTCATCGAAGTCAGAGTTGCTGGAGTCGAGATAACTGCGACCACCACCAGGACCTGCAAGGAAAGTCTAAACCGGAGTTGGGGGTGCTTCGGCAAGACCCTCCGATGCTCAAGTCAGTACTCTGCTTCAACAGAAATGGAGTGCTCGAGTGAGAATTTTAGCAGAGTTTTGAGATAGAATTTTTGAGCTTAGAGAAGAACGTATTTGGGGATCTCTTTTTATAGACAGAGAGCGTAACTGCTTGACAGCGATGTTTGTAACTGCCTGATAGTGGGCCATTCAGAGCCGCCTGGAGTTTGTTACAAAGAGTAGTGGCGTCAGGGGTCGTTCAGAGCCACCTGGAGTTTGTTATGGAGAGCAAAGTGGTGTCCGTTGTCGCAACTTGCCAGAGAGTAGTGAAGCCATGCGGAATCCACTGCAGAGAGTGGAGCAGGGTAGTGGCCATTATCGTGACTTGCTAGAGAGTTCGGATCTGTCGGCTGAAGCTCGGTTGGGACATCTGACGGAGCAGAATGGCTCTCTATCCCATTGATCTGGGAGAAGCTCGGATGCCTCGAAGCTGCTGACGAGTCTACTGCTGTCAGATACCTTAGGCACTGATACCACAGGTGGGAGTTATCTGTTGTAGAAGCTCGGATGGAGACTTTCTGTTGGTGAAGCCCGACAGGAGTAGGATTGCTAGAGAAGTTCGTCTGGGATTCGCCTGATGTGAAAGCTCGTCTGAAGATGATCCGTCAGAGAAGTTCGATTTCATGAAGGATCTGGTGGGGGGTCGGCCGGCGATGGACTTCGGATGGTGCTAGGGATGTTCGGCAGATGTCAGAGGTGATCGATCGTTGTAAGAATCCAATTGCAAGAGTCAGTCCATCGTAGAAGCTCGTTTGGGATTCGACTACGAAGAAGCTCGTCTGGGATCCAGCTACGAAGAAGCTCGACTGAAGTCTACCTGTAATGGAAGTTCGAAAAAGGCGTGTTTACAGTAGGGGCTCGAATGAAATTTGCTTACAGTAGAGATCTAGAGTAGACCGCCCACTGTAGGAGTTCGGAGTAGACCACTTGCTGTAGGAGTTCGGAGTAGACCGCTCGCTGTAGGAGTTCGGAGTAGACCGTCCGCTGTAGGTGTTCGGAGTAGATCGCTCGTAGTAGAAGTTCGGCTCTCACAGGAGCCCGATCGGGATCTTGAAGGTGGTCGACCACCGTAGAAACTCGGATGGAGTCCGATCTCTATAGAAACCTCATTGTCGAAGAAGCTTGGATATCGATGGAGTCCGAAAGGAGTTCGTAGAATAGTTGGTCACTGTAGAAGGTCGGCTAGCAGTGAGGCCTAGAGAGCCTTCAGAGCGGCATGGTAGATGGATGGAGAAGCTCATTGTTGGAGAAGTCTGAAAGGTCGGACGATCGGGGGGGTTCAGAGAGATGCCACACAAGGTCGGAAGCTGGAGAAGCCCTGGAAGGGTCGGTCTTTTACAAACTTCGACCGGAGGGGTATTTTATATCCAACAGACCTAATCTCTTTATTGTGTGACTTTATAGGTTCAATTCTATTTGATAGTAAAATATACAATGATCTCTATCAAAGTATCATTGAAACTCTTTTCAATGGATTGGAATAATTTCACTCTAACTCATTAAAGATTGTCGATCTAGAACTATCCTAGTGAGCTCTCATAATTTACCAGTGACACCTAGCAGTATGTAGTGACAATCCAGTAGAACTAAAATGAACCTCTAGGTGTAGTTAACGTATGATTCAGTCCCTCTATCATGAGTCCCAACTAGATGGTAGGTCATGGATAAATCGTCAAACCTCAACATCAGTCATATGATAGATTTAATTAGCTCAAGTCCAGTTGTGACTTCTATAAAATTTTTTTTCCATCAATCACACTACTGTGATCACAGATTCTCAGATTTAGCCTCTCAAATCCCATTGGACTACTCCTTTCTACCAAAATTGATAGATCCTATCTTGATGCACACCCTACTCCTACAGTGGACTAACTATCACCAATATCCACTACAAGGGCTTATTGAGACCCATATTTATGTATCAATTAAACTCTACCAGCTTCACTGCGAATAGCAATGCTATCTCAGATCAAAAGATCAGTCACACAACTACAATATCGAGACGATCATTGACGATCGAGTAGAAATCTAAGTGATCTCTCATATGGTCATGCTTAGTACTAGTTGTTCTCTAATAACTGTCTGCACTCGTCATCCAATGTCTCTACACTATAGACTAGAAACCCATCTATCTTGAAGGAAGCAATTTATGCACCATTCTATCCAGATCGATCATCATCCTCATAATGATCCTATGATCGAAAGTATTTAGGAATTAAATATATGTCTCTAATTCTCAACTCTTTGAGAATATGTATCGAAAATTAATTTCATGGATGATTCAAGGACACAATACACTTGAATAAAAAATAAACTTACCTTTTTATTGATCATATCAATATATTAAGTACAAAATTGTATCCTAGATTTATTATAATATGTCAGTCATATTGGTTTCTAGGATATACATCTAACAATCTCTCACATGAACTAAAGCTATTTGGCCACAAATCTATGTTCCATCTTCTCAAGATAGACTTTCATTTTTGTTTTGCTTAACTGCTTTGATAGCAGATCTATCTGAAGGAACCAGATCTAGGGTTTCAGGGTTAGATCTTGAAAAAGAGGGTTAGATCTTGAAACTTTTTCAAGATCATACAGCGGAAGACTAAAATAAATCAACTCTTCTCCAACTCATTCTTCTCCAACTCTTGGAGTGGTCAATCCCATCTCGATCATACTCTGACTTCACAAGTACTTGACTGTGCCCAGAAGCCTTCCGTCTCTGAATTAGAAATTCAGTTAGTCCAGTACCAAAGCACAGTGAGTTGCTTGCAAGTCACTGAGGTGATCTCAGGTCTAAGGGACACTTATACCTATATCCCATCAGAGATATTCTGGACAGTAGAATACTCTGGAGTTGGTCACGTTCAATGATGATGTACCCTTACATCTCACCTGTATGCCATACCAGTGTCTCCATACTCCTTGGTTAAGAGGACAACCAACCCATATGGCCTACAGCGACCTATGCTCGATAGAAGCTGTCGTCCTTATTACCAGCCTATCATTTGGTCGTGAACAGTTTTAAGGACTAATCGATAAATCCTCTCTTTATCGAACTTAAATAGTCCTAAGGACTTCATCATAACAATGGAGTTCATTAGAAGATGAAAGCTTATGATGAAAATGCCAAATATATTTTATTTATTAATAAATTAATTACAATACTTGGTTGCTCAACCGTCAACAGCTTGACGATTGGCTTTTTGGGACACATTTCCCAACAACTCCCACTTGTCCTAAAGCCACTCGGCACAGTATCTAATACCCATCTTTGACTTGTGGTTGTCGAACTCCTTTATTGCCAGGGCTTTAGTGAAGGGGTCGGCTAGGTTCTCCTTTCCGTCGATCTTCTGAAGGTCGACGTCACCTCGATCCACGATCTCTCGGACCAGGTGGAAGCGGCGCAAGATGTGCTTCGTCCGCTGATGTGCTTTGGGTTCCTTCGCTTGAGCTATGGCACCAGTGCTATCGCAATAGAGCAGGACCGGACCATCGAGGGAGGGTGCTACTCCAAGCTCGTTGATGAATTTCCTCAGCCACACAGCCTCCTTCGCGGCATCTGATGCTGCGATATACTCCGCTTCACAAACAGAGTCTGCCACAGTATGCTGCTTGGAACTCTTCCAGCAGATGGCTCCACCATTCAGAGTAAAGATATAACCTGACACGCTCCTGCTGTCATCATGGTCAGATTCGAAGCTGGAGTCTGTGAACCCCACAAGTTTCAGATCTGACTCGCCATAAACCAACCATTGGTCCTTAGTATTTCTCAAATACTTAAGGATGGCTTTAACCACTTTCCAGTGATCTTCTCCAGGATCAGATTGGTATCTACTCACTACTCCTAGTGAGTATGCCACATCTGGTCTTGTACATGTCATGGCGTACATGATAGATCCCACGGCTGAAGCATATGGGACTCTACTCATACGCTCTCTCTCTTCAGGAGTTGTCGGACAATCCTTCTTAGAGAGAGAAATTCCATGGTCTATCGGTAGATAGCCCTTCTTGGAATTTTTCATGCTGAACCTCTTCAGTACAGTGTCTATGTACATGGACTGGGATAACCCAAGCATCCTTTTAGATCTATCCCTATAGATCTTCATTCCTAAGATGTAGGAAGCTTCACCCAAGTCCTTCATGGAGAACTGTGATGACAACCAAATTTTTATTCCCTGTAGTGCGGGGATGTCATTTTCGATTAAGAGAATGTCATCCACGTACAAGACAAGGAATACCACAACTGGACCATTTGCCCATTTATAGATGCAGGGCTCTTCTCCATTCTTAATGAAGCCATACGTTTTGATCACCTTATCAAAATGCATGTTCCAACTCCGAGAAGCTTGCTTCAATCCATAAATGGATCTCTAAAGCTTGCACACCTTGGACTCATCTGTGGATGTAAACCCTTCAGGTTGTATCATATACACCTCTTCAGTCAGCTCTCCATTCAGGAAAGCTATCTTTACATCCATCTGCCAGATCTCATAATCCAGATGGGCAGCTATTGCAAGCATTATCTGAATAGATTTGAGCATTGCCACAGGGGAAAACATCTCGTCATAGTCAATACCATAACGTTGACGATACCCCTTGGCAACCAGACGGGCTTTATAGGTCTCCACCTTTCCGTCTGCGCCCCTCTTCCTTTTGAAGACCCATTTACACCCAATGGGTTTAACCCCTTCAGGTGGGTCAACCAATGTCCATACATCGTTGACCTTCATGGACTCTATTTCGGATTTCATGGCTTCAAGCCATTTCTCGGAATCAGGTCTCTGCATAGCATCCATATAGGTGATCGGATCCTCATTATTCTCATCAAGTTCGATGGGATCACCGTCCCGGACCAAGAAACCATAGTATCTGTCCGGCTGATGCAGTACTCTACCGGATCGCCTTAATGGTGCAGGAATATTGGGCTCCGGATGTGATCTAATCATATCCGACTCAGGTTCAGCTATTGGTGTCGGTCCTTCTACCTGTTGAACTTCATCAAGTTCAACCTTAGAGGCAACGGTTTCTTCACCAAGGAACTCCTTTTCTAAAAAGATTGCCTTAAGGCTGACGAACACCTTTTGTTCATCAGCATGGTAGAAAAAATATCCTTTTGTCTCTTTGGGGTACCCTATGAATGAGCATTTGTCAGACCTAGGTCCAAGTTTGTCTGTGACTAATCGTTTGACATAGGCCGGGCACCCCCAGACCCTAAAGTGTGAAAGTACCAGCTTACGCCCTGTCCATATCTCATATGGAGTCTTAATTACAGACTTACTTGGAATCCTATTTAACAGATAACAGACCGATTCGAGTGCATATCCCCAAAAGGATATCAGCAAGCTAGCAAAAACCCATCATGGATCGGACCATGTCTAACAAAATCCGATTCCTCCTTTCAAACACACCATTATGCTGTGGTGTTCCTGGAGGAGTCCATTGGGAGAGAATCCCATTCTCTCCTAGATATGTGAGAAACTCACTAGAAAGGTATTCTCCTCCTCGATCAGATCGAAGAGTTTTAATACTCTTCCCAGTTTATTTTTCTACTTCACTTCAGAATCGTTTGAACATTTCAAATGAATCCGACTTATGTTTCATCAGATAAACATATCCATATCGGGATAGGTCATCCGTGAAAGTTATGAAGTAGAAATATCCACCTCTAGCACTGGTGCTCATAGGCCCACATACATCAGTATGTACTAGGCTCAAGAGCTCAGTAGCTCTCTCACCTTTTCCAGTAAAAGGTGACTTGGTCATTTTACCAAGAAGACAGGACTCACAGGTTGGAAGTGATTCACAATCACTAACTTCGAGGATTTCCTCTTGAGTCAACCTGTTTATTCTGTTCTTGTTTATATGACCTAGCCTACAGTGCCATAAGTAGATATCTGACACACTATCTAATCTAGGGTGCTTGCCAGTAGAATAGACTCTTATCAGGCTTGACCTTTTTGGTCTGGCTCTGCACTGATGTCCTAGCCTGAACTTGCACCTTCTTTACTTTCTTCTTCTTGTTCTTCTTGTTCTTCTTCCCTTTCTTAAAAGGTCGAGAACCAGAAGATGAACCTCCCACTAAATTCACCGACTCCTTGTGAAGTTGGTGATCCTTCTCAAAGTTCTGAAGTAACCCCAGTAACCCATGGTAGTTCTCTTCAGGCTTTGTCATTCTATAATGAGTGAGGAATGGGAGATAAGACTTGGGCAGCGAGTTCAGTATTGCATCTTTTCCAAGCTGCTCATGCAAGGAAAAGTCGAGCTTGCTCAATCATTCCATCAGCTCGATCATGTACAATACATGATCAGTGACAGAGGCACCATCCCGCATTTTGGCGTTGAAGATGGCACAACTAGTCTTATGCCTCTCCACGTCATCGGGTGTGCCAAAGGCATCCTCCAACACTTGAAGCTTGTCCTTTGGCTGAGCCGTCTCGAATCTGCGACTGAACTCGTCGCTCATGATAGCCAGCATGATACAGTGCACCGTGGTCCGATCACTGAGCCACTTCTGGTAAGTGTATCTGATTGTTCCACGTGCATTGATAGCTGGCTCCTCAGGTGCAGGATCTATTATCACATATAGGATCCGTTCATGCTCCAGGACTATCTTCAACTTTCTGTACCAGCTATCGAAGTTGGGTCCCACCAACTTATCATTGTCCAACAATGATCGGAGCGATAGGGAAGTGGCCATATTTGCACAAAGGAGAACCATAACCTAATTAGTAATTGATTCATTAAACCTAAAGATTTGGACTTTAATCAAAGGTTTCTCCTACTATTTTATTCAAATTGGTAGCCTCTACCTCCAACTCGAGGAATTACCCTAATTTCTTAGCGGGTACTAGAATCCACTTAGACTGCACACAAGCCCAACTTTGGTTGGTCAACCCATGTACATCTAAGGGTAGGTTCATAACCAATTGTTTCTCTAAATAATTTCTAGTAATTTTAATTTTGCCCCAGAAACTTAATCAGTAGGCTTTGGCCTCCACTGTAAGGATCCAGTTAGGTCCAACCATTAACATGATCATACTTGGTGTATCTAACCAACGAATGATTAAGCCCAACTTTGGTTGGCTCACCTAACCACCATTAGAGAGACACTTCCAAGTCATCATATGATGAGTGATAATTCCATTAGTCAACAAGCACCAGGCCTTTGGGTCTGCAATGATTATTGAGTTAATGGACTCATTATCAAACACCTTAATGGGAGGCTATGACTCAGTTATCTCCATAATTTTATCATTTTAAGGACCTAATAATTTTAGAGGATTTAAATAATTTAGAGGATGAGGTCAGATGAACCAGCTTATCATGATCCTCTCACTGGCTTCACCAAGTCAGCTTAAGGGAGATCAGGGCTGGTCTAGGAGCACCTAAATCAGTCACACTGATTTACCTAGCTGACATGAGTCAGCTCGAATAGTCAAGTGATCCGATCAAAACATAATTTCATCAAGAGGCCAGGTAAGTTCGATCAGTGGGAGGGTCTGCCAAAGCTTGCCTTAGACACCATCAGAAATGGCCAGGTAAGTGGGCTCCCAATTAAAAACCATCGGTCTGGTTTACCTTAGATACCAACTGGTTTAATTAGTTTCGATTAGATCAACCTAACAGTTCGTGCTAGACCGCTTAGCCAAGAATCAAGTCCATTTGGTTCTCGTTAAAGACATGGACTTGACCAACTACAACTATTGTAATTGATCTAGAGAATCCTTGACCTAATCTAAGACAACAATTGATTAGATTTAGTCAATTCTCTAATTAAGTCCATCTTTAATCTAACCATAGGTCTAACCCAATTAATGGACCTAATTCTCACTAACCCATTAACCCAATGTGTTATGATTTGTGTCTTAGGTTCTTCAATTCACAATCCTAGAACCTAATCAAACAACTTCTTAATTCTCAATTAAGTTTTGGGCTGAGGGTTGGGTTCGGCTTTTCAAAAAATAATTTTCATATTTGTAAAATAATTTTACAATATGATTCTACCAACCATATTGCATGTTTGATTCATAATCAAGATGCAAGTGAAATAAACATGAAACTACTTTAGATCTAATCTAAACAGGTTCATGTAATTGAAACAATTTCAACTTTAAACAATTTCTTTGCACAAAAATTATTAACAAAGAGATTTTATTTCAGATTTAAACATCTTTTAAATCTAATAAATCATAAATTTAATCTAAATCATATCTAATAAATTTATGATTAAAGATAGATCTACACAAACTAGGACAACCTTTGCACCGTAAGGGGTAAACCTTACAGCAGGACAACCTTGCAGTTTGTGATTGATCTAAAATTTTAATTTCAGATTTAATAATCAGATTATAAATTAGATCTAATCTAAAACATAATCTAAGCATGTATAAATAATCATGTAATAAAGAACCTGCTCTGATACCAATTGAAGGAACCAAATCTAGGGTTTCAGGGTTAGATCTTGAAAAAGAGGGTTAGATCTTGAAACTTTTTCAAGATCATACAGCGGAAGACTAAAATAAATCAAAATTTATTTTCTAAGATCAAAAAATCCCTAGATCTAAGATCCTATTACATGATTATTACATGACATTAAATCAAAAATTAAAATATATAAATATAGCATGAACTACATGTTGATCATATCAACATGTTTCTATACTACATCTAATGTATGTATTAAACAATAGATCAGATCTATTACCTTGCAAGTTAGATGTTCTAACCTTGCTGATCTGGGCTTGAGGATGATGTTGCAAGCCGCACACGCATCCGGCCTCTAGGAGTCGTCCACACGAGCCCACGAATCTCGATCAGAAGTCCTGCTTCAGGAAATCAGCACAGTATGCTAGTACTGCGCTGATCCTTCTTTGATGGATGATCAGGTGCCTCTTTCTTCTTGATTTGGACTCTTCCAAAGATGGAAAGTAGAAGGAGGAGTTTCAGATCTGAGACACTCTTAGGAAACTCAAGATGGAGGGAGGAAAGATGTGAAAATAAAAACCCTAGAAGAGACCCTCTTCTTCTTCACGTTTTTCTCTCTAGACACCCAAACTTGTGTCTTTTATATCTCCACAACCCAAAGGTATTTCTCTCTAATTTTTGGATGGAACAAAGGTCTGTCAAATATCTGACTTCACTTAAAATTTCATGAAGAAACTCATCTTATATAGAGAGATATGATAGAGTCCTTGTCTAGGTCAAACACCTAGTCAAGGCTTATCCAAACATGGCAAGTTAAGGGACGCCCAACTCTTGAGCACCTCCTTCATATTTTTGTATATGGATCAACAGAAAAGGGTGCACAATGTATACCCTAAAAGTCACAAAAATTCCAAAAAAAATTTGGATAAATTCGGTGCAAAATTGAAAGAGTTTTAGATTTCTAAAACTCTATCTCATAGAATTCGAAATCCAAACTTATTCCTTTTAGATTTGATCCAAACCACCTTCCATGTAAGAAAGAAGAGAGGAGACCTTTTGTGAACATGGGAGAGATCTGAGAGAGGGCTTTCGTCGCACAAAATAAGTGGAGATTGACGTTGAATAAGAGAGAGGGCGTGGAGAAGGCTTATGTGGCGCAAGGTGGAATCCTAGTCTTACTAGGATTCTGTCTTATGACTTGTTTTAATTTGGTTTCCCAAACCAAATCAAATCAAAATTAGATCAACCCAATTAAAATAAGTCTTAACCTAATTAAGAATCTAATTTAATCAGATTAAATTATATTTAAATCTGATTTAATTTTCTAATCAAATTAGAAATTAGATTGACCCAAGTCCTAGTTGAACTAGGACTAGTTTTTCCTTGCACTTGGCTTATCCAATAAACCAATTGGACTTGATCCAATCAAGTCCAAAATAAATATAATTAAATTATATTTAATTATACTTAATTTCAACCTATTAGCTTAATCAAATTAAGCCAATTAGCAATCGAATTGCTAATCGATCCTCCTGCAACACTTGCACTGGGTTAAATGTCAATCGTATTGATCATTTAACTCTAGAACGATTCTTAATCGTTGATCAACCATCTGATCGGATCATGAACTCTAATGTGTGTAACCTCATAGATCCAAACCTAAACCGATAGCATAGGAACAAATTCCTATACCAATCGAAGTGACCATCTAGCAGTGGTACCCGACGACCGGATAGGTCGAATGTGTAGAACAACATCCTTAGAACCCATGCGGATATAGTTTTCATATAATTCATCCCCTTGACCAAAATGATCATAGGACACCCCAGAGCTCAACTGTCAACTCTGATCAGGTTGTCCACATTGTATTTCAAAATATCAAATCCATCTGATGGATTACCCTGGCCAAGGTTTTGCTAAATTGAAATACAGCGACTCATTCTTCTCCAACTCTTGGAGTGGTCAATCCCATCTCGATCACACTCTGACTTCACAAGTACTTGACTGTGCCTAGAAGCCTTCCATCTCTGAATTAGAAATTCAGTTAGTCCAGTACCAAAGCACAGTGAGTTGCTTGCAAGTCACTGAGGCGATCTCAGGTCTAAGGGACACTTATACCTATATCCCATCAGAGATATTCTGGACAGTAGAATACTCTGGAGTTGGTCACGTTCAATGATGATGTACCCTTACATCTCACCTGTATGCCATACCAGTGTCACCACACTCCTTGGTTAAGAGGACAACCAACCCATATGGCCTACAGCGACCTATGCTCGATAGAAGCTGTCGTCCTTATTACCAGCCTATCATTTGGTCGTGAACAGTTTTAAGGACTAATCGATAAATCCTCTCTTTATCGAACTTAAATAGTCCTAAGGACTTCATCATAACAACGAAGTTCATTAAAAGATGAAAGCTTATGATGAAAATGCCAAATATATTTTATTTATTAACAAATCAATTACAATACTTGGTTGCTCAACCGTCAACAGCTTGACGATTGGCTTTTTGGGACACATTTCCCAACACTATCATGTTGTCTATGGAGTCTACTCTTCGTACCTCAACATGTTTCTTTTTGAGATAGTCGCGTATACCATTACTCTATGTGCTTGAACTTCTAGTGAGATCTTGACTCCTTAGCAAGGGCTATGATATCATTATCTTTGTAGTATTGTGTCATGGTATCTAATGGCATGACATTCAATTCTACAGCTAATATTAGATTCAAAATTCATCCTACACATCTACAGCATAGTTAGCTTTCATTGATCGATTACTCAGAATCCTTCTGATATATTGAATAAGAATATATCTTGATGTAGATATTCTATCATCAGCATCAGATATAAAGTCTAAATTAGTATACCTCTTGACTTGTAACTCAGAATCTCCTCTAAAGATCATGAACAAATCCTTAGTCTTTCTTAAATACTTAAGGATGTTCTTTACAGCTATCCAGTACTCTTCATCTAGATTCGACTGATACCTGCTCGTAATACTCACAGCAAAGATAATATCAGGTCGAGTATACAGTATGACATACATGAGACTCCCTATGGCCGAACCATAAGAAATCTTACTCATACGCTGTATTTATTCAGGTGTGGTCGGACACATCATCTTGAAAAGATTAATATCATGTTTAAGAGATAAAAGTCTTCTTTTATCTATGTACTTTCTCTATGTACAGCTTTTGTAACAAGCCTAGCATCTATTTAGGTCTATCCCTATAGATCTTTATTCGAAGAATATAAGATGCTTCTCCTAGATCTTTCATGAAGAATTTCTTGGATAACCATCTTTTGACTGTGGTCAGCATGGGAATATCATTTTCAATAAAGAGAATATCATCTACGTACAATACGAAAAATATTATCGTGCTCCCACTGATCCTTTTATATACACATGGTTCCTCTTCATTTTTGATGAAATCAAACGATTTGATTGCCTCATCAAAATGATTTCAACTCCGAGAAGCCTGCTTTAATTCGTATATGGATCATTATAGCTTGCAGACTCTGTGATCACCATCACCAGATGTGAAATCCATAGACTGCTCCATATAGATATCTTCCTCAAGATATCTATTCAGGAAAGCAGTTTTCACATCCATCTGTCAGAGTTCATAATCATAGTAAGCTACAACAACAAACAGAGTGCATATGAATTTTAGCATAGCTACGATGAGAAGGTTTTCTGATAGTCAACGCCCTCATGCTGATTATAATCTTTAGCCACAAATGTAGCTTTATAGGTCTCTACCTTACTATCGGTATCTATTTTTATTTTGTAGATCTATTTACATCCAATAGGTACAATACCCTCAGGTGGATCCACTAAGGTCCATACTTGATTTGAGTGCATCGAGTTAATTTCTGACTTCATCACATCTAATCATTTCTCAAAATCAATATCAGATATTGCCTCGTCTAAGATATTAGGATCATCACCATGACCCTTATCTCCCATAAGAAATATTTTCTTTACTTCCTCTGTGAGCATACCCATGTACCTTTCAGAAGGTTCAGAGACCTTGCTAGATCTATGAGATGGTAGAGGAACATTAACTAATGGCTCATGAATAATGGATTTCTGAGGATCTATAGCTCTTGGCTCTTCAGAGTTCTTCTCTTCGAGCTCAATAAACCTCCCACTGCCACTATCCTGGATAAACTATTTTTCTAAGAATATGATGTTTCGACTCACAATCACATTACGATCTTATAAAAAATAGAAGTAGTATCCTATGGATTTTTTTGGATACCCTATAAAACAAGCTATAATAGATATATCCTCTAGTTTATCAGTCATCTATCTTTTGACATAGACCGGACATCCTCAAGTCTTAAGATAATCTAGACTCGGCTTCTTACCGAACCATATCTTATATGGTGTGGTAGGAATAGATTTTGATAGAATCTGATTCAATAGGTGAATGGTGGTTAATAAGACATGTCTCCAAAGATATAAGGGTAGATCAGTGAAACTCATCATGAACCTGACCATATCTAATAGTGTCCTGTTCCTCCTTTTGAATACTCCATAGAGCTGAGGTGTTCTAGGAGGAGTCCATTGAGAAACTATATCATTGTCCTTAAGATATTTTAAAATTTTTTGACTAAGGTATTCACCTCCTCGATCAGATTGAAGAATCTTAATAAATTTTTCTGTTTGCTTTTCTACTTCATATCTATATTTTTTAAATTTTTCAAAGGCCTTAGACTTGTGTTTTATCATATACACATATCCATATCTGGACAGATCATCGATAAAGATAATGAAGTAGACATAACCACTCCTGATCTACATATCAAATGGCCCACACATATCGATGTGTATCAAGATAAGTAACTCAATGGCCCTTTTCCTATATCCTACAAAGGATAACTTGGCCATCTTTTCTCAAAAATAAGATTCGCAAGCTGGATACAACCTTGGGTTAAGAGAGCCAAGAATCCCATCTGTTGGGTATAAAATACCCCCCAGCTGAAGTTCGTATCAGAAGTGGCCCTCCCGGGACTCTACCGACGTCCGACCTTGGGCGATATCTTTCTGATCCTCTCCGACGGTCGAGCTTCCCAATGTTCCAAAGTTCTTCCAACGGATAAACTCCCGCAGCTCCTTCCACAAGTGTCGATCGGATTCCCCCGATGGACGAACTCCTACCGCATCTCCCAGGCTTCTCCAACGATAAGCTCCAACAGTCGTCTATCAGGCTGATCCAAGTGCTCTCTGGATTCCACTATCGGCCGACCTCCTACAATGGTCAACCATTCTCCGGACCTCTTTCGGATCTTTTCCAATAGGATTCGATCGACTCCAATCCGAATTTCTTTTAGAACTTCGTCAGTGGCCAAACTTTCCCAACAGCAGATCTCCACGACGGACCGACTCCATCCAAGTTTCTACGATGGTCGACCGCCTTCCAAATTTTGTCCGAGCTCCTATGGGAGCCAAACTTCTGCCCCGAACTCCGACTGCAGGTAGACTTCGTTCGAGCTCCTACGGGAGTCGGACTTCTTCCCTGAGCTCCTATTGCAGGTAGACCTCATCCGAACTCTTACAAGGGCCGGACTCTGAGCTCCCACCACAAGCGATCTACTTCGAGCTTCTATTACAAGCGATCTACTCCGAGCTTCTACTACAAGCGATCTACTCTGAGCTACTACTACAAGCGATCTACTTCAAATTTCTACTACAAGCGGTCCACGTTGGATTTCTACTGTAAGCCTCCACCCGAGCCTCTATTGTGAACGAATTTCTTTCGGACTTCTATTGCAGGCAGGCTTCGATCGAGCTTCTTCAACAAATGATCCCCATCCAGACTTCTACGAGAACCAGACACCGACCGAACTTCTGTAGCGGACAGATTTCGGACGAACTCCTACGACACACGGGCTCTAGCAGTCGGACCCCTCCAGCGGGTGAACCTCTCCAGCGCCATCCAACATCCACTGTCGGTCGACCTTCTGTCGGATTCTGCATGAAACCGAACTTCATCCACAGAAAGCCCCTGACCGAGCTTCAGCCGACAGGCCTGGACTCCCTGGTAGGCCACAGTAATGGCCACGACTCTGCTCCACTTCCTGTAACGGATCCCACGCGGCTCCATCATACTCTGACAAGCCATGACAACGGACATCACTCCACTCTCCACAACAGGCTCCACGTGGCAGGCCACGACGATGGCCACGACTCCACTCCACTACTCTCCATAACAAACTCCTCATGGCCTCGAACGGCCCACTACCAGGCGGTTACAGACATTGCTGTCAATCTATTACGCCCTTCACCTATAAAAAGGGGACCCCCAGATACATTATTCTCTAAGCTCTAATCTCTATCTCAAAACTCTGCTAAAATTTTCATTCGAGCACTCCATTCTTGTTGAGGTAGAGAACTGACTTGAGCGTTGGAGGGTCTTGCCAGAGCACCCCCAACTCCAGTTTAGACTTTCTTTGCAGGTCCCGACGGCGACCGCGACTCCCTCGACTCCAGCTTCTCCAGCATCGATGGATTTTTGCACCAATAGGATTGACGCCAGAGGAAGGGCACTGTGTCTTCGCAGTACCCTTATTCTTAAAGGAGCACTCAATGGGACCCCCTCCGATCATCTTCTTCGACATCTTCTCCTCTAGTTTCCTGCCTGATCTCCACCTGATGCCTCCCCGAAGGGCATCCACCAGGCGGTCAACGGCCTCCATGGCTAGATCTCAGCGAGCTCCGCAAGCCCCGACCTCATCTCTGGTTTCCCAGGCTCCTCTTCCTCCGACGACAGCAGTCGGCATGGAGCAGTTTGACCTGCTGGTTCAACAGGTCAGAAGCCTCACCGAAGCAGTGCAGGCCATGCAGCAGCAGCGGCAGGCATCAGTGCGGCTGGAAAGAGAATCATCGGAGTTCCAGAATCTGATGACCGAGCGGGCCACATGGGCCAGCCGCCCTGTCTTTCCCAGAAGAGAGAAACAGAAGGTGGAGAGTCCTCCGTCCGATCATGATTCAACCCCCGGAGAGTCCTTGCCTCCGCTCCACCAGAAGACCCTCGAGGCCCACAATCGAGAGGACCTCCTGGATCAGAGATTCCAAGAGATGAACCGACAGATTGAAGAGCTCCATCGTGCTCCCACTGTTTACGGTGAGGATATCTGTACTGACCCTCCTTTCTCTCAAATGATCATGCAGGAACCCATCCCACCGAACTTCAAGCTCCCCCAATTCGAGAGCTACGATGGGACCTCAGACCCGATCGACCACCTGGAGGCCTTCCAAACCATGATGCTGCTCCATGGCGCGCCAGACGCCATCTTGTGTTAAGCTTTCCCGTCTACCTTGAAGGAAGTGGCAAGGAATTGGTACTCGACACTAAAGTCGGGTATAATCTTCTCCTTTAACCAAATGAGTCATCAGTTCATGGCTCATTTCGTCAGCAGCCGGCATCCCTGGTGAGGTTTGGAGTCCCTCATTAACATCAAGCAAAAGAGGGAGAATCCATCTGAGCTTACGTCAACCGCTTCAACGCCGCCGCCCTGGAGGTCCGGAACCTGGACCAATCGGTTGCAATGGCCACCTTAAAGAGTGGCCTTCAAAAGAATGACCTCCTCTTCTCCCTGGAAAAGAAGTATCCCAGAGACTTTGCCGATCTGCTGGCTCGGGCTGAAGGATATGCCTGAGCGGAGGAAGCCTTCAAGCTGAAGGACGAGGAGGCCGCGAAGGAGCGGCAGGTGGGCGACTCCAGCAGGCTCACAGTTGAAAGAGGGCCGAGTGAAGGTCAGCCACGTTCTCGGACTCCTCTCGGGCACAAGTGCGCCCAGACTCCTCCCCGAGCACGCAGGCAGAGAAGCCCGGACCGTAGAGTTCAGTGGGGCTCTCCCTTAGGAAGATTCTGCAGCTATGCCCCCCTCAATGCATCGAAAACCCAAGTGCTGATGGAGGTCAGGGAGCAGCTCCCAAGGTCGGAAAGGATGCGCATGCACCTCAAAAAGCACAATCCTAACAAGTTCTGTCTCTACCATCGTGACCACGGCCATGACACAGAAGAATGCATTCAACTCTGAGATGAGATCGAGGAGCTCATCAGATGAGGTTGGCTCGACAGGTTCATTCGACATCGGCCTAAAGGTAGAGTGGATCGACCAAGGGCCCTGCTGCAACCTGAGCCGTCGAGGAGGGAAGAGCAGCCTGGAGATCGGCCTCCAATCGGGATCATCGACTCCATCTCTGGAGGACCTCGACGGGGAGTAGACCTTCTACGACCATGAGACTTGAAAAATCTGTAAATGTATTACTAACGACTTTGCTTTAAATCAAGATTCCTTTCAGATTTGCATATCTTTCCCTTTCGACATGGACTCGTAATGACAGGGGATAACCCCTTCAGACAATCAAAACAAAGCCATGGTAGGAACAGGAGGAGAACCTCGTCCTAACATGAGCAAAATTGGAAGTCTGATTCTTTTAAGATCGGATGGGGGGAGAGGTCCATATAACGGCCCTTATATGCCCCCACGGCTATGTTAGGAACAGGAGGAGAACCTCGTCCTAACATGAGCAAAGTTAGAAGTCCGGTTGTTTTAAGATCGGATGGGGGAGAGGCCCATATAACGGCCCTTATGTGCCCCCACAGCCATGTTAGGAACAGGAGGAGAACCTCATCCTAACATGAGCAAAATTGGAAGTTCGATTGTTTTAAGATCGGATGGGGGGAGAGGCCCATATAACGGCCCTTATGTGCCCCCACAGCCATGTTAGGAACAGGAGGAGAACCTCGTCCTAACATGAGCAAAATTAGAAGTCCGGTTGTTTTAAGACTGAATGGGGGAAGAGGCCCATATAATGGCCCTTATGTGCCCCCACAGCCATTGTAGGAACAGGAGGAGAACCTTGTCCTAACATGAGCAAAGTCGAAGGCCTGGTTCTCTTTAGATCGGATGGGGGGAGAGGCCTTACAATGCCCTTATGTACCCCCACAGCCATGTTAGGGACAGGAGGAGAACCTCGCCCTAACATGAGCAAAGTCGAAGGCCCGATTCTCCTTAGACCAGATGGAGGGAGAGGCCCTACAACACCCTTATGTGCCCCCATAGCCATGTTAGGGATAGGAGGAGAACCTCGCCCTAACATGAGCAAAGTCGAAGGCCCGGTTACTTTTAGACCGGATGGGGGGAGAGGCCCTACAACGCCCTTATGTGCCCCCACAGTCATGTTAGGGACAGGAGGAGAACCTCGCCTAACATGAGCAAAGTCGAAGGCCCAATTACTTTTAGAGCGGATGGGGGGAGAGGCCCTGCAACGCCCTTATGTGCCCCCACAGCCGTGTTAGGAACAGGAGGAGAACCTCATCCTAACATGAGCAAAGTCGAAGGCCTGATTATTTTTAGACCGGATGGGGGGAGAGGCTCTCACAACGGCCCATATGTGCCCCCACAGCCCTGTTAGGAATAGGAGGAGAACCTCATCCTAACCTGAGCTGAAATCGACTACATCAGGAACAGGAGGAGAACCTCGTCCTGATGCCAACTAAGATCCGGTCATTCAAGACCAGATAAGAAAAAGAAAATCTTCTCGATGGCCCCTCCGCACTCCCGTGACCTCGCTAAGAGCAGAGGGAAAACCCTCACTCGAGAAAAGAAAAAGAAAAAAAGGAGGAAGTTAAAAAGGAAAGCGACGAACTATACCAGCGATAAATGAAAAACAAATTACGTCAAAGATACAAGGGACCTCATCTCAGCGAGGACGGAGATTCTTATCAAAAATTCTCAGTCTCCAAGAGGGCTCTCAACACAGGCCAAGGATAAGATGGCTTCCTCAAGGCGACGAGAAGTTCAGACCCCCGAGCTCGAGCTCCGAAAGGAAGCGTCAAACTCAAGTGGCCCCAGACAAATCTGCGGCCATAAGCAAAAGGGACAGGTCAACGCGACGACGATTGGGTACCTTCGAATGACATCGATATCGAGCAAGACAAAAACAGAAAGAAGTTCGGCAAACGACAACTCAACACATGAGTAGAAGAGGTAATAAAAAATTTCTTTTTCATTTCATTAACTAAGTATGCATTACAAAGCCCTGAAGGCCGAAAAAGAAGGATGACAAGAAAAGCAAATCAACGTGGCGATGACCAGGAACCTTCAGACAACATCGATATCGAATAAGATAAAAAAAATAAAAGAAGTTCGACGGACGATAATCTAACACAAAGTGCGGACAAGGTAACAAAAAATCTCCTTTTCATTTTGATTAACAAGGTATATGTTACAAAGCCCTGAAGGCCAAAGAAAGAAGAACAATACGACAAGACTTGAAAAGAATACACTAGAGACCGCTTCAAGCTTTCGACTTCTCCTTCCAGTTCCATCTTTCTCAGCAGTATTTTTCAGTACGTATGGTGAACCCATCGGCTTCCACCCTCCGCCTCGTTCCACCCCATTGCCGAAACCCTAACCCTAAGGGAAAAAGAGTGAGATAGAACCCAAGGGGCGGTGGCGGCGACGACGGCGGCAAAGATGACCTACTTTAAGAAGAACCAAAAGTACCCCGGTGGTTGTGGTAACGCTGGAGGCATGCACCACCACCATATTCTCTCCGACAATTACCACCCCAGGTACTTCGGTGAGGTCGGCATGCGCTACTTCCACCGCCCCCACAATAAGTTCTACTGTTCCGCCGTCAGCGCCGACCGCCTCTGGTCCCTCGACCCCGACGACGTCAAGAAGCCCACCACAGCTTATGACGGCAACTCCACCCCCTTGAGCGGTGTCGCCCCGTTCGACTACTTCAAAATTCTCGGGCAGGACGCACCCACCGGCCAGTTCCGTTATTAAATCTCTGTTGTTAAAAAAATTCTCCCTCGAGTCCCCTTCGAAGTTGTGGGAGCCTTCAGTGGCAGCTCGGCAATCGCTGAACTTGTGGGCCACCGTTTCCCTTCTCCTCCTCCTCTCGATCCTTGGCATCCCCTTGAGACGGACCTCCGAGGCAGAAGCCCTGGCGGGAGAACTCCTCGAAAAGGCTCAGGGGACTAAAGGTTCGACGTCGTAAGGGATGTCGACGGCAGGCGCCGCCCGGGCAACTTCTGCGTCCGTGCCTGCGACAAGAGAAAAGAGAGAAGGAAATCCCGAAAAATCGGGAAAGATTGCGAATAAACCCTCGGAAGCTAAACAAACAAAGCAAGAAAATGAAGGAACAACAACAATGACAAGAGAAGTTTCAGGACCAACCTAGATTGGCCCCACGAAGGTGGGGAGCCGACGGAGATGGCAGGGATTGACGCAAAGAATGACTAGGGTCGAAAAGGATGCCGATGGGCGACAGAACTCTCAGATAGAAGAAAGGCGCCAACTGGACTCTCAGGCGAAGTGAAGTCGTTGGAGGGAAGGAGTGGGTTTAAATAGGCAACAGGGCCTGGCACAGTCATGACGGCGGATATCCCCAGGCTGACCAATGCCTGCCATGTGTCCCACTCATCATGTTGTACGGTTGACTGCTGACGGGGCCATTATTGTGTGGCACTTGAGACAGCGCTCCAGCGAAATTTCGAAAAGTCTCTTCGGATCACCCCAATTTGAAAAGACTCCAGCACACACGCATTAAATGCCAGGATATCTAAGGGCGATCGTGCACGAAATTCAAGGGAGCAACTTCGGCTGTGAAAATTTTTCTATACTTTCTTCATTCAAAACTCGAACTCAAAAGTAGGAGGACTAGTGTTGGGTATAAAATACCTCCCAGCCGAAGTTCGTATCAAAAGTGGCCCTCCCGGGGCTCTACCGACGTTCGACCTTGGGCGACATCTTTTCGATCCTCTCCGACGGTCGAGCTTCCGCAATGTTCCCAAGTTCTTCCGACGGATAAACTCCTGCAGCTCCTTCCACAAGTGTCGATTGGATTCTCTCGACGGACAAACTCCTACCGCATCTCCCGGGCTTCTCCAATGATAAGCTCCAACAGTCATCTAACAGGCTGCTCCAAGTGCTCTCTGGATTCCACTATCGGCCGACCTCCTACAATGGTCAACCGTTCTCTGGACCTCTTTCGGATCTTTTCCAACAGGATTCGATCGACTCCAATCTGAATTTCTTCCAGAACTTTGTCAGTGGCTAAACTTTCCCAACAGCAGATCTCCATGATGGACGGACTCCATCCAAGTTTCTACGACGGTCGACCACCTTTCGAATTTTGTCCGAGCTCCTACGGGAGCCAAACTTCTGCCCCGAACTCCGACTGCAGGTAGACTTCGTCCGAGCTCCTATGGGAGCCAGACTTCTGCCCTGAGCTCCTATTGCAGGTAGACCTCATCCGAACTCTTACAAGGGCCGAACTCCGAGCCCCCACCACAAGCGATCTACTCCGAGCTTCTATTACAAGCGATCTATTCCGAGCTTTTACTACAAGCGATCTACTCCGAGCTACTACTACAAGCGATCTACTTCAAATTTCTACTATGAGCGGTCTACGTCAGATTTCTACTGTAAGCCTCCACCCGAGCCTCTATTGTGAACGAATTTCTTTCGGACTTCTATTGCAGGTAGGCTTCGACCGAGTTTCTTCAACAAATGATCCCCATCCAGACTTCTACGAGAACCAGACTCTGATCGAACTTCTGTAGTGGACAGATTTCGGATGAACTCCTACGACACACGGGCTCCAACAGCCAGACCCCTCCAGTGGGTGAACCTCTCCAGCACCATCCGACATCCACTATTGGTCGACCTTCTGCCGGATTCTGCATGAAATCAAACTTTGTCCATAGAAAGTCCCTGATTGAGCTTCGACCGATAGGCCTAGACTCCCTGGCAGGCCATAGTAATGGCCACGACTCTACTCCACTTCCTGTAATGGATCCCATGCGGCTCCATCATACTCTAGCAAGCCACGACAACGGACATCACTCCACTCTCCACAACAGGCTCCACGCGGCAAGTCATGGCGATGGCCACGACTCCACTCCACTACTCTCCGTAACAAACTCCTCATGGCCCTGAACGGCCCACTACCAGGCGGTTACAGATGTCGCTGTCAATCTGTTCCGCCCTCCGCCTATAAAAAGGGAACCCCCAGATACGTTATTCTCTAAGCTCTAATCTCTATCTCAAAACTCTGCTAAAATTTTCGTTCGAGCACTCCATTCTTGTTGAGGCAGAGAACTGACTTGAGCGTCGGAGGGTCTTGCCGGAGCACCCCCAACTCTGGTTTAGACTTTCTTTGCAGGTCCCGGTGGCGACCGCGACTCCCTCGACTCCAGCCTCTCCGGCGTCGGTGGATTTTTGCACCAACACCATCTTTTTTTAGTTTATTTATTCTGTCCTCTCTAATATGGCCTAGTCTATGGTACCATAAGTACTTCTGATAATTTCATCTTTGAGTCTCTTTTGGCTTACGACACTCACTATTTTCTCGTTTAAGTTCACATTCACATCAACATGCAAGTGATAAAAACTGTCAATTAAAAGACCTCGTACAATCAATTTATTTTATAAATAAATAAAATAAAAATTTTTATTAAAAATAATTTCAAAACCTTCCTGTACTAGCACAGACACGAAAATCAAATTTCGACTAGCTACAAATGTTAGAATTTGGGGTTTGGTGCATGCATATGTATTTTAAAATTTTATTTTCTAAATACCACAGTGGAGAATAAGATTAAAATACTTTTAATCTAAATTATGCATACATAAAAATATAAAATCATATAGATCTATCTCATATACTGAAATTGATATATACCGAAATTCAGATTATGATTAAATCACATACTTGTTTCGTAATCTTTTTCTTCAAATCTAGATCTAAAAGAGAAGAAGTTCTCTCTTAGCCATACAAATGTCTGACCTTTACGAGTATCCACTCAGCATTAGCCTGAAACAGTCCTCTTTAATTTAAATTTTTATTCTCTAAAATTCAGCCTGCTGAATCTGAACGAAGTCTGGATCGCGATCAACACTTGATCTTTCTTCTTGATTTTTTTTTTCCTCTTCTCTAAGCTTTCTCCCCTTAAATTATGTTGCTACCATCTGGTGGAAGCCAGCAAAGGAGGGATGCCCAAGTGCCCTTGAGCATGGAGAATTGGGATGTCCCAATGTTAGAAATTGTGTCCTAAAGTCAATCATTTGATGATTGTACTAATTATAAATATATATGAATTGATAAATAATAAAAAATTATTTGATATTTTTTATCACAAGGATACATCTTCTAACGAACTCTTATATTGTGATGAAGTTCTTAGGACTACTTTGATCGATAAAGAAAAATTTATCGCATAGTCCTTAAACAGGTTCACGACCAAACGATACGCTATTACTAGGATGATAGCAATATCAAGTGTAGATCGTTGAGTGCCATATACGTTGGTTATCCTTGTAATTAAATGGTATCAAGATACTGGTATAGCATGCAGGTGAGATGTAGGAGTACGTCATCACTGAATGTGACCAACTATGGAGCACTCTACTATCGAGGGTAGCTCGCGAAGGATATGGATATAAGTATACCTCCGACCTAAGATCACCACAGTGATTTGCAAGCAACTCACTGTACTTTGATGTTAGACTAACTGAGTTTTTAATTTAGTAATAAAAAATTTTTAGATACAGTCAAGTACTTATCAAGTCGGTGCATGAGTCAAGATGAAATTGACCTCTCCAAATTAGTAGAAAATATGCATTAGTGTATTTTAATTTAGCAAAATTTAGACCTGGGTAATCCATGTGATGAATTTAAAAAAGATTAAAATATAATATAGATGATTTTTCTAGAATTGACAGTTAAACTCTAGATCACCTCGAGCATTAGGATCAAAGAGATAAATTATATGATAACCATATGCCAATAGGTTCTTGAATATTGCTTCCCCATCATTCGACCTATCCGGACGTCGGATCATCCTTGCTAGATGGTTACATCGATTGGTTCAGAAAGATATTTCTATGCTACCAGCTTAGGTTCAAACCTATGGGGTTACACTCAAAAAAAGTTTCTGATTCATCATATGGCTGATCAACGATTGAAAATCATTCAAGGGCTTAATCATCAATTCGATTGATGGTTAACCTTATGTAAAAGTTGTAATAAATTAATTTATCAAGTATTAATGAATTAATAAAAATTAATTAATAATTAAATTATTAATTAGCTCAATTTGATTGAGCAAAGAGGATTAAATAAAATCTAATTGAATTAAATTCAATTAGATTTGATCCGATTAGGTTATGAGATGATGTAATCGCTAAGGGAGAATTATCCTTGATTTGATTAGGACTTTGATTCAATCAATTTCTAATTTGATTAAAATTTTATTAAAAATTTATAAATTTAATTAGATTAGATTTTATATATTTTATTTGGGCTAAACCAGATGTGATTTTGTTTGGATCCAAATAAGAAAACTTAAAGTCCTTATTGGAATAGGACCTTTCTCTCTGCACCAACCTAGATTGCACGTCATATATCTCCACACACAAAATTATTTTGTATGAGATTTTTTTACACCAAAGAGTCTTTTTTATTATCTATCTCACACCCAAATATTATTTAGTTTTGATAAAAGAAATATTTTAAAATTAGATTTTAAAATATTCTTTATTAGGAGAATCTGTTCTCATCCAGATCAACCTCTCGATACCAATAAATTTATTTCTCTTTATATGTATGATATTTTGAGGAGATTTTTTATTTATTATAAAAAAATATAGAAAGGGACATCCCATATTTTTTTGACATATTTTTAGATGTGAAATTGTGAAGGGGGCAGAATCCTGTAAGAGTCCAGGATCATTAGGACTCTTCACCCCACCTCCTTACACGCCTATAAAAGGTATTTTTGTGATTTTTTTTGTGTGTGTAAGATACTAGAAGAGAGCTCTTCACATGGTAAAAGTTTGGATATGATTCAGATGTGAAAAATAGAGAGGAGGGTCCTCTCTCTTAGGGTATGCGCAAAAATCTTAATTTCAGATTTTTGGTTCTAAGGGTTTTGGAGGAGGAAATAAATTAGAAAAAAAATATTTTCTTCTTCATATTTTTTTCACTCCTTTATCTCCTCCAGAAGTCTATCTTCAATCTCTAGAAAGATTTTAGAGATTGGAAGAAAGGATCCAGATCAGTCAAGAAGAAGGTCTTCGCGTGAGCTAGCACTCCCGAGAAGACTGATCAGATCAAGGCTTCGAGTGGATTTTTCATAGAGGTCAAATGCATATGCGGCTATGAGCAATCAGCAAGGATCCTCTCCATCATATCTCTCATCTCTCAGTAGTGAAGATCATCAACCCGTGATCATGTATGGAGTTTTGAACTCATATTAGAAGTAGATGTGATCTACTGCTCATATGCATGCATGCTGATTTTATCTTCAGATTATTTTAGATTTTATATACAATATAACAAGTCATAGATCTTAGAGTAAATTGATTTGATGATTAGATTATATGCATGTTAGATTAATTTGATTAATCTAGTTATCTTCTGCTATAATTTTTTAAAAAATTTCGAAATATATGCATGAAATCGCCTACGCATCCTAACAGTAGTATCAGAGCCTAAATTCATTATGACATGATTTATGTGTATATTAAATTTAAATTTTAATTTTATTTAAATTTGATATATGATATTTTGATCTAAATTTAATTAATAGTTGATCACACAAACTGACATAAGATTATCCTGTTGTAGGGTTTACCCCTTACAGAAAAAGGTTGTCTTAGTTTGTGTTGATCCTTGATAAAATCTGATTTTATATCATGCATGTGATGTTTATGATCTGATTTAGATGTGATCTAAGATTATAATCAGATCTGATATAATTTAGATTAGATCTAAATTCAAGCATATATGATATGTGATTAGATTAGATGATCCGATTAGCAAGTACTTAGATTGGGTTGATCATCAGGCCATCCGATCATAGGAGCAAAAAAAATTTAAAGGTCCTCTCTTTCCATTCGATGAGATGCTCTTATGACGTATAGGGATGCTATGTGATTAAATCCCATGAAGAAGAATACGAAAGGAAGAACTTATTTTTCTGTAAAACTCTAGATCTTGAAATCATAGGTTTGTTGTATGTGATACAAAGTTGTATAAAAAATAAGACATCTAATCTATATGATTAAAATTATTTTAATCATGACAAAATAAAATCTTGAATTATAAAAGTTTTAGATATGATCTAAAAGTATTATGATTGATTTTATTTTAGAATTATATAAAATTTTTTAGATCTGAAACTCTTTGAATCGTGCTTACAAAATTATTGAGCTGACCCAGTTTTGAACTGAGTTGATCCAGTCTTTTTGTGTAGCCGGTTCAATGTTGATTGAGTCGATCCAATTTTAGAATAAAAAATTTTTACATAATATTTATTGTAAATTATTTACAAAATAATTATTTCAAACCTAAATCTAAACCTATGTTGATGCTTGTTGGGTATAAAATACCCACAGCCGAAGTCCTCAGCAGAATCAGCTCAAGGAGGACTCCGCCCGGACTCCTACGGGAACCGGGCTCCGATCGCAGCATCAACTCCAGGAGGACTCCGCCCGGACTCCTACGGGAGTCGGGCTTCGTCCTCGACTCCAACGGCTGCAGACAGACTTCGTCCGGACTCCTACGGGAGCCGGACTCCATCGACAACTTCAACCGCAAGTAGACTCCGCCCGAACTCCTACGGGAGCCGGGCTCCATCCTCAACATCAACTGTCGGTAAGCCTTGTCTGGACTCCTACGGGAGCCAGACTTCGCCTTTGACTTTAATTGCAGGAAGACTTCGCCCGGACTCCTACAGGAGCCAGGCTTCGTCCTCGACTCCAACGGCTGCAGACAGACTTCGTCCGGACTCCTACGGGAGCCGGACTCCACCGACAACTTCAACCGCAAGTAGACTCCGCCCGAACTCCTACGGGAGCCGGGCTCCATCCTCAACATCAACTGCCGGTAAGCCTTGTCCGGACTCCTACGGGAGCCGGACTTCGCCTTTGACTTTAATTGCAGGAAGACTCCGCCCGGACTCCTACGGGAGCCGGGCTTCGTCCTCGACTCCAACGACTGCAGACAGACTTCGTCCGGACTCCTACGGGAGTCGGACTCCGCCGACAACTTCAACCGCAAGTAGACTCCGCCCGAACTCCTACGGGAGCCGGGCTCAATCCTCAACATCAACTGCCGGTAAGTCTTGTCCGGACTCCTACGGGAGCCGGACTTCGCCTTTGACTTTAATTGCAGGAAGACTCCGCCCGGACTCCTACGGGAGCCGGGCTTCGTCCTCGACTCCAACGGCTGCAGACAGACTTCGTCCGGACTCCTACGGGAGCCGGACTCCGCCGACAACTTCAACCGCAAGTAGACTCCGCCCGAACTCCTACGGGAGTCGGGCTCCATCCTCAACATCAACTGCCGGTAAGCCTTGTCCGGACTCCTACGGGAGCCGGACTTCGCTTTTGACTCTAATTGCAGGAAGACTCCGCCCGGACTCCTACGGGAGCCGGGCTTCATCCTTGACTCCAACGGCTGCAGACAAACTTCGTCCGGACTCCTACGGGAGCCGGACTCTGCCGACAACTTCAACTGCAAGTAGACTCCGCCCGGACTCCTACAGGAGCCGGACTTCACACCTGATTTTGATTGCAGGGGACTCCGCCCGGACTCCCATGGGAGCCAGGCTCCGTCGCCAACTTCGACTGCCGGTAAGATCCGTCCGGACTCCTACGGGAGCCAGACTTCGCACCTGATTTTGATTACAGGGGACTCCGCCCGGACTCCTACGGGAGCCGGGCTCCGCCCGTGACTTCAACTCCGAGAGGACTCCGCCCGGACTCCCACGGGAGTCAGGCTCCGCCCACGACTCCAACCGCAAGGAGGACTCCGCCCGGACTCCTACGGGAGCCAGACTCCGTCATCAGCTTCGACCACGGTCGAACTTCAACTGACGGATCTGCACTCCCTGGCAGGCCACAATAACGGCCACGATCCAGCTCCACTTCCTGCGGTGGATTTCGTGCAGCTCCATCACTCCCTGACAGGCTGCAGTAACGGTCACAGCACTGCTCCACTTCCTACGATGGATCTCGTGCAGCTCCACTACTCCCTGGCAGGCCACAATAACGGCCACGATCCTGCTCCACTTCCTGCGACGGATACCGCGCGATTCTCCCATCCGCTGGCAAGTCGCGACAACAGACGCCACTCCACTCCCCATGACAGACTCCACGTGGCACACCCCGGTGATAGCCACGGGTCCACTCCACTACTCTTCGCAGCAAACTTCGCCTGATCCTGGGCAGCCCACTGCCAGATGGTTACAGATGTCGCTGTCAGGCTACTGCCCCCTCCACCTATAAAAGGGGGCCCCAGATACGTTATTCGATAAGCTTTCATCTTTCATCTAAAAACTCTGCTAAATTCTCCGTTCGAGCACTCCATTCTTGTTGAGGCAGAGAACTGACTTGAGCGTCGGAGGGTCTTGCCGGAGCAACCCCACCTTCGGTCTAGACTTTCTTTGCAGGTCCCGATGGCGACCGCGACTTCCTCGACTCCAGCTTCTCCGGTGCAAGTGGATTTTTGCACCAACAATGCTGAACTTAATTGAGAAGTAAGTGTAGAAATGATTTGATCTAGAATTATGAATTAAAGATCTAATGTCATTCACATAAAATATGAGGACATGGGTTAGCTCAAATCAGGTCCTGTTAATTAGGTTAGACCTAAGGTTAGAATCAAAAAGTTAATGGACTAACTAGAAAAATTGATTAAATCTAATCAAATATTGAATTAGATTAAATCAAGATTTCTCTAGAACCAATACAATAGTTGTAGATGGTCAAGTTCATATCTTTGATTAGACCAAATGGATCTTGATTGTAGCTCAGTGGTTGAATCCAAATCATTAGGTTGGTCAAATCAAAACTAATTAACCAATTGGTATCTAAGGTAAGTTTGGCATTTCAACTGGTGGTTTTTAATTGAGAGAGGCTTACTTGACCATTTTGATGGTGTCTAAGGCAAGCTTAGTAGACTCTCCTACCAATCTCACTTATCTGACCAATTTGATGAATTATGTCTTGATTAGACTGCTACATGATTCGAATTGATCCATATCATTAAGGTTGATCAGTATGATTGATCTAGGTGCCAGTTCAATTAGCATGACCTTAATCCAATTTAATGACTTAGTGAAGTCAGTGGGAGGATTGTGATTTACTGATTGATTTCTTCTCATCTCTTCTCTACATTGATTAAATCTTTTAAATTGAGCTAATTATGAGGATAACTAGATCATAGCCTCCCATTAAGGTGAATAATAATGGGTCTATTATTTCTGATTGACATTGCAGGCACCATCCGTTTGATGTTCTCTCTGAATGATGAAATTATCATTCATCATATAATGGCTCTATTGCACTATCTAATGATGGTTGGGTTGATCGAGCCATCCTTGGAGTTGATCATTCATTAGTTAGAAATACTGAGTAGGTTCATGTTAATAGTTTGACCTAACCAAAATTTTCAGTGGAGGCCCATTGCCTATTGAAATGAAATCTGGGGCAAAATTAATTAGTAAAAATCATTTGAAAAAATAATTGGTTGAGAACCTATCTGTAGATGCATATGGGTTGATCGAGCCATCCTCAGACTTGTATGCAGTCTGTGTGAATTTTAGTACCTGCTAAGAAATTAAGATAATTTCTTAGATTGAAAGTAGAGGCTACCAATTTGACTAAAATAATGCAAGAACCTTTAGACTAAAGTCTAAATCTTTAGGCTTAATCAATTTATAAACATACAGATCATATTTTTCTTTCAGTTATGGCTAGATGTACATTGCTCCATTCACTGTTTGACAGTGACTGACTTATAGGATCCAACTTCAATAATTGGTATCGGAAGTTGCAAATAGTTTTAAAGCACGAATGGATCCTAAATATAATTATGGATCCAACACCTGATGTTCCCATATCCAACACATATGATGCGACCAAAGGCACTTATCAGAAGTGGCCAAATGATCATATCATCGTGTGATGTTATTGGGAGCAGCAAAGAACATGAATTTAGTTGTAAATTCGATGATGCTCAGTGGGAGAAAATTTTTCAAATATTGAAAGAGTTCTTTCATACCTCTGAAGATATATCTTCAGTGAGGCAATAATTCTTTAAAAAAAAAAGAAAAAAAAGATGCAAAAGAGTTGTACTTGGGCTAATGAGTCTGAATTGACAAGAGTCTAAGATTAACCTAGTCTGGCAGAGTCTTTTGATCCGAACAAACTAAGGAAGAGAAATTAGTAAAGGATTGCTGAACAAAGTGCTTATATGATAACACTTTGTGATTTCTCTATCTGTGACACTACTACCTAGATATTAAAGTTTATATAAATTATTGCGATGACTTCATGTTAGTAGAAAATTTGAAAATAGTAAGAAATTTTTGAACGTTGAAGTTGGAAGTCATATTCCAATCCTAGTTTTAAAAATCATTGAACTTATTTCAATTTTAATAATATCATTTTAGTGATTGTCACTATTATCTAATGATTGTTGTGATATCATTATGAATGATATCAAAATCATGTATACAACTGAGAAATAATATTTATGAATAGTCACAACCTGTTAGTGTATCGTACATAATCAAACGAACTCTCTAAAATAGATAATGTCATGAAAGCCTACCTTTGGCAATTTAGACTCGATCATATAAATAAGAATAGGATCAACAAATGATAATTTTTGAGGTCAATGATTGTGAATCATTGTCAACCTATCAATCCTATCTCCTTAGTAAGATAACCAAGTCACTTTTTGTTGGAAAAGGTGAACGAGCCAATGATGTTCTGAATCTGATATATACTGATGTATTGGATCTACAAATATATTTATCATAAATTTAAATTATTTAAAATATTCAAATAAGTCCATAATAAGGTAGAGAAACAAACTTGAAAGAGTATTAAAATTTTTCAGTCAGATTGAAGAGGAGAATGCATTTCAAGTAAGTTTTGATATATCTAGAAGAAAATAGGATTCTCTTCTGTTGAAATCGACTTTGTTAGATATAGTTTGATCCATGATGAGGTTTAAAAGTTTGTCAGTCTTTTTTTTTTTAAGGTTATGCTCTTAAAACTGCTTGTTATATTCTAAACTAGATTCTGAATTAATCAGTCGCAATAATTCCATATGAGATATGGACTAGGCATAAGCCGATATTCTTTTACCTTAAGGTTTGAAAGTATTTGGTTTATATCGAGCATTTGCAAACTGATTAGCTTGGATCATGGTCCTATATATATTATTTTATCGAGTAACTCCAAAGAATCTAAGAGATATAACTTCTACCTTGCTAAAGAACAAAAGTTGTTCAGTATTCCTTTTAGAAAGAGAGTACCTTAGTGAAGGTACTGATATCTTTAATGTGAAACTTATGAAGTTCGACAGATAGAGGAATCGACACAATCTAGTGAACCCATAGAATTGAATTTGATTAGATCAAATCTAAAATCCATTGTAGAGGCACCATTAAAGAGATCCGATAGAGTACCATATCCATCGGATAGATACTTTGATATTTAGTTCTAGGACATGATTCTGTTGAACTTGATGAGAACAACAAAGATTTGATTACCTATATGGATGCCATGCAAAGGTTCGACTCTGATTAATGACTTGGAGCCATAGGTCCGAAATGGAGTCCATAAAGGTCAATGATGTATGGACACTCATTGATTCACTCAAAGGATAAAACCCATAGAATGTAAGTAGATCTTCAATAAGATCAGAGTAGCACAGATGAGAAGGTGGAGACCTAAAAAGCTCATCTGGTTATCTAAGGATATTGTCAACATTATGGTATTGATCATAACGAGATATTTTCTCTTATGGCAATGCTAAATATTTTAAACTTGAAATGTGTATTTTGATAAGTGATCAAAACACATGGCTTCATTGAGAACGAAGAAGAACCTTGTAAATACAAATGGGTTAATAGTTCTATGAGTATATTTCTTATCCTGTATGTGAATTAAATTCTCTTAATCAAAAATGACATTCCTTAAATTACAGAAAATAAAGGTTTCACTATTATTATTGTTCTCCATAAAGGACTTTGAGAAAAGTATCTCTCATCCTAGTGATGAAGATTTATAGAGAGATCTAAGAGGCTGCTTAAGTTTTTTCAGTCCAACACACATAGGGTGTTTATGAGTAAAATTTGTTCTATCATGTACACCATGTATGAGAATCGGATATGGTATACTTACTAGGGTAGTGAATGGATACCTGTAAGATCCGAATGAGAATCACTGGAAGGTCATCCTAAAGTATTTGAGAAATATTAAGGATCGATGATTCGATTATAAAGAATCTGACTTAAAAACTTGTAGAGTGTGATTAGCAAGAATGTATCAAAATACATCCTTATCCTAAATAATGGAATAATTTGCTGGAATGGTTTCAAGCAGAGCAATATAGCCAAATTTCAATTGCAAGGCAGAATGCATTACAGCATTCGATTCTTACAAGAAAGCTATGTAATTGTGCAGATTCACTGACAAGCTAGGAGTGACACCCTCTGATGATGGTCCTGCTATATTGTATAGCACCAGAGTCATAGCTCATGCCAAGGAGCCGAAGTCCCATTAGCTTATCAGGCATTCTGCATTGCTACCACTTTATTCAGAAAAATCTGTTAAGATGACATCAATCTTTAGAAGATTGACAGAAAGGAGAACGTGACCAACTCATTTTACTAAAGCCTCAGTATTTAGAAGCTCTAAAATGATAAATTGAAGATGGATATGTGATACTATACTGATTGGCTTTAGTCCAAGTGAGAGTTGTTAGGAATTGTGTCCTAAAATCGATCGTTTGATGATTGTACTAATTATAAATATATATGAATTGATAAATAATAAAAATTATTTGATATTTTTTATCATAAGAATATATCTTCTAATAAACTTCAATATTGTGATGAAGTCTTTAGAACTACTTTGATTGATAAAGGAGGATTTATTGTGTAGTTCTTAAATTAGTTTGCGACCAAACGATACGCTATTACTAGGATGATAGTGATATCAAGTGTAGGTCGTTGTATGCCATATACGTTGGTTATTTTTGTAACCAAATGGTATGGAGATACTGGTATGACATGTAGTGAGATGTAAGAGTACATCATCACTGAACATAATCAACTGCGGAGCACTCTACTGTCGAGGGTAGCTCACGAAGGGTATGGGTATAAGTGTCCCTCCGACCTGAGATCACCACGGTGACTTGCAAGCAACTCACTATACTTTGATATCATACTAACTGAGTTTCTAATTCAGTAATGAAAGATTTTTGGGTATAATCAAGTACTTGTCAAGTCAGTACATGAGTCAAAATAAGATTGACACATCCGAATTAGTAAGAGATATGCATCAGTGTATTTCAATTTAGCAAAATCTAGACCCAGATAATTTATGTGATGGATTTAAAAAATTTTAAAATATAATATGGATGATATCTAGGATTGACAGTTAAATCTTAGATCATCCTCGAGCATTAGGGTCAAAGGGATGAATTATATGGTAACCATGCGCCAATAGGTTCTTGAATGTTGCTTCGCCATCATTCGATCTATCCAAACGTCGGGTCATCATTACTAGATGGTTACATCAATTGATTTAAAAAGGTATTCCTGTGCTACTGGCTTAGGTTCGAACCTATGGGGTTACACTCAAAAAAAATTTCTTACTGATCATGTGGCTGATCAACGATTGAGAATCATTCAAGGGCTTAATCATCAATTTGATTGATGGTTAGCCTTATACAAAAATTATAATAAATTAATTTATCAAGTATTAGTGAATTAATAGATAATTAATTAGTAATAAAATTATTGATTAGCTCAATTTGATTGAGTAAAGAGAATTAAATAAAATCTAATTGAATTAGATTCAAATAGGTTTGACCCGATTAGGTTATGAGATGATCTAATCGTTAATGAAGAATTATCCTTGATTTGATCAGGACTTTGATTCAATTAATTTTTAATTTGATTAAAATTTGATTAAAAATTTATGAACCTAATTAGATTGAATTTTATATATTTTATTTGGACTAAACTAGATGTGATTTGGTTTGGATCCACATAAGGAAACTTAGAGTCCTTATTGGAATAGGACTTTTCTCCCTATGCCAACCCAGATTGCACACCATATATCTCCACATATAAAATTATTTTGTGTGAGATTTTTTCACACTAAAGAATTTTTTATCTTATCTATCTCATATCCAAATATAATTTAATTTTGATAAAAAAATTTTAAAATTAAATTTTAAAATATTCCTTATCAGAAGAATCTGTTCTCATCTAGATCAACCTCTCCATGCTAATAAATTTATTTATTTTTATATGTATGGCATTTTGAAGAGATTTTTTGTAAGAGATTAGTTAGTGAATTGTTTTACTATAAAAAAATATGGAAAGAGATGTCTCATATTTTTTTAATATATTTTTGAACATAGAATTATAAAGGGAGGCAAAATCCTGTAAGAGTCCAGGATCATTAGGACTCTTCACTCCATCCCTTTATATGCCTATAAAAGGGGATTTTATGATTTCTTTTATGTGTGTAAGATATCAGAATAGAAATTTTCATGTGGTAAAAGTTTGGGCATGATTCATGATGTGAAAAATAGAGAGGAGGGTCCTCTCTCATGGGCTGTGCGTAAAAATCTGAATTTCAGATTTTTGGTTCTAAAGATTTGGGAGGAAGAAATAAATTAAAAAAATTATTTTCTTCTCCATCTTTCTATTATCCCTTAATATCCTCTAGAAGTCTATCTTTAATCTTTGAAAAAATTTTAGAGATTTAAAAAAAAGATCCAAATCAGCCAAGAAGAAGGTCTTCGCATGAGCTAGCACTCCCGAAAAGATCGATCAGATCAGGACTTCGAGTGGATTTTTCGTAGAGGCCGAATGCATGTGTGGCTATGAGCAATCAGCAAGGATCCTCTTTATCACATCTCTCAATAGTAGAGATCATGAACCCATGATCAGGTATGGAGTTCTGAACTCATATTAGAAGTAGATGTGATCTACTGCTCATATGCATGCATGCTGATTTTATCTTCAAATTATTTCAGATTTTATATACAACATAGCATGTCATAGATCTTAGAGTAGGTTGATTTGATAATTAGATCATATGTATATTAGATTAATTTGATTAATCTAGTTATCTTCTACTATAATTTTTTAAAAAAATTTCGAAATACATGAATGAAATCGCCTACGCATCCCAACACCCGACTAGGTGGGATGTGTGGGACACCAAGGGAGAAGGAGAAGGGAGAGAAAGAGAGGGCATGGGGAGACTTTCTAGGCATGAGGGGTTGCTAGTTTGGATGCTCTAGAAACTTTAGGAGAGGTCCCTTTAAATAGGCATGAGGATTGAATCCTCTTCAATCTCATAATACAAATTTTACTTGGATTAGGAATCCTTATAACTTAAGCTATTCAACTTAGATTAGGAATCCTTTTAGATACCAACAATTGAAACCCTTACACTCATAATTAGACATCCCAAATCACACCCAAGAGATATCTCATAAGAGAACTAAAAGCCCTCTAATCAATGGACACGCCCAACTTGATCAAATCAAGGTGACGCCCAAGAATAACTATCAAGAAAATTATTTAGGAACTTGTACCCTTAATTAATTTGATCCATAACCTTAGACACCTAATAATTTGAGTCTTATGAATCTTATTCATATATGTTATTAGCAGGTAATTAAGTTAGAATTATCTTATCAAATAAGTAATCCCAACTGAAAGAGGAATTGAGTCCAACGATGTGCTAGCAAGGTTATTATGAACCCAATGAATTTCTCTAAATCCAATTGATACTTCATAAGCTCAATTACTAATTTCAAACTTAATTCTTTTATTATGTGACCCAATAAATTTAATTCTATCTAGTAGTGAGATATACAATGATCTTGATCATTGTATCATTGAAATTTTTTTTAATGGGTCGGAATAATTTCACTCTAACTCAGCAAGGATTATCGATCCTCAGCAATCCTAGTGAGCTCTCACAATCCACCAGTGATACCTGGCAGTATGTAATGGCAATCTAGTAGAACTGAAATAAATCTCTAAGTATAGTTAACATGTGATTCAGTCCCTTTATCGTGAGTTCTAACTCGATGATAGGTCATGGATAAATCATCAAACCTCAACATCAGTCATATGATAGATTCAATTAGCTTAAGTCTAGTTGTGACTTCTATGAAAATTTCTTTCCATCAATTACACTGCTATGGCCATAAACTCATGGACTTAGCTTCTCAAATCTCATAAGACTACTCTTCTCTATCAAGGTCGATAGATCCTACCTTGATGCGTATCCCACTCCTACAGTGGACCAACTGTCGCCAACATCCACTACAAGGACTCATTGAGATCCATATTTATATGTTAGTCAAATCCAACAGCCTCACTACGAGTAGCAGTACCATCTCAAGTCAAAGGATCAGTCACATAACTATAGCATCGAGATAATTATTGATGATTAAATAGAAATCCAAGTGATCTCTCATATGGTCACGCTTAGTACTAGTTGTTCTCTAACAACCATCCACACTCATCACCCTGTGTCTCTACATAGTAGATCAGAGACTCATCTATCTCGAAGGAAGTAATTTGTGCATCAATCTATCTGGGTCAATCACCATCCTCATGATGATCCTATGATTAGGAGCATTTAGAAATTAAATATATATCTCTAATTCTTAATATCTTGAGAATATATATTGAAACTAATTCTATGGATAATTCAAGGGCACATCACACTTGAATAAAAAAGAAATTATCCCTTTTATTGATCATATCAATATATTAAGTATAAAATTATGCCCTAGATTTATTACAATGTGTCAGCCATATTGACTTCTAGGACATATATCTAACAATCTTCCACTTGGACTAAAGTCAATTGGCCATAAATCTAAGTCCCATCTTCTTAAGGTGGACTTTCATTTTTGATTGGCTCAACTGCTTAGTCAGCGGGTCAGCCACGTTGTCCACGAAGTCTACTCTTTGTACCTCAACATATTTTTTTCGAGATAGTTGCGTATGATATGAAAATATCATTCGATATGCTTAGATTTTTTATGAGACCTCAACTCCTTAGCAAGTGCAATGGCTCCATTGTTGTCGCAGTACAGCGGTATGGCATCTGATGTCATAACCCCAAGTTCCACAACAAACTTTTTGAACTAGAAGCCTTCCTTTACAGCATTCAAAGCAGCAATATACTCAGCCTCCATGGTCAAATCAACTATGATGGGTTGCTTGAAACTCTTCCAGCTAACTACACCATCATTGCAAATGAACACATATCTTGGTGTAGACTTTTTATCATCAGGATCAGACATAAAGTCTGAATTAGTATAGCCCTCGACTTGCAACTCAAAATCATGTCCAAAGATCAAGAACAAATCCTTAGTCTTTCTTAAATACTTAAGGATATTTTTTATAGCTATCCAGTGCTTCTCGTCTGGATTCGACTGATATCTACTTGTGACACTCATGACAAGGGCAATATCAGATCGAGTACATAGCATGGCATACATGAGGCTCGCTATCACCAAAGCATAAAAAATCCTACTCATGCATGAATCTCCTCAGATGTGGTTGGACATATCATCTTAGAGACACTAATACCATGCCTAAGAGGTGAAAGACCTCTCTTGAAGTTTTTCATGCTGAATCTTTTCAACACCTTCTCTATGTATAGCTTTTATGACAGATCAAGCATCCATTTAGGTCTATCCCTATAGATCTTTATTTCGAGAATATAGGATGCTTTTCTTAGGTCTTTCATGGGGAATTTCTTGAACAACCATCTTTTGACCATGATCAGTATAGGAATATCATTTTCAATAAGGAGAATATCATCACATACAATATGAAGAAGGTCATCACACTTTCACTGATCCTCTTATAGACACAAGGTTCCTCTTCATTTTTGATGAAATCAAATGATTTGATTGCTTCATCAAAATGATGGTTCCAACTTCGAGAAGCGTGCCTTAATCCATATATGGACCTTTATAGCTTGCAGACTCTATGATCACCATCACCGGATGTGAAATCCATAGGTTGCTCCATATAGATATCTTCCTCAAGATATCTATTCAGGAAAGCTGTTTTCATATCCATTTGTCAGATTTCATAATCACAGTAAGCCATAATAGCAAGCAAAGTACGGATGAATTTCAGTATGACTACGGACAAGAAGATTTTCTGATAGTCAAAGCCCTCATATTGACTATAACTTTTAGCCACAAGCCTAGCTTTATAGGTCTCTACCTTATCATCGGTATCTATCTTTCTTTTGTAGATCCATTTACACCCAATAGGTACGATACCTTCAGGTGGATCCACTAAAGTCCTGACTTGATTTGAGTACATCGAGTCAATTTCTGATTTCATAGCATCTAACTATTTCTCGAAATCGATATCAGGCATTATTTCATCAAAGATATTAGGATCATCACTATGACCCCTATCTCCTATAAGAAATATTTCCTTTACTTTCTCTCTACTCATACCCATGTACCTTTTAGGAGGTCGGGAGACCCTACTGTATCACGAGGTGGTAGATCAATATCAACTACTGGCTCATGAACTATGGGTTCCTGAGGATCTATAGCTCTAGGCTCTTCAGAGATTTTCTATTCGAGCTCCACTAACCTCCCACTATCGCCATCCTGGATAAATTAATTTTCTAGGAATACAATATTTTGACTCACAATCATATTATGGTGTTGTGAAAAGTAGTAGTATCCCATGAATTCTTTTAGATATCCTATAAAGTGAGCTATAATAGATCTATCCTCCAACTTATCCACCATCTATCTGAAGAAAAAATCAGCTTTTTCCTTGTAGGATCTTCCAGATCTAATGAGATCTAGAGCAGAATATTTAAAAAAAAAATTATCCTACATTATTTAAGATCTAAGATCTATTAGATCTGATTCTTATTATCTAATATTTAATCTAAAATTAAATCTAAAACTTAAGGATTAGAGAAATACTTCTAGGATAACTAGATTACCCTGTAGATGATCGCAGCAACGCCCGAGGTTCAAAAATAGCCACGCAGTTGTCTGGCCTCTACCAAAATCCACTCAAGTAAGATCTGGATCATTCTCTCCTTATGAATCTTTGCTCTAAAAATTAGATCTGGATCTGATCTGAAAGATCTTCAAAAGATCTTCTGAAGCTGGAGCAGCAGCTTCTCGACAAATCTCTGCAGCCTTCTGTTCAGAGAGCCACCACGCCTTAGACAAGCACCAGATGGATGTCCAACATCTTGGACGTGAAGAGGGGAGAGAGAGGAGCAGAGGAGATATGGAGAAGTGGAGGAGAATCTGATTTTTGTTGGGTATTGAGCAGAATCATACAACTAGGCACAGATAGGGTTTAAATAGACCCTACTGTGCCATGCAGTGTCACATCATTCGACCAATCAGAAAATTCTAATTAATTCTAAAAAAATTTTGATTGGTAGAGTGATGTCATCTAATCATATCAGATAAGAATCTCCTCAATTTCCACCACTGTTGGTGCCAACACTGGATAAGCACAGTGAGATTGGCGCCCCACAGTCTAAGTCGATCAAGGGATCAGAGTCCTCATCTCATGGGACTCTATCCTTATCCACTTGGGACGCACGCCCAATCTGATCATGGCACTCACTTTGAAGTCCAATTTAGTAGGTGGAAACTCCACAAAAGCTCTCCAATAACCTCTTGCCAAGTGGCCTTCAGTTTAAGATCCATAAGTTAACATTTGACCGATGTCCTAAAACAGAAATGGCAGGTGACAAGAATTAGCAAGTGTTGTCTTAAATTCATCTCATGAATTAATACAAGACTTTTCTGAGCTGAACTAGCTCTATTCAGACTGAGAAAAATCTTCTCAAGGTTCTCTGGGTGAGCCAAATCACATTTGGCTCAGTCGAGATGAAAAAGATTGCACGAGGAGAAAGTTAGGCTTAATCGTGCGCTAGCACGATTTCCTTGAACCTAATTGGATCTAATCCAAATCAATCGAACTGGGCTAGCTCAATTGATGACATTTAGACCCTAACTCTTGTTTGTGTGATCCAGTTAGGTTCATTTTCATATGATAATGAGGCATGTCATGATTTCATCATTAACATCATCAAAACTCCTTTCGATGGACCAGAACTCTTTTGATTCAGACAATTAGAATGATCGATCATCAAGATCATTCTAATTGCTCTCAAAATCTATCAGTGACACCTAGCAGTATATGGTGGCAACCCATCAGAAATAAAGATGAACCTCTCGATGCAGCTACCTGTGTGATTGAGTTCCTCTATCATGAGTTCTGATTGAATTAGGGTTAAGGTGAACTCCTCAAACCCAACATCAGTCATATAAATCAATCGATCGATCCAAGTCCGATGTGAAACCTTAATGGAAAACTCTTTTTCATTATTTCACTCTGCCATGGCCATGGGCTTAAGGACTCAATCTTTCGATCATCATAGGACTACTCCTCTCATCTACCGAGGTTGATAGATCCCATCTTGATGCGATTTAGTTCCTACAATGAATATGCTACAGCCAACATACACCTCAAAGTTCTGAATGGCTAGAAGATCGAGTTATGGTGTAGTCAAACTATAACACACTCAAGGTGAACTGTTGATGCACCTCAGGTCAAAGAACTAGAATTTGTCCTTACATTTGTACAGGAATGTGTCAGCCAATCTGGCATCTAGGGCACACATCTAACAAACTCCCACTAGACCTAATGCCAATTGGCTACATATCTAAGTCCCATCTTCTCAAGGTGGGCTTCGATCTTCTGCTAGCCTAATGGCTTTGTCAGTGGATCTACCACATTGTTTATGGAGTCGACTCTCTTAACCTCGACATAACCTTTTTCGAGGTAATCACGGATTAGATGGAATTGCCGCTCGATATGCTTAGACTTCTGGTGAGATCTTGGCTCCTTAGCTACTGCTATGGCACCATTATTGTCACAGTAAAGAGGGATGGCATCCGATGACATCACTCCAAGCTCTGCGGCAAACTTCTTATACCAGAATACCTCCTTCATAGCTTTCGATGCAGCAATATAGTCTGCCTCCATGGTGGAATCAGCAATTATCGTCTGCTTGGAATTCTTCCAGCTAACTGCACCACCATTGCAAATGAACAGACTCCCAGATGTCGACTTTCGATCATCTATATCAGACATAAAGTCTGAGTCTGTAAATTTCTGAACCTGGAGTTCTCCATTCCCAAAGACTAGAAACATATCCTTAGTCCTTCTCAAGTACTTAAGGATACATTTCACAGAAGTCTAGTGTTCTTCACCTGGATTCAACTGATATCTGCTTGTGACACTCACAGCATGGGCTATATCAAGTCGTGTACATAGCATGGTACATCTTCTTGGAGAGATGAATGCCATATCTAAAAGGTATTAAACCTCTTTTGGAGTTTTCCATGCTAAACCTTTTTAGCACCTCATTTATGTACATCTTCTGTGAAAGTCTCAGCATCCTATTTGGTCTATCTCTATAGACCTTAATACCCAGTATAAAGGATGCCTCTCCTAGATCTTTCATAGAGAACTCCTTAGACAACTATATTTTGACTGAGGTCAACATGGAAATATCATTTTCAATTAGGAGAATGTCATCTACGTACAGTATGAAGAAGACAACTGCGCTCCCACTGACCTTCTTGAACACACATGGTTCCTCCTCATTCTTGATGAAACCAAATATTTTGATCACATCATTGAAACGAGTATTTCAGCTCCGAGATGCTTGCTTAAGTCCATAAATGGATCTTTACAGCTTGCAGACCTTGTGATCATCATCACTGGATGTGAAATCAAGCGGCTGTTCCATATAGATATCTTCCACAAGATATCCATTTAAGAACGTCATTTTCAAGTCCATCTGCCATATTTCATAATCGAAATAGGCTGCAACAGTAAGCAATGTGCGGATGGATTTTAGTATGGCTACGGGCGAAAAGGTATCCTGATACTCAATGCCTTCATGCTGACTATAACCTTTTGCTATGAGCCTAGCCTTGAATGTCTCCACATTCCCATCTGTACCTATCTTTTTCTTGAAGATCCATTTACACCTAATAGGTACAATACCTTCAAGTGAATCTACCAAGGTCCAGACTTGGTTTGAGTGCATCGAGTCAATTTCTGATCTCATTGCCTCTAACCATTTCTCAGAGTCAATATCTGATATCGCCTCGTCATAGGTCTTGGGGTCATCACCATAAGCTCCATTTCTCGTGAGAAATATTTTCTCTACTTCCTCTTGTATAGTACTTAAGTACCTTTCAGGAGGATGGAAAACTCTAGTCGATCTATGAGGTGGAAGAGGTTGTGTTAGGACTGGTTCTAATTGATTGGGTTCCTCAGATTCTTTAGCTCGTTGCTCTTGGGAGACATTCTCCTTGAGCTTAATTATTCTTCCGATGCCACCATCTTGAATAAACTATTTTTCAAGAAAAATAGCATGTCGATTCACAATTACATTATGATCTTTCAGAATATAGAAATAGTATCCTAATGACTCTTTAGGATATCCTATGAATCAAGCTCTAAAAAACCTGAATTCTAACTTGTCCGCCTGCTGTCTCTTGACATGAGCCGGACAACCCCAAATTCTGAGATGACTCAGACTTGGCTTCTTACCATGCCATATCTCATACGGTGTGGTAGGAACGGTTTTAGAGGGAACCCTATTCAATACATATATTGCTGTCATGAGACAATATCCCCAAAAAAACTCAAGGAGGTCTGTGAAGCTCATCATGGAACGGACCATATCTAATAGGGTCCGATTCTTTCATTCTGAAACCCCATTGAGTTGTGGCGTTCCAGGTGAAGTCCATTAAGAGACTATGCCATTGTCCTTAAGATAGTCTAAAAACTCCCGACTAAGGTATTCACCTCCTCGATCTGATCGAAGAACCTTAATGGGCTTTCCTGTTTGTTTTTCTACTTCATGTCTGAATTCTTTGAACTTTTCAAAGGCTTCAGACTTGTGTTTCATTAAAAACACATATCCGTACCTAGAGATATCATCAGTGAAGGTAATGAAGTAGACATAGTTGCCTCTAGCCGGTACATCAAATGAGCCGCACACATCCGTATGTACTAGGGCAAGTAGGTCTATGGCCCTTTCCTCATGTCCCACAAAAGGGAGCTTGGTCCTTTTGCCTTGAAGGCATGATTCACAAACTGGATATGACTCGAAAGTCAATGGACTCAATAGCCTGAATTTTTCTAATTTGTTAACCCTGTCTTTCGCTATATGACCTAGCCTTAGGTGCCACAGATACCTATCATTTAGACTATCTCTAGACCTTTTAATTCCCATGGTATTTATATTTTGCTCGATATTAAATACAGATACATCAATATGTAGCTGATAGAGATCATTAATAAGAAAATTATTTGCAACTTTATTATTTTCATAAAATATGTTACAATGGTCCTTATGAAAGCTCACATAGCCTTCTTGTGCTAAATATGAAACAGAAATCAAATTTCTGCTTGCTGCAGGCACATAATAACAGTCTTTAAGAACTAAATCTAATCCTAACGGTAATCGCAAAGGGTAGGTTCCCACGGCTACGGCAGCAATTCTTGCTCCGTTTTCGATGCGTAGGATCATATCTCCATCCCTCAGCCTCTTGCTCTCCTCAAGACCCTGCATAGAAGTGCACAAATGAGCACTAGAACCAGAGTCAAGTACCCAACTAGATGCAGAGAAAATTATAAGATTAGATTCTATAACAAGCATACCTCCAGAAGGGCCATCCTTCTTATTCTTCAGGGTGGCCGGGTACTGAGGATAGTTCTATTTCCAATGGCCGTCTGAATTGTAGTGAAAATATTTTTCCTTTTCAGCAGCCTTCTTCTTCGATTCCATCTTCTTCTTTTTCCCATCCACCTTCTGCTTCTTCACAAACTTTTTCTTCTTTTGAAAAGACTTTCTCTTGGAAGAAGTCTGCTCTACAGTAAGGACTGAGCCTTTTGAACTCTTCAAAGAAAGCTCAGCCGTAACGTACATGTTCATTAACTCAGCCAAGGTACACTGCATCTTATGCATATGGAAGTTCATGATGAACTGACCATATGCATCAGACAAGGACTGAAGGATCACATCAATCAAAAAATTCCTGTCTATGATGATACCGAGCTTCTTAAGCTCCTCAAGGTCCTTGATCATTGTCAAACAATGATCTTGGATTGACTGTCCATCACGCATTTTAGCTTTAAAAAGTCTTTGACAGACTTGATACTTGGCTGCGCAACTTTATTCACCAAACAACTCTTGTAAGTGAGCCAACATTTGGTGGGTAGTCATAATGTTCTCATGCTGGGCTGCAAGTCATCAGACATGGCACCCAACATGTAGTACTTGGCTTTGTTATCTTCATCCATCCACCTTTTCAGAGACGCTCTCTGTTCAGTAGTCGGACGTGCTGGTATGGTAGGTGGGTCCTAATCCAAGACATGAGTTAGTTTCTTGAAATCCAAAATAATTCTGTAGTTCCTTAACCAGTCCTTGAAATTGGGTCCAGTCAATCTGTGGGTGTCTAGTATTTTGGTTAGGGGGTTGGATGCAGACATGTTTCCTGTAGAGAGTCAAAAATTTCTAGTTAGATTTTGTAATCAGACTTAACCAATTTGTTTAGAAATTTTATTTTTAAACAAATTAGGCTTCCACTATTTTCTCAGATCCTTACACTCCCTAGGTAGAGATGTGAAAATCTTCGTGATTAGTGATTTCTAATGGGTGGTGCGGTCTCACCGATTGGCTCACCATCTCACCTAACAGTTATAGATGATGGGTCAACCGATGAGTGAACAACTCTTGTCCAATGATTCTCTAATCATGGTGCACCCAAAACTTGATCTCTAATTCATGAAGTTCACTATGCTCGGAATATTGCTCCAATCCTTAGTTAGGTCAGATCTACCATTTGTACAAATTAGATTCTTGATTGGGTCCCTCACCGTATCCAAAATATTGAGCACAACCCATCCTCTAATCCATAGCATCCAATGCCTAATGGACATAGTTGCATCTTCCCGATGCAACTGAGCCACTGTAATCAGTCAAAAACAATCAACCCCGGGAAGGGTCCGCGCATCCACAATGGTGGAAGACCTTAGACTTAATATTTTCTTAGGGAGATTTGATTTAGGTCTCATTAAACTTGAGTTGACATAGTCATAACAATTATGACTAACCTAGTGCCACCTCAAATCAGAACTGGATCGACACATATGGCGGTAAGTGAGACCGATGGAAGGGATATGCCATTAACTTGACAAGAATGCATTCGAGTCGAGTAGCTCCCAAATAAAAATTAGTCGGTCACATCTGCCCAACTTACCTTAGACACCAAATTGTCAAACCAGAACCAATTGGGTTAGCCTACAATCTAGGCTCTAACCACTGAGCCAAATTAGGTCTTAACTTGATCGAGTCATATCTAAATATGATTCGACCTTGATCTAGACTTAATTCTATTAGGCTGGTCAATTATTAGCTTTCATAATCCTACCTAATCAACTTTTGATTCGGTTTGATCAACCGCTAGACCTAATTGAGCTATCCAAGTCCGAACCCAATTTTATGAAAATGATTTAGATCTGAAATTATCAATTTTAGATATAATTTAATTTCATAAGCTTAATTCATTAATTAAGTCTTGGGTTCATAAACAAAACATATAAATAAATCCTAGGATTTCAGGATCTAGAGTTTTGCAGAAAAGTAAATTTTAATTTCTGATTAAGGATGAACGCGCAGCACCCTGCACGCCATAAGAACACCCCATTGAATGGGAAGAGAGGGTCTTAAACCCTACTTTATTCTTATGACCGGACGGCCATGAGGAACACTTTAATCAAAAATATTGATTTAACTACAAAACTAATTAGATCTTGTTGGAAAATATGTCCCAAAAAACCAATCGTCAAGCTGTTGATGGTTGAGCAACCAAGTATTGTAATTGATTTATTAATAAATAAAATATATTTGGCATTTTCATCATAAGCTTTCATCTTCTAATGAACTCCGTTGTTATGATGAAGTCCTTAGGACTATTTAGGTTCGATAAAGAGAGGATTTATCGATTAGTCCTTAAAACTGTTTACGACCAAATGATAGGCTGTTAATAAGGACGACAGCTTCTACGAGCATAGGTCGCTGTAGGCCATATGGGTTGGTTGTCCTCTTAACCAAAGAGTGTGGAGACACTGGTATGGCATACAGGTGAGATGTAAGGTACATCGTCATTGAACGTGACCAACTCCAGAGCATTCTGCTGTCGAGAATATCTCTGATGGGATATAGGTATAAGTGTCCCTTAGACTTGAGATCACCTCAGTGACTTGCAAGCAACTCACTGTGCTTTGGTACCGAACTAACTGAATTTCTAATTCAGGGATGGAAGGCTTCTGGACACAGTCAAGTACTTGCGAAGTCAGAGTGTGATCGAGATGGGATTGACCACTCCAAGAGTTGGAGAAGAATGAGTCGCTGTATTTCAATTTAGCAAAACCTTGGCCAGGGTAATCCATCAGATGGATTTGATATTTTGAAATACAATGTGGACAACCTGATCAGAGTTGACAGTTGAGCTCTGGGGTGTCCTATGATCATTTTGGTCAAGGGGTTGAATTATATGAAAACTATATCCACATGGGTTCTAAGGATGTTGTTCTACACATTCGACCTATCCGGACGTCGGGTATCATTGCTAGATGGTCACTTCGATTGGTATAGAAATTTGTTTCTATGCTGCCGACTTAGGTTCGGATCTATGAGGTCACACACATTAGAGTTCATGATCCGATCGGATGGTTGATCAACGATTAAGAATCATTATAGGGTTAAATAATCAATACGATTGACATTTAACCCAGTGCAAGTGTTGCAGGAGGATCGATTAGCAATTTGATTGCTAATTGGCTTAATTTGATTAAGCCAATGGGCTGAGATTAAGTCTAATTAAATATTATTTAATTAGATTTAGTTTGGACTTGATTGGATCAAGACCAATTGGTTTATTGGATAAGCCAAGTGCAAGGAAAGACTAGTCCTAGTTCAACTAGGACTTGGGTCAATCTAATTTCTAATTTGATTAGAAAATTAAATCAGATTTAAATCTAATTTAATCTGATTAAATTAGGTTCTTAATTAGGTTAAGACCTATTTTAATTGGGTTGATCTAATTTTGATTTGATTTGGTTTGGGAAACCAAATTAAAACAAGTTATGAGACAGAATCCTAGTAGGACTAGGATTCCACCTTGCGCCACATAAGCCTTCTCCACGCCCTCTCTCTTATTCAACGCCAATCTCCACTTATTTTGTGCGACAAAAGCCCTCTCCCAGATCTCTCCCACGTTCACAAAAGGTCTCCTCTCTTCTTTCTTACATGGAAGGTGATTTGGATCAAATCTAAAAAGAATAAGTTTGGATTTCGAATTCTATGAGATAGAGTTTTAGAAATCCAAAACTCTTTCAATTTTGCACCGAATTTATCCAATTTTTTTTTGGAATTTTTGTGGCTTTTAGGGTTTACATTGTACACCCTTTTCTGGTGATCCATGCATGAAAATATGGAGGAGGTGCTCAAGAGTTGGGCGTCCCTTAACTTGCCATGTTTGGATAAGCCTTGACTAGGTGTTTGACCTAGACAAGGACTCTATCATATCTCTGTATATAAGATGAGTTTCTTTGTGAAATTTTAAGGAGAGATAGATATTTGAGAGGCATTTCTGCCATCCAAAAATTAGATAGAAATACCTTTGGGTCGTGGAGATATAAAAGATGCAAGTTTGGGTGTCTAAAGATAAAAACGTGAAGAAGAAGAGGGTCTTCTTCTAGGGTTTTTATTTTCATATCTTTCCTCCTTCCATCTTGAGTTTCCTGAGAGCATCTCAGATCTGAAACTCCTCCTTCTACTTTCCATCTTTGGAAGAGTCCAAATCAAGAAGAAGGAGGCACCTGATCAACCATCAAAGAAGGATCAGCGCAGTACTAGCATACTGTGCTGATTTCCTGAAGCAGGACTTCTGATCGAGATTCATGGGCTCGTGTGGACGACTCCTAGAGGCCGGACGCATGTGCGGCTTGCAACATCATCCTTAAGCCCGGATCAGCGAGGTTAGAGTGTCTAACTTGCAAGGTAATAGATCTGATCTATTATTTAATACATACATTAGATGTAGCTAGTATAGAAACATGTTGATATGATCAACATGTAGTTCATACTATATTTATATATATTTTAATTTTTGATTTAATGCTATGTAATAATCATGTAATAAGATCTTAGATCTAGAGATTTTCTGATCTTAGAAAATAAATTTTGATTTATTTTAATCTTCCGCTGTATGATCTTGAAAAAGTTTCAAGATCTAACCCTCTTTTCAAGATCTAACCCTAAAACCCTAGATCTGGTTCCTTCAATTGGTATCAGAGCCTAGGTTCTTTATTACATGATTATTTATACATGCTTAGATTATTTTTTAGATTAGATCTAATTTATAATCTGATTATTAAATCTGAAATTAAAATTTTAGATCAATCACAAACTGCAAGGTTGTCCTGCTGTAAGGTTTACCCCTTACAGTGCAAAGGTTGTCCTAGTTTGTGTAGATCTATCTTTAATCATAAATTTGTTAGATATGATCTAGATTAAATTTATGATTTATTAGATTTAAAAGATGTTTAAATCTGAAATAAAATCTCTTTGTTAATAATTTTTATGCAAAGAAATTATTTAAAGTTGAAATTGTTTCAATTACATGAACCTGTTTAGATTAGATCTAAAGTAGTTTCATGTTTATTTCACTTGCATCTTGATTATGAATCAAACATGCAATATGATTAATAGAATCATATTGTAAAATTGTTTTACAAATATGAAATAATTTTTTGAAAAGCCAAACCCAACCCTCAGCCCAAAACTTAATTAAGAATTAAGAAGTTGTTTGATTAGGTTCTAGGATTGTGAATTGAAGAACCTAAGACACAAATCATAACACATTGGGTTAATGGGTTAGTGGAAATTAGGTCCATTAATTGGGTTAGACCTATGGTTAGATTAAAGATGGACTTAATTAGAGAATTGACTAAATCTAATCAATTGTTGTCTTAGATTAGGTCAAGGATTCTCTAGATCAATTACAATAGTTGTAGTTGGTCAAGTCCATGTCTTTAACGAGAACCAAATGGACTTGATTTTTGGCTAAGCGGTCTAGCACGAACTGTTAGGTTGATCTAATCGAAACTAATTAAACCAGTTGGTGTCTAAGGTAAACCAGACCGGTGGTTTTTAATTGGGAGCCCACTTACCTGGCCATTTCTGATGGTGTCTAAGGCAAGCTTTGGCAGACCCTCCCACTGATCGAACTTATCTAGCCTCTTGGTGAAATTATATTTTGATCGGATCACTTGACTATTCGAGCTGACCCATGTCAGCTAGGTAAATCAGTGTGACTGATTTAGGTGCTCCTAGACCAGCCCTGGTCTCCCTTAAGCTGACTTGGTGAAGCCAGTGGGAGGATCATGATAAGCTGGTTCATCTGACTTCATCCTCTATATTATTTAAATCTTCTAAAATTATTAGGTCCTTAAAATGATAAAGTTATGGAGATAACTGAGTCATAGCCTCCCATTAAGGTGTTTGATAATGAGTCCATTAACTCAATAATCATTGCAGACCCAAAGGCCTGGTGCTTGTTGACTAATGGAATTATCACTCATCATATGATGACTTGGAAGTGTCTCTCTAATGGTGGTTAGGTGAGCCAACCAAAGTTGGGCTTAATCATTCGTTGGTTAGATACACCAAGTATGATCATGTTAATGGTTGGACCTAACCGGATCCTTACAGTGGAGGCCAAAGCCTACTGATTAGGTTTCTGGGGCAAAATTAAAATTACTAGAAATTGTTTAGAGAAATAATTGGTTATGAACCTACCCTTAGATGTACATGGGTTGACCAACCAAAGTTGGGCTTGTGTGCAGTCTAAGTGGATTCTAGTACCCGCTAAGGAATTAGGGTAATTCCTCGAGTTGGAGGTAGAGGCTACCAATTCGAATAAAATAGTGGGAGAAACCTTTTGATTAAAGTCCAAATCTTTAGATTTAATGAATCAATTACTAATTAGGTTATGGTTCTCCTTTGTGCAAATATGGCCACTTCCCTATCGCTCCGATCATTGTTGGACAATGATAAGTTGGTGGGATCCAACTTCGATAGCTGGTACCGAAAGTTGAAGATAGTCCTGGAGCATGAACGGATCCTATATGTGATAATGGATCCTGCACCTGAGGAGCCAGCTGTCAATGCACGTGGAACAGTCAGAGACACTTACCAGAAGTGGCTCAGTGACCGGACCACGGTGCGCTGTATCATGCTGGCTGCTATCATGAGTGACGAGTTCAGTCGCAGATTCGAGACGGCTCAGCCAAAGGACATGCTTCAAGTGTTGGAGGATACCTTTGGCACACCCGATGACGTAGAGAGGCACAAGACTAGTTGTGCCATCTTCAATGCCAAAATACGGGATGGAGTCTCTATCACTGATCATGTATTGTACATGATCGAGCTGATGGAACGATTGAGCAAGCTCGGCTTTCCCTTGCATGAGCAGCTTGGGAAAGATGCAATACTGAACTCGCTGCCCAAGTCTTGTCTCCCATTCCTCACTCATTATAGAATGACAAAGCCTGAAGTAAACTACCATGGGTTAATGGGGTTGCTTCAGAACTTTGAGAAGGATCACCAACTCCTCAAGGAGTCGGTGAACTCAGTGAACTCAGTGGGAGGTTCATCTTCTGGTTCTTGACCCTTTGAGAAAGGAAAGAAGAACAAGAAGAAGAAAGTCAAGAAGGTGCAAGTTCAGGCTGGGACATCTGTGCAGAGCCAGACCAAAAAGATCAAGCCTGATAAGAGTCTATTCTACTGGCAAGCACCCTAGATTAGATAGTGTGTCAAATATCTACTTATGGCATTGGAGGCTAGGTCATATAAACAAGAACAGAATAAACAGGTTGACTCAAGAGGGAATCCTCGAAGTAAGTGATTGTGAATCACTTCCAACCTGTGAGTCCTGTCTTCTTGGTAAAATGGCCAAGTCACCTTTTACTGGAAAAGGTGAGAGGGCTACTGAGCTCTTGGGCCTAGTACATACTGATGTATGCGGACCCATGAGCACCAGTACTAGAGGTGGATATTTCTACTTCATAACTTTCACGGATGACCTATCCCGATATGGATATGTCTATCTGATGAAACATAAGTCGGATTCATTTGAAATGTTCAAACGATTCCGAAGTGAAGTGGAAAAACAAATTGGGAAGAGTATTAAAACTCTTCGATCTGATCGAGGAGGAGAATACCTTTCTAGTGAGTTTCTCACATATCTAGGAGAGAATGAGATTTTCTCCCAATGGACTCCTCCAGGAATACTACAGCATAATGGTGTGTTTGAAAGGAGGAATCAGACTTTGTTAGACATGGTCCAATCCATGATGGGTTTTTGCTAGCTTGCTGATATCCTTCTGGGGATATGCACTCGAATCGGCCTGTTATCTGTTAAATAGGATTCCAAGTAAGTCTGTAATTAAGACTCCATATGAGATATGGACGGGACGTAAGCCAGCACTTTCACACCTTAGGGTCTGGGGGTGCCCGGCCTATGTCAAACGATTAGTCACAGACAAACTTGGACCTAGATCTGACAAATGCTCATTCATAGGGTACCCCAAAGAGACAAAAGGATATTTTTTCTACCATGCTGATGAACAAAAGGTGTTTGTCAGCCTTAAGGCAATCTTTTTAGAAAAGGAGTTCCTTGGTGAAGGAACCGTTGCCTCTAAGGTTGAACTTGATGAAGTTCAACAGGTAGAAGGACCGACATCAATAGCTGAACCTGAGTCGGATATGATTAGATCAGATCCGGAGCCCAATATACCTGTACCATTAAGGCGATCCGGTAGAGTACCGCGTCAGCCGGACAGATACTACGGTTTCTTGGTCCGGGACGGTGATCCCATCGAACTTGATGAGAATAATGAGGATCCGATCACCTATATGGATGCTATGCAGAGACCTGATTCCGAGAAATGGCTTGAAGCCATGAAATCCGAAATGGAGTCCATGAAGGTCAACGATGTATGGACATTGGTTGACCCACCTAAAGGGGTTAAACCCATTGGGTGTAAATGGGTCTTCAAAAGAAAGAAGGGCGCAGACGGAAAGGTGGAGACCTATAAAGCCCGTCTGGTTGCCAAGGGGTATCGTCAACGTTATGGTATTGACTATGACGAGACATTTTCTCCTGTGGCAATGCTCAAATCTATTCGGATAATGCTTGCAATAGCTGCCCATCTAGATTATGAGATCTGGCAGATGGATGTAAAGACAGCTTTTCTTAATAGAGAGCTGACCGAAGAGGTGTATATGATACAACCTGAGGGGTTTACATCCACAGATGAGTCCAAGGTGTGCAAGCTTCAGAGATCTATTTATGGATTGAAGCAAGCTTCTCGGAGTTGGAACATGCGTTTTGATAAGGTGATCAAAATGTATGGCTTCATTAAGAATGGAGAAGAGCCCTGCATCTATAAATGGGCAAATGGTCCAGTTGTGGTATTCCTTATCTTGTACGTGGATGACATTCTCTTAATCGGGAATGACATCCCTGCACTACAGGGAATAAAAGTTTGGTTGTCATCACAGTTCTCCATGAAGGACTTGGGTGAAGCATCCTACATCCTAGGGATGAAGATCTATAGGGATAGATCTAAAAGGATGCTTGGGTTATCCCAGTCCATGTACATAGATACTGTACTGAAGAGGTTCAGCATGGAGAATTCCAAGAAGGGCTATCTACCGATAGGCCAAGGAATTTCTCTCTCTAAGAAGGATTGTCCGACAACTCCTGAAGAGAGAGAGCGTATGAGTAGAGTCCCATATGCTTCAGCCGTGGGATCTATCATGTACGCCATGACATGTACAAGACCAGATGTGGCATACTCACTAGGAGTAGTGAGTAGATACCAATCTGATCCTGGAGAAAACCACTGGAAAGTGGTTAAAGCCATCCTTAAGTATTTGAGAAATACTAAGGACCAATGGTTGATTTATGGCGAGTCAGATCTGAAACTTGTGGGGTTCACAGACTCTAGCTTCCAATCTGACCATGATGACAGCAGGAGTGTGTCGGGTTATATCTTTACTCTGAATGGTGAGCCATCTGCTGGAAGAGTTCCAAGCAGCATACTGTGGCAGACTCTGTTTGTGAAGCAGAGTATATCGCAGCATCAGATGCTGCGAAGGAAGCTGTGTGGCTGAGAAAATTCATCAACGAGCTCAGAGTAGCACTCTTCCTTGATGGTCCAGTCCTGCTCTACTGCGACAGCACTGGTACCATAGCTTAGGTGAAGGAACCCAAAGCACATCAGCGGACGAAGCACATCTTGCACCGCTTCCACCTGGTCCGAGAGATCGTGGATCGAGGTGACGTCGACCTTCAGAAGATCGACGGAAAGGAGAACCTAGCCGACCCCTTCACTAAAGCCCTGGCAATAAAGGAGTTCGACAACCACAAGTCGAAGATGGGTATTAGATACTGTGCCGAGTGGCTTTTGGACAAGTGGGAGTTGTTGGGAAATGTGTCCCAAAAAGCCAATCGTCAAGCTGTTGATGGTTGAGCAACCAAGTATTGTAATTGATTTGTTAATAAATAAAATATATTTGGCATTTTCATCATAAGCTTTCATCTTCTAATGAACTCCGTTGTTATGATGAAGTCTTTAGGACTATTTAGGTTCGATAAAGAGAGGATTTATCGATTAGTCCTTAAAATTGTTCACGACCAAATGATAGGCTGTTAATAAGGATGACAGCTTCTATCGAGCATAGGTCGCTGTAGGCCATATGGGTTGGTTGTCCTCTTAAACCAAAGAGTGTGGAGACACTGGTATGGCATACAGGTGAGATGTAAGGGTACATCATCATTGAGCGTGACCAACTCCAGAGCATTCTGCTGTCGAGAATGTCTCTGATGGGATATAGGTATAAGTGTCCCTTAGACTTGAGATCACCTCAGTGACTTGTAAGCAACTCACTGTGCTTTGGTACCGGACTAACTGAATTTCTAATTCAGGGACGGAAGGCTTCTGGGCACAGTCAAGTACTTGCGAAGTCAGAGTGTGATCGAGATGGGATTGACCACTCCAAGAGTTGGAGAAGAATGAGTCGCTGTATTTCAATTTAGCAAAACCTTGGCCAGGGTAATCCATCAGATGGATTTGATATTTTGAAATACAATATGGACAACCTGATCAGAGTTGACAGTTGAGCTCTGGGGTGTCCTATGATCATTTTGGTCAAGGGGATGAATTATATGAAAACTATATCCACATGGATTTTAAGGATGTTGTTCTACACATTCGACCTATCCGGACGTCGGGTACCATTGCTAGATGGTCACTTCGATTGGTATAGAAATTTGTTTCTATGCTATCGGCTTAGGTTCGGACCTATGAGGTCACACACATTAGAGTTCATGATCCGATCGGATGGTTGATCAACGATTAAGAATCATTATAGGGTTAAATAATCAATACGATTGACATTTAACCCAGTGCAAGTGTTGCAGGAGGATCGATTAGCAATTTGATTGCTAATTGGCTTAATTTGATTAAGCCAATGGGCTGAGATTAAGTCTAATTAAATATGATTTAATTAGATTTGGTTTGGGCTTGATTGGATCAAGTCCAATTGATTTATTGGATAAGCCAAGTGCAAGGAAAGACTAGTCCTAGTTCAACTAGGACTTGGGTCAATCTAATTTCTAATTTGATTAGAAAATTAAATCAGATTTAAATCTAATTTAATCTGATTAAATTAGGTTTTTAATTATGTTAAGACCTATTTTAATTGGGTTGATCTAATTTTGATTTGATTTGATTTGGGAAACCAAATTAAAACAAGTTATGAGACAGAATCCTAGTAGGACTAGGATTCCACCTTGCGCCACATAAGCCTTCTCCACGCCCTCTCTCTTATTCAACGCCAATCTCCACTTATTTTGTGTGACAAAAGCCCTCTCCCAGATCTCTCCCACGTTCACAAAAGGTCTCCTCTCTTCTTTCTTACATGGAAGGTGATTTGGATCAAATCTAAAAGGAATAAGTTTGGATTTCGAATTCTATGAGATAGAGTTTTAGAAATCCAAAACTCTTTCAATTTTGCACCGAATTTATCCAAATTTTTTTTGGAATTTTCGTGGCTTTTAGGGTTTACATTTTACACTCTTTTCTAGTGATCCATGCACGAAAATATGGAGGAGGTGCTCAAGAGTTGGGCGTCCCTTAACTTGCCATGTTTGGATAAGCCTTGACTAGGTGTTTGACCTAGACAAGGACTCTATCATATCTCTCTATATAAGATGAGTTTCTTTGTGAAATTTTAAGGAGAGATAGATATTTGAGAGGCCTTTCTGCCATTCAAAAATCAGAGAGAAATACCTTTGGGTTGTGGAGATATAAAAGATGCAAATTTGGGTGTCTAGAGATAAAAACGTGAAGAAGAAGAGGGTCTTCTTCTAGGGTTTTTATTTTCATATCTTTACTCCTTCCATCTTGAGTTTCCTGAGAGCGTCTCAGATCTGAAACTCCTCCTTCTACTTTCCATCTTTGAAAGAGTCCAAATCAAGAAGAAGGAGGCACCTGATCAACCATCAAAGAAGGATCAGCGCAGTACTAGCATACTGTGCTGATTTCCTGAAGTAGGACTTCTGATCGAGATTCGTGGGCTCGTGTGGACGACTCCTAGAGGCCGGACGCGTGTGCGGCTTGCAACATCATCCTTAAGCCCGGATCAGTGAGGTTAGAGCGTCTAACTTGCAAGGTAATAGATCTGATCTATTATTTAATACATACATTAGATGTAGCTAGTATAGAAACATGTTGATATGATCAACATGTAGTTCATACTATATTTATATATATTTTAATTTTTAATTTAATGCTATGTAATAATCATGTAATAGGATCTTAGATCTAGAGATTTTCTGATCTTAGAAAATAAATTTTGATTTATTTTAGTCTTCCGCTGTATGATCTTGAAAAAGTTTCAAGATCTAACCCTCTTTTCCAGATCTAACCCTAAAACCCTAGATCTGGTTCCTTCAGATCTAAGTTACATATCACATATATAATTTTATATCTAACTTATACATGCTTTGCATACATCTCATGTATTAAAATCTGATCTAATTAGCATGCTTTCAGATCTGATACATCACATGTAACATCTGAAAAATAAAATTTAAATTAAACTATTCAATATAAAATCTATTCTAGACAGTTACTAGAACAATTCTACAACTAGTCTAGGCATGCAGTAGATCAATCTTATGAATTAATTAAATTTTATTTTTTATTTTTTGATCTGAATATAACATTTATAACATCAAAAAATTAAAAAATAAATTAGATCTAATTTATATTTTAATCATATTAAAATATAAAATTTTAAGACTATTCATAGTTCAAACTATTCCTAGTCTAGTCATGCATCTCATACATGTTAGATCTGCTTAGATTTAATTTTAAATTTTTTATTTCAGATCCAATCATATCTAATGTGACATCTAAAATTCATTAATATCAAATAAATAAAAATAAAAATTAGATCTAAATTAGATCTGAAATAGAGCCATCAACCTGGCTCTGATACCAGTTGAAGGAAAAATTAACTTTTTTCTTGTAGGATCTTCCAGATCTAATGAGACCTGGGACGGAATATTTTTTTTAAAAAAAATTATCCTACATTATTTTAAATCTAAGATCTATTAGATCTGATTCTTATTATCTAATATTTAATCTAAAATTAAATCTAAAACTTAAGGATTAGAGAAATACCTCTAGGGTAACTAGATTACCCTGTAGATGATTGCAGCAACGCCCGAGGTTCAAAAATAGTCATGCAGTTGCCTGGCCTTTATCAATATCCACTCAAGTAAGATTGGATTGTCTTCTCCTTGCAAATCTTTGCTCCAAAAATTAGATCTGGATCTGATCTGAAAGATCTTCAAAAGATCTTCTGAATCTGGAGTAGCAGCTTCTCGACAAATCCCTGCAGCCTTCTATTCAGAGAGCCACCATGCCTTGGACAAGCACCAGATGGATGTCCAACTTCTTGGATGTGAAGAGGAGAGAGAGAGGAGTAGAGGGTGTGTAGAGAAGTGGAGGAAAATCTTATTTTTGCTAGGTATTGAGCAGAATCACACAACTAGGCACAGACAGGATTTAAATAGACCCTACTGTGCCATGCAGTGCCACATCATTCGACCAATCAAAAAATTTTAATTAATTCTAAAAAAATTTTGATTGGTAGAGTGATATTATCTGATCATATCAAATAAGAATTTCCTCAATTTCCACTACTGTTGGTGCCAACACTGGATAAGCACAGTGAGATTGGCACCCCACAATCCAAGTCGATCAAGGGATCAGAGTCCTCATCTCATGGGACTCTATCCTTATCCACTCGGGGTGCATGTCCAATCTGATCATGGCATCCACTTTGAGGCCCAATTTAGCAAGTGGACACTCCATAAAAACTCTCCAATAATCTCTTGCCAAGTGGCCTTCAGTTTAAGATCCATAAGTCAATGTTTGATCGATGTCCTAAAACAGAAATGGCAGGTGACAGGAATTAGCAGGTGTTGTCTTAAATTCATCTCATAAATTAAGACATGACTTTTTTGAGCTAGACTGACTCCAGTCAGACTGAGAGAAATCTTCTCAAGATTCTCTGGGTGAGCCAAATCATATTTGGCTCAGTCGAGATGAAAAAGATTACACGAGGAGAAAGTTAGGCTCAATCGTGTGCTAGCACATTTTTTTGAACCTAATTGGATCTAATCCAAATCAATCAAACTGGGCTAGCTCAATTGATGACATCTAGATCCTAACTCTTATTTATGTGATCCAGTTAGGTTCATTTTCGTATGGTAATGAGATATGTCATGATCTCATCATCGACATCATCGAAACTCCTTTCGATGGACCAGAACTCTTTTTGATTCAGATAATTAGAATGATCGATTATCAAGATCATTCTAATTACTCTCAAAATCCATCAGTGACACCTAGCAGTATATGGTAACAACCCATCGAAAATGAAGATGAACCTCTTGGTGCAGCTACCTATGTGATTGAGTTCCTCTATCATGAGTCCCGACTGAATTAGGGTTAAGGTGAACTCGTCAAATCCAACATCAGTCATATGAATCAATCGATCGATCCAAGTCTGATGTAAAATCTTAATGGAAAACTCTTTTCTATTATTTCACTCTGCCATGGCCATGGGCTTAAGGACTCAATCTTTCGATCATCATAGGACTACTCCTCTCATCTACCGAGGTTGATAGATCCCATCTTGGTGCGATTTGGTTCCTACAATGAATATACTACAGCTAACATACACCTCAGGGTTTCGAATGACTAAGAGATCGAGTTATGGTATAGTCAAACTATAACACACTCAAGGTGAACTATCGATGTACCTCAGGTCAAAGAACTAGACACACAGCTGCAGCATCGAGCTAGTCATCGACGAGAAGGTAGACTTTCTTATGACTGCTCGAGGTGGTCATGCTCAGTACTCTTGTTCTCAATGAATACCTGTACTCTCACTCTGATGTCTTTATACTATAGACTCAAGACACATCTACCCTAAAGAAGCGATCGTACACCAACCTTCCGGATCGATCACCATCCTCGTGATGATCCTATGGTCAAGAGCTGTTTATGAGTTAGTTATGTAAATTCATGCCTTAAATTTTTAACTCTTGAAAATATGAATTAACATTCCTACTAACTCAAAAGATGTATAACAGACATAATATACACAATGTGATAGTAGAATAACCCTTTTATTCATTTATAGTCAAAATTATAAATTTATCCTTACATTTGTACAGGAATGTGTCAGCTAATCTGGCATCTAGGGCACTCATCTAACACTATCTCTTGACATAGGTCGGACATCCCCAAGTCTTGAGATAACCCAGACTCGACTTCTTATCGAACCATATCTTATACAGTGTGGTAGGAACGAACTTCGATAGAATCCTATTCAACAAGTGAATGACAGTTAACAAGGTATATCCTCAAAGAAATAAGAGTAGATCAATGAAGCTCATAGTGGATCGAACCATATCCAATAGGATTTTGTTCCTCCTTTCAATATTTCATTGAGCTGAGGCATTCCAGGAGGGGTCTACTGAGAGACTATATCTTTAAAATATTTCAAAAATTTCTGACTAAGATATTCTCCTCTTCGATCAAATCGAAGAACTTTAATAGATTTACCTATCTGCTTTTCTACTTCATGCCTGAATTTTTTGAACTTTTCAAAGGTCTCAAACTTATGTTTCATGAGATATACATACCCATACCTAGACAAATCATCAGTAAAAGTAACGAAGTAGGTATAACTATCTCTGGCCTGCATATCAAATGGCTCACATACATCGGTGTGTACCAGGGCAAGTAACTCAGTGGCCTTTTTCCCATGTCCTACAAAGAGTAACTTGACCATCTTTCCTTGAAGGCAAATTTCACAAGCTGGATACGACTCTAGGTTAAGAGAGCCAAAGATCCCATCCTTCTCTAGTCTATTTATCCTGTCCTCTCCAATATGGCCTAGTCTATGGTGCCACAAGTACTTCTGGTTAATTTTATCTCTGGGTCTCTTTTGGCCTATGGTACTCACTATTTGTTCATTTAGGTTCATATTCGTATTAACATGTAAGTGATAAAAACTGTCAATTAAAAGACCTCATGCAATCAATTTATTTCATAAATAAATAGAACAAAAGTCTTTATTGAAATAAATTTCAAAACCTTCTTGTGCTAGCACAGACATGAAAATTAAATTTTGACTAGCTACGGGAATATAATAACAATCTTTCAAATCTAATCTAATATCAAATGATAATAAAAGAGGATAAGTACTAACGGTCTCTGCAATAACTTTTACTCCATTATCGATCTGAAGGATCATGTCATCTTCCCTCAATCTCCTACTTTCTATCAGATCCTATATTGAGGTACGTATATGAGCACTCGAGCCAGAGTCCAATACCCAACTAAAAGTAGAAGAAATCATAAGGTTAGATTCTATTGTGAGCATACCTTCAGAAGGTTTATCATCCTTTTTGATCTTTAGGCTCTCTAGGTATTTAGGATAGTTCCTCCTCCAGTGGCCTTCAGCATGACAATGGAAACACTTTTCTCTTACCTTAGCCACCTTTGGACCATTCTTCTTTGGCTTGCTCTCTTTCTTCTACTTCTTCATAGATTTAAACTTCTTCCTTTCAATAGACTTTCTTTTGAAAGAAGAAGTCTGCTCCACAGTGAGAACAGTATCTCTTGAACTCTTCAAGGTATCCTTCGTAGTGACCAACATGTTGATGAGTTCGAGAATAGTGCAATCAAGTTTGTTCATATGAAAATTCATAATGAATTGACTAAATGAACTAGTAAGAGATTAAAGGATCAGATCCATCTGCAATTCTTTTTTCATTTCTAGCTCGAGCTTCCCAAGCTCCTCTGTTGCTCCAGGAATTGATTTTGATGATCGCAAACCATTTGAGGAGACTACAATATGTTTCTTATCTTTGAAGAATATTTTTATAATATTTCAGATAGTCCAAAAGATTGAATTTGAAAAGCTTCATCAAGTATGCCAAAATTGAAGTTTCTACAAATTGGAGAAGTTTTCAAAGCCTTTTGAGAATGTCCAATTGATTTGAAGCCATTTGAGAACATTTAGAAGTGTTCTGGTAAGTTTCAGATCTTAAATATATAAAAAATTGGGTTGGTATAAAATGGAGCAACCCATTTGGGTCATCCCCTTTCATTGGTAGCCGGCACACTTTATTTTGGCTCATGGCATGCAGTGGGATGACCCACTTAAGATGACCTATGTAGTGGGATGACCCATCTGGGATGATCCATGTAATGGGTGACCCACCTGAGACGATCCCTAAGACTCTGAGATCAAAACAGAAAGCTGAACTTTCTGTCAGGCCAATTGGAATGCCCCATGAGACATTCTATTGCCAGTGGGACACCCCATGGGATGTCCCATTCCTGTGAGCATTCATAACGGCTAGTTTTTAGTCTATTTTTGATATATTTAATGCATATTAAATACTCTCCAATGGCTCTAAACTGATACTAAGATATTTTCAAGTATAAATGGTGATCATAAATACTCTCTTGAAGTGAAAAATCATAAGTTTTGCAAGGATTCAAAGCTCACATCTGAGAAACGTTCAACAAACTCTAAAAGAGAGAAAAAAAAGCATTCAATCACTTCACCAACCACTCTCCAGCTGCAATCAAGTATGCAATTTATTGAGAATATTCAGTAAAAGCTTTTTCTCCTTGAGTATTGTGTTTCTATTGCATTTATTGTGTTCATTTAAGGGGATATTATGCTAAATTTTTTGAACCCTATTTTTTCTCACGTTGTATTTAAGTTTTTGAGTTTTGGGGGGGTTCCAAAATATGGATAGATTGATCCAAACCTGAAATCAAATTGTTGAAGGTTGGCTTATACCCAAAAAATAAGTATTCTTGCTTGGATAGTAAGGATCAGAGTTGTCCGACATGTTGTAATTTTGAATCTATTTAGTAGATTAAATTTTCAAGTAGAGACTTGGGGAGTGAATGCAGGTATAAGGTTGGCACCGAATCACTATAATTTTTTGTGTTTATTGTGCTTGCATCTCTTTACTTGTTCTTTATGCTTTATATTTGCATACCTATCATTTGTGTTTGAATTTATTTTCATTGAAAATCAACCCACTCCACTCAAACACTCTGGCACATCATTTAAGTGCACTAATCTTAAAATTTTAAAAAGACCCAATTCACCCCCCTCCTTTTGGGCTCCATATCTGGATAACAAATAGTATCAGAGCTCGGTGCTCTAGTCCTTGCTTGATTTAACCATCAAAAGTCAAAGATCAATGGCAGCTCAATTTGACACATCTCTAGCCGAGGGACAATCCACAAACTGACCTTCACTTTTTAATGGATCTAACTACACCTATTAAAAAGCTTGGATAAAAATTTTTATTCAAGCACTTGACTATAATAGATGGAGTGTCATAATAAATGGACCACACACACCCACTAAATTGATTGATGGTATATCTCTCCCTAAGTCGGAAGGTGAATGGGATGAATTTGATAAGAAAATAGCTCAGCTCAATACTAAAACTATGAATATTTTATATTGTGCTTTAGATACAAATGAATTTAATCATATTTTTACATACAATTCTGCTAAAAAATTTTGGGATAGGTTAGAAGTCATACATGAAGGCACAAATCAAGTAAAAGAGTCTAAGATAAATATGCTTGCGCACAACTATGAACTGTTTAAAATAAAATCTGAAGAGTCAATAACTCAAATATTCACCCATTTTACTAACATCATAAATGGTTTAAAAAGTCTTGGCAAATGTTATTCTAACAGTGATCTTGTGAGAAAAGTGCTCAGGTCCTTACCAAGATCGTGGGAGGTAAAGGTCACTGCAATCCAAGAAGTCAAGAATTTAAATATTCTACCATTGGAAGAGCTTTTTGGATCTCTCATGACTCACGAACTATTCATGAAGCAACACTCTGAGGAGAAAATAAGAAGAAAGAAGACTATTGCTCTCAAATTGACAGCTCAGGAAGAAGAAGACACAAAAAAATCAAATAATAGTGAGGAAGATGAGGATTTGATCCTGATCACCAAAAAAATTAGATGCTTCATGAGGAGAAAGAGACAAGGGACCAAGAGAAGACTACCAACTAAGAGATAGCTGAGAAAGGAAAAAGAAAAGGATCAGCCCATCATTTATAATGAGTGCAAGAAGTCGGGTCACTTCAGATCAGAATGCCCCCAGCTCAAGAAAGGTCAAAAGAAGTTCAAAAAGAAAAAGACTATAATGGCTATATGGAGTGACAGTGATAACTCCACTACAGATAAAAATCTCATGAAGAAGCCAATCTATGCCTTATGGCATATGAAAATAATGTAACCTCTGAAACTCAAAATGAATTTATTTATGATGAACTGCTAAAAATTTTTCTTAAACTTTTGGATGATCTAAAAGAATTAAGAATAAAAAATAAAAATTTGAAATTAAGAAATCAAGTATTAGCTAAAGAAAAAGAAGAAGTTGATAACAAAAATAAAGAATTAAAACTAAAGAAGCAGCCTCTATTAAAAGAAAAAGATAAATTTTCAAGCCTAAATGAAACTCTTGTAAAAGAAAATCAAAAACTAAAGGAAGAGGTAACCAAATTAAAACTTATAGTTGATAGTTTTATATTAAGTTCAAACAAACTTCAGATAATCATTGATAGTCAAAAAACTGTATATGATAAAGTCGGACTTGGCTATAACACTCTTAGAAAATAAAAATTTTTGAAAAATAATTTTATCAATGCATCTATAAGAAAATTATCAAATATTATTTATTTTAAATATGGTAAAGTATGGTATAAAGCTTATTCATATTTATCAAATAAATTTGATGATAGAAATGTTAAGAAAATATGGGTTCCAAAAAGAACCATTGTAACTAACCCCAAAGGATCTAAGTTAGCTGGGGTACCTAAGGTTAAAACTTGATTTCTTATGTGCAGGTGTGTCTTGCATCCCAAGTAATAAAATGAAAGTGGTATCTTGATAGTAGATGCTCAAGACACATGACTAGTGATGAATCTCAATTCATCACATTGAAAGCCAAGAATGAAAAGATGGTCACCTTTAGAGATAATGATAAAGAAAAAATCATTGGTATTGATAATATTGGTATTACTCCCTCCACTTGTATTGAAAATGTATTACTTATAGATGGTCTTAAGCATAATCTCTTAAGTATTAGTTAATTATGTGATAAAGATTACAAAGTAGTTTTTGAATCATCCATGTATATTATAACTAGTCCCTCTGATGTTAGTACTAGATTCATTGGACATAGACATGGCAATGTATACATGATTGATTTGGATAATCTATCTTTACAAAATATGCAATGCCTCGTGGCCATGAATGCTAAAATTAATGAGACTAATTTGCTTTGGTACCGTAGGCTTGCACATATTAGTATGCATACACTTTCTAAAAGCATTAAAAAAGATTTAATTTTTAATTTATCAAAAATTAATTTGGATAAAAAAGATTTATGATGCATGTCAATTAGGTAAACAAACAAGAGTTTTTTTTAAATTTAAAAATATTGTTTCAACTTCTAAACCTTTAAAACTCTTACATATGGATTTATTTGGTCCTACAAGAACAACTAGTCTAGGAGGTAAAAGGTATGATTTTGTAATTATTGATGATTTTTCACGTTTCACTTGGATTTTATTTTTAGCATCTAAGGATGAAGTATTTTTAGCATTCTCTAAGTTTTGTCGAAAGATTTCAAATAAAAAAGGTTTACCAATTGTTTCTATTCGAAGTGATCATGGCACTGAATTTGAAAACAAAAATTTTAAAAAATTTTATGATGAAAAAGGTATAGATCATAATTTTTCCGCATCTAGAACATCATAACAAAATAGAGTTATAGAGAAAAAAATAGAACCCAAGAAGAAATAACCCGTACCATGCTATGTGAAAACAAACTCTCAAAATATTTTTGGGTAGAGATAATTAACACAGCATGTTACATTTTAAATCATGCTTTAATAAGACCAATTTTAAAGAAAATATCTTATGAACTATGAAAAGGTAGAAAATCTAATATAGGCTATTTTTATATTTTTGGTTGTCGGTGTTTTGTTTTAAATAATGATAAAGATAGCTTAAGTAAATTTGATGCTAAATTTGATGAAGCTATCTTCTTGACTATTTCACTTCTAGCAAAGCCTTTAGAATATTTAATAAAAGAACACTAGTAGTGAAAGAGTCAATTCAGATAGTTTTTGATGAAACTAATGATCTCCCATCAAAGAAGAAAGAGAATGCTAATGATGCAGGTATCATAGAAGATGGAATGAAAGACCTCACCATCAATAACTCAGATGAGCGAAACAAAGATCAATTGGATGAAAAATATGAGGATGAAAGCATCAATGATCAGAACATTCAAGAACAACCTCAAGATATAAGTAATCTTCCAAGAGAATGGAGGTATGTCCACAATCACTCCAAAAAATTAATAATTAGTGATATAATACAAGGAGTAAGAACTAAATCTTCTCTTAGAGATATTTATAATTATGTAGCTTTTGTTTCATATTTAAAATCTAAAATAATAGATAAAGCTAAAAAAGATCATAACTAGATAATTTTCATGCAAGAAGAGCTAAATTAATTTGAAAGAAATAATATATGGACACTAGTTATGAGACCTAAAAATCATCCCATAATAGGAACTAAATGGGTATATAGGAATAAATTAGATGAAGATGGAAATATAATAAGAAATAAAGTAAGATTAGTTGCTAAAGGATACAATAAACAAAAAGAAATTGATTTTGATGAAATATTTGCTCCTATTGCTAGACTAGAAGCCATAAGAATGCTACTTACTTTTGCTTATTTTATGAACTTTAAATTATTTCAAATGGATGTTAAGAGTATTTTTCTAAATAGTTATATTGCTGAAGAAGTATATGTAAAACAACATCCAGATTTTGAAAGTCATAAATTTTTAGATCATGTATTTAAGTTAAACAAAGTATTATATGGTTTAAAACAAGCTCCTAGAGCTTGGTATGAAATATTAAGTAAGTTTTTATTAGAAAATAATTTTTTTAAAAAAAAGTTGATACAACTTTATTTATAAAAAAAAATAAAAAAATTTAGTTATATAGATATATGTTAATGACATTATATTTGGATCTACTAATGAAAATTTATGCCAAGAGTTTGCCAAGCTCATGCAGGGGGAGTTTGAGATGAGCATGATGAGAGAACTTACTTTTTTTCTCAGACTCTAGATTAAGCAAATGAAGGAAGAGATCTCCATCACCCAAAGTATATAAGAGAACTATTAAAAAAATTTGGAATAGAGAGCTCAAAAATTATAAGTACACCTATGATCCCTTTCTATAAATTAGAAAGAGATGAACATGATAAAAATATTAATTTAAAGCTTTATAGAGGCATGATAAGCTCTTTATTATATCTGACTGCTAGTAAATCTGATATAATGTTCAGTGTATGCATGTGTGCTAGATATTAATCAAATCTTAAGGAATCTCACTTAAATGCTGTTAAAAAAATTTTTAGATCCTTAAAAGGAATACAAAATCTAGAACTTTGGTTCTCAAAATAATCTTCTATGGACTTAATAGGTTACTCAGATGCAAACTTTGCTGGATGTAAATTAGATAAGAAAAGTACTAGTGGAACTTGCTAATTTCTAGGAGTGAACTTAATCTCTTGGTTTAGCAAGAAGTAAAATTCGGTAATATTATCTCCGATCGAGGCCAAATACATTGCAGTCAGAAGTTGCTGTGCTCAAATCCCATGGATTAAGCAACAACTCATAGATTTTGGTATTGAACTTAAAAACATCCCCATAAGATGTGATAATACTAGTGCCATCAATTTGACCAAAAATCTAATTCAACACTCTAGGTCAAAACACATTGAAATTAGATATCATTTCATAAGAGAACATATTCAAAATAATGATATAGCACTTGAATACATAAATACTAAAAAATAACTAGCTGATATTTTTACCAAAGTACTTAATAAAAATAAATTTTATGAAATTAAAAGAGAATTAAGCATCTTAGATCCTTTTGTTTAATTTTCAATCATAATTTCACTCTCAATTTTTTTTTAAAATTTTTTGACTTTATTATCTTAATTTTGGAAGCCATTTATCTTTTTTTTTGAGATTTTTTCAAGATAATTAAAAAATCATCAGTGCTAGGGATGAATTATACGGTAACCATATGTCAGTAGGTTCTGAGTTACTTTGCATACATTCGACCTATTCAAACATCGAGTACCATTGCTAAATGGTTACTCTGATTGGTATTGAAATATGTTTCCATGCTACTGACTTAAGTTCGAATCTATAGGGTCACACACATTAGAAATTTCTCTCCGATCAATTGGTAGATCGATGATTGAAAATTGTTCGAGGATAAAATCATCCATATGATTGATGATTAACCCTGTGCAATAGTTGCAATAACATTATTCGCTAAGTATTAGTAAAATTTAAAAAAATTAATTAGAAAATAGATTTCTAATTAGCTCACTTTAATTAAGCATTGAAGTTTGGATTAAGTATAATTAAATTAGATTCAATTTGATCGAATTCGATTAGGGTATCGGATGATCTAATCGCTAAGGGAGCATTAGGCCTGATTTGATCAGGACTTGGTTTAAATCTTTTCCTAATTAGATTAACATTTTGAGTATCTAATTAGATTAGGCTAACTCATTTTTATTTAGATCTAAACTAATTGGGTTTGGATGACACCTAATTAAGAAACAAATAACCAAAACCCTAGAGTCCAAATTGGTTGGACTTCCTCCCTTGCGCCACATCTCTTCTTTACACCACTTCTCATTGCACAAAATGAGTTTGTACATGAGAAAAACTCTAGTAAAGCCTTTGGTTGTCGTTCTCCATGGATAAGGAAGAGTTGGTTTTAATTTGAATTCAAAAGGGTTAAATTCAAAACTCTAATCCCTATTCAATTCAAACCACATGCCGACCACCTTGTGAAGGACTCCTTTTGTGCGATAAAAGGAGAATGCTCCTAATGATTTTTCTACACCCCACACTTCTTATTCAGTCCTTCTTTGGATGGGTTTGGATGAGGATAAAATCTTGTAGAGTTTGAATTCAAAACAATTTTGAGTTCGAACTCAAATTGATCCCTATCCTTCCTTTTTCCCTTTGTATTCGGCAATCTGAAATGTTATGATTTTTGTGCACCACTTCCTTTGGGTCTTTTAATGTGTGAGAGGGCTGAAAAAAAGAGGAGTCAAACCTCTCTTACGGGTGTGAGGATCTAGGGTGGGCTCTATTCATCTTGGCACGAGCATTGGAGGAGATCCAACTCCTCTTCAGGTGAGAGACCAAGAATTGTTCTAGGGTTTTCGAATGAGAAAAAAATAATAGTGAGAAGAGATTTCTCCTCTAACTTTTATTCTACCATCCAACACCTTCTCTAATCCATCTTCAACATTGAAAGCATCTGAGGCAATGTAAGAAGAGGATCAAATTAGATCTACCATTAGAAGCCGTCTATGCGAGCTAGCACTCCCGCTGAAGGCTGATCGGGTCGAGAACTTTATGTGGATGATCTGTAGAGGCCAGATACTTTGTGCATCTATGAGTGATTAGAAGAACCTCTGATCCATGAGTCTCAGTTGTGGTATTCATCTATCCATACTCAGGTATAGGGTTCGGAACCCTAGTTGCTGTAGATATGATCTACTCTTTATGCTGATTTTTTTTTATATGCTTGTTGATTTTAATTTCAAATTTTTATGCATTGCATATCATGTCATAGATCCTTATATAGGTATTTTAAAATTTGATCTTATATATGTCTTTGTAGATTAAAATGCTTAAGCTAGCTTTATTTCGTTGTAGATGTTTTGAAATGCATGTATAAAACCCTACGCTCATCCAACAGTGGTATCAGAGCACCAGATTCTTTATGACATATGTATCTATGCATATAGTTTATAATTTGATTTTAAATTAAAGCTTGTGATGTTTATTTTGATGTTTGTTATCTGATTTTAATGTGATCAAAATATAATAATCAGATTTGAAATAATTTAGATTATCTGATTTTGATGTGATCAAAATATAATAATCAGATTTGAAATAATTTAGATTAAATCTAAATTAATTTGATAAGATGATCTAAGTAGTGTAGTAGTTGGATTGGATAGATTGTTATGGCTATCCGATCATAGGAGAAAGTAAGGTTTCATGACCCTCTCTTTTCATTCGATGGAGATCTTCTATGGCATGTAGGGATGCCCTTTTACCTATGAAGATGAATGGCGAAAAGATGTGACATCTAATCTTATGATTAAAATTATTTTAATCATTATTGTGCAAAATAATTTTGAATTTTTAGCAATCAGTTCTTATTTTGCCGAATTGAGCCAACTCAGTCTTATTTGAGTTGACTCAATTTGAAAATTTGTTGACCCACTCTTTGTTTGGGTCGATCCAGTGTCCTGGTGAGTTGGCTTGGTTTCTTGCTGAGCCAACTCAATTTTTGTATTAGAAACCCTGATCACCATAGTGAGCCGACTAAGTTTCAAAACTTGGTCGACCCATTTTGATTAGTCAGCTCAATCCAGGGATGAGCCGACTCAATCATTCAGAACTATTATTTTGTGTATAAATTTTTTTGTAAAAATATTTTACAAAATTTGAAACTGTTTTCAAATACTGAACCCTAACCCATATCAGCTCCAAACATTATTAAGAATTAAGTTGAACCTATTAGATCTAGAATTGTAAATTAAAGATCTAATGTCATTCGATAAAACATGAAAATGGGTTTATGGGTTATTTTGATTAGATCCTCCTAAATGGATTAGAACCTAGGTTTAGAATCAAAGAACTAAATAGACTAAGTAAAGAAATTGATTAAGTCTAACCAAAAGTTAAATTAGATTAAATCAGAATTTCTCTAGAGCCAATATAATAGTTGTAGTTGGTCGAGTCCATATTTTTGATTAGACCCAAATGGACTTTGATATCTAGCTAATGTTAGAAAATCGAATAGGTAGCATGTATAGATTTCAAAAACTCTTTGATTTTAGCGAAAAATGATCGGGTTAAACCCTTTAACCCCACATGCATAAGATCATATCTAATCTTACCAAAGTCCAGGAGAAAAACATACATATGATCTGAAATTAAAAATAAGTATGAGATTGAATCTCAATATCTTAGCGTGGATAGAAATTCACCACAATCGATGATCACTGGTTCAAGGTTTCTTGAGCTGCATATGTGTCCGACCTCTACAAATATCTATCGGGATCAATCTCAAACAGATCTCCTCATAGTAGATTCTTCTTCTCTAAGTAAAATCTTAGTCTTGAGAATCTCGATCAACTCTTTGATCTAGACTGTGGGATCAACTCCTTGATCTGCAGCCTTTTCTCTACTTTTCTCACTGAAGATGGATAGCACCTCTACTCTTGGCATGTGGAAGATAAGACGCCCAACCCTTGCACATGTGAAGGAGAAGAGGAAGGAAGGGAGGCATGGAGAAGGGAGAGGGAGACTTTTTGGTTTCACAAAAATTCTTCTTAGAAACTCTAGAGATCTTCTCTTTATATAAGCTCTACCTTGACTCAAAAGAAAAATCCAATTATCTTAAAAAAATACATCATTATTTCATAAGAATACTCTATCTTTTTAATTTATTTTTTTTCAATAAAATCAGATATAATTGGCATATTATCAGTCTCTTTAGGCAAGTACAAGGGGCACCCCATCTCACATAGGGCAGGTAGTTGGGGTGCCAACTCTTGATGCCCCACATTAGGATTTTGATCAAGAGAGGGGGCTTGATCCCTCTCTCTCTCTCCTCCATGCCAAGCAATAAGAGGGGGTGGGTCCCTCTTGCAAAATCCTAAAGATTGGCACCCCTGGTCCTGCCAAAAATGAAGGAAGGCACCACCCATTCTTTCTTTCTATTCCCCACATATACTGAGAGATAATTAAGAGATAATGTAGAGATAATGTTAGGATAATTTATGCCAACTCATTGACATAATCTAATCCTCTTGGGCTCATAATTAACAGTCCAATTAAACTCAAATAGATTTAGGTTAGGTTCAAGACTATGGACTTGATCAAATCAAAGTCCCAAAAAGAATTAGGTTTAACCATATGCTAGCATGGTTTAATTAAACCTAATAGGATTTCAATAAACCCTAACCCAATTAGAACTTCATAAGTCCAATTGATAAATTTGAAATTAAATCTCTTAATGTGTGAGCCCATAGGTTCCATTCTATCAGTAGTGAGATATATTATGATTTTCATCACAATATCATTGAAACATTTTTCGATGGATTGGAACATTTTTGATTCTACCCTTCAAGGATCATCGATCATCAAGACGATACCTGATGAGTCTCATAATCCATCAGTAACACCTAGCAGTATGTAGTGGCAACCTAGTAGAATGAAGGTACGAACTTTTAGGTGCAGTTATCGTATGATTCAGTCTTTCTATCGTGAGTCCTGACTTGACAAAGGTCATGGAGAACTCATCAGACCCTATTGTCAGTCATATGCTAGATTGGCTCGACTCGAGTTTATTTTTGAATCTCATGAAAATTTTATTTCAGTATTCATACTTGCTTTGGCCAAAATTTTCTAAACTCGATCTCGCAAATCACATAGGATTTCTTCTTTTCTACTAAGATCGATAGATTTCATCTAGGTGCATCCGACTCCAAACAGCGAACCTGAACCTACTGAAGCCAACATACATAGTAAGAATTCGAATGGTTAGGGATCAAGAGAATGTACAATCAAACTCAGTAGCCTCACTGTGAATAGCCAATAACACTGCAGGTCAAATGACCACTCACACCACTGCAGCATCGAGAAGATCACTGACGAATGAGTAGACATTCATGTGGTTTCTTATGTTGGTCACGCTCAGTACAAGTTATTCTCTAACAACCATCCGCACCCTCACTCCAGTGTTTCTACACTACAGACTCGAGACTCATCTATCCACAAGGGAGATAAACTATGCACCAATCTCAAATAGATTGATCATCGTCCTTCATGACGATCCTTTGATTGGGAGCATTTAAAAATTAACAACTAATTAATGTATATCTCAAATTCTTAATTCTTTAAAAATATACAAAAATTATCTTTGTTAATTTTTAGAATAAATCATGAACATATAAATATGATTAAAAAGAATAAGCCCTTTATTAATAATAAAAAGTTATAAGTACAAGTTTAAGTCCTGAAATTACAAAATGTATCAGCCAACAATTGGCTTCTAGGGCATAAATCTAATAGCTTAGTGGTTGAACCCAAATCTATAAGTTGATCAAGCTAAAACTGATTAACTAATTAATATCTAAGGTAAGTTTGGCAGTCTTGATTGGTGGTCATTAATTGGGAGCTACTCATATAGATCGAGTCTATGACGAGTTAATGGCATATCCCTTCAATCAATCTCACTTACCTGACCAACATGGTGAATCATGCTTTGATTAGATCACTTAATGATTAGGGTTGATCCATACTTACTAGAAAATTAGTTTGACTAATTTAGGTGCCTCTAATTTTTCTTGTCTTAGTCCTCATCATGATTTGGTGAAGTTAGTGGGAGGATTGATGACTTATCATTTGGATCAATTTTTTTTCTAGTTCACCTTGATCTAACTTAGTGAAGTCAGTGAAAGAATTATGATTAGCTGATCTGTATCTTTAATGCTATTAAATTATGTTAACCAAATTTTTTAAATTATTAGGTCCATAAAATGAACTGGTTATGGAGATAACTAAATCATAGCCTCCCATTAAGGTGAATGGTAATGGATCCATTATTTCAGATTGACATTACAGGTGCCTTACATCTGATGTTTCTCTGAATAATGAAATTATCATTCATTATATGATAACTCTGATGTATTATTTAATGAATGATTGGGTTGGTCGAGCCATACTCGGGTCTGATTTTTCATTAGTTAGAATCACTGAGTAAGTTTATGTTAATGGTTGGATCTAATCAGGACTTTCAGTAGAGGTCCTTACCCTACTGAAATAAAATATGGAGCAAAACAAATTACTAAAAATTATTTTAAAAAATAATTAATTAAAAATCTATCCATAGATGCATATGGGTTAGTCGAGCCATACTCAGACCCATATACAATTAATGTGGATTCTAGTACCCACTAAGAAATTAAGATAATTTTTTGAATTGGAGGTAGAGGCTATCAATTCATACAAAATAATGGGAGAACCTTTAGATTAAAGTTCATGTCTTTATGCTTAATTAATTCATATACTAATTAGGTCTGTATTTTTTTTTTTCAAAAAATAGTCAATATTGTGTCGCTCCACTCACTGTTTGACAATGATGAGTTTATTGGATCCAACTTTGATAGCCAATATCAGAAGTTGAACATTGATCTTAAGCCCAATCTAGCTGAGAAGTTTAAGGCTGAATCAAGTCAAACAGACTATAACCAAAATAGACTAAAGAGAAATGAGCAATTAGTTGCTAATCAAGTTGCTTATATGATAACACCTTATAAATTCTCTATATGTGACACTACTATCTGTGTATTAGATACTGAAAATTCAGTTCACATTTGTATTTCATTTCAAAGACTCCAAATTAGTAGAAAATTTAAGAATGATGAGAGATTTCTGAATGTGAGAGATGGAAGTCAAGTTCCAATCCTGGCTTTAGGAGTCTCAAGCTTGTTTCAAATTATATAATATCATTTTGAGTGATTGTCACTATTGTCAATCTTTCTTGATGAATATATTCTCTATTAGCCTTTTAGCCAAAGATGGTTATAGTTTATCAACAAAGAATGATTATTGTAATATCATTATGAATGATGTTACAATAATACAAGGATAATTAAGAAATGGTATCTATATTTTGTCATAGTTTGTGAGTGTAATTTACACTCCAAATAAACGTCCAAAGTTAGATAATATCACATATGCCTATCTTTGATATTGTAAGCTCGATCGCATTAACAAGAGTAAGATAAACAGGTTAGTATGAGAGGATATCCTCAATATCAATAATTATAAATCATTACCAATCTATTAGTTTTATCTTCTTGAAAATATGACTAAGTCATCTTTTACTAAAAAAGATGAATGAGCTAGTGAAGTTCTAGATCTAATACATAGTGATATATGTGGACCTATGAATATTAGTGCTAAAGGAGGGTATAGCTATTTCATTACATTCACAGATGAACTATCTAGGTATGGGTATGTTTACTTAATAAAACATAAGTCTGAATCGTTTGAAATATTTAAACGATTTCATAATGAAGTAGAAAAGCAAACTAGAAAAGGTATTAAAACTCTTCGATCTGACCGAGGGGATGTATACCTTTCCAGTGAATTTCTAATATATCTAGAAGAGAATAAAATTCTCTCATAATGGACCCCTCCAGAGACACCACAGCATAATGGCATTTCGAAAAGAAGGAATCGAATTTTGTTGGATATGGTTTGGTCCATGATGGAGTTTGCAAATCTATCGATCTCTTTTTGAGGATATGCACTTGAGATAGCCTATTTTATACTCAATAATATTTCAAACAAGTCAATTAGTAAAACACCATATGAGATATAATCAGGGCATAGGTCAAACCTCTCTTACCTTAGGGTCTGGAGTTTGTACGGCTTATGTCAAACGACTATAGACCGACAAGCTCAGACCTAGGTTCGATAAATATTATTTTATAGGGTACCTCAAGAAAATGAGAAGATATTATTTTTATCTCCCTGCTAAATAAAAGATATTTATCAGCAATAAGGTATATTTTTTGAAAAAAAAGTTTCTTAGTAAAGAAACAAGTGCCTCTAAAATCGAGCTTGACGAAGTTCAACAGGTAAAAAAACCAACACCATTGAATGAACCTGAACCAAATTTGATTAGATCAAATTCAGAGTTCAATATAGAACCACCTTTAAGGCAATCCGATAGAGTATCACATCAATCGAACAGATACTATAATTTCTTGATCCGAGACAGGGATCTTGTTAAGCTCGATGAGAACAATGAGGATTCAATCACCTATATGGATGCGATGTAGAGGTTTGACTCTAAAAAATAGCTTGAAGTTATGAAATCCAAAATGGAGTCCATAAAGATCAATAATGTGTGGACATTAGTTGATCCATCTGAAGGGATAAAATTCATAGAGTGTAAGTGGGTCTTCAAAAGAAAAAGGGATGCAGAAGGAAAGATGGAGACCTATGAAGTCTGTCTGGTTGTCAAGAGGTATCGTTAGTATTATGGTGTTGACTATGACAAGACATTCTCTCCTATAGCAATGCTCAAGTCCATTCGGATCATGCTTGCGATAACAGCATTGAAGGAAACATCGATAGTGCTATGCATACAATTTCAAAATTTTTACACAGTGGAAGAATAAGATTAAACTATTTAATCTAAATCACATATATAAGATCTAATCTAAACTACCATACCATGAAGAAAATATGAAATATGATGCACTTTAGATCTAAAAATAAAAACATACATCGCTCTCATCGATGCTGAAATTTTAGATCTAACTATTGGATCTAACTATATGATCAAAATAAATTAGTAACAATTACCAAATCAATTTTATCTTGTTCTCCTCTAGTCCAACACTTGGAGATGATGTTCCTCAGGTCACTCATAGTCACACGAAGATATCTAGCCTCTACAAGAAAAACTATGCGAAGACTGGCACAAATCAGAGACGTGGAGGTGCTAGCCTGCAAGCAACTTTGACGGTTGATCTTTTCCTTTTTCTTCAAGCACCTTGGTGTTTGGAAATATGTCCCAAACATCAATCATCAAGCTATTGACTGTTGAGCAACAAAGTATTGTAATTGATTTGTTAATAAATAAAATATATTTTTTGCATTTTTATCATAAGTTTTCATCTTCTAACGAACTCCATGGTTATGATGAAGTCCTTAGGACTATTTAAATTTGATAAAGAGAGAATTTATTGATTAGTCCTTAAAATTATTCACAACCAAATGATAGGCTGTTAATAAAGATGACAGCTTCTATCAAGCATAGGTCGCTGTAGACCATATGGGTTGGTTGTCCTCTTAACCAAGGAGTGTGGAGACACTGGTATGACATACAAATGAGATATAAAGGTACATCATCATTGAACATGACCAACTCTAGAGTATTCTACTATCGAGAATGTCTCTGATAGGATATAGGTATAAGTGTCCCTTAGACCTGATATCGCCTCAGTGACTTGCAAGCAACTCACTGTGCTTTGATACTGGACTAACTGAATTTCCAATTCAGTGATGGAAGGCTTTTAGGCACAGTCAAATGCTTGCAAAGTTAGAGTATAATCGAGATGGGATTGACCACTCCAAGAGTTGGAGAAAAATGAGTCGCTGTATTTTAATTTAGCAAAATCTTGGTCAGGATAATCCATCAGATGGATTTGATATTTTGAAATACAATGTGGACAACCTGATCAGAGTTGACAGTTGAACTCTGAGGTATCTTATGATCATTTTGGTCAAAGAGATGAATTATATGAAAACTATATCCGCATGGGTTCTAAGGATGTTGTTCTACACATTCGACCTATCCGACCGTCGAGTACCATTGCTAGATGGTTACTTCGATTGGTATAAAAATTTATTTTTATACTACCAGCTTAGGTTCGAACCTATGAGATCACACACATTAGAGTTCACAATCCGATCGGATGATTGATCAATGATTAAGAATCGTTCTAGGGTTAAACGATCAATACGATTGACATTTAACCTAGTGCAAGTATTGCAGGATGATCGATTAGCAATTCGATTGCTAATTAGCTTAATTTGATTAAACCAATGGACTGAGATTAAGTCTAATTGAATATTATTTAATTAGATTTAGTTTGAGCTTAATTGGATCAAGTCCAATTAGTTTATTGGATAAGTCAAGTGTAAGAAAAAATTAGTTCTAGTTCAATTAGGACTTGGGTCAACCTAATTTCTAATTTGATTAAAAAATTAAAATAGATTTAAATCTAATTTAATCTTATTAAATTAGATTTTTAATTAGGTTAAGACCTATTCTAATTGAGTTGACCTAATTTTGGTTTGATTTGATTGGAGAAACCAAATTAAAACAAGTCATAAGATAGAATCCTAGTAAGACTAGGATTCTACCTTGCACCACATAAGCCCCCCACGCCCTCTCTCTTATTCCACGCCAATTCCCTCTTATTTTGTGTGACAAAAATTCTCTCCCAGGTCTTCACCACGCCCTCTTATTTTTTGCAACAAAAATCCTCTCCCAGGTCTTCACCACGCCCAAAAGGTTTTCTCTCTTCTTTCTTACATGGAAGATGGTTGTGGATCAAATTAAAGTATGAATAAGTTTGGATTTCAAATTTTATGAGATAGAGTTTTAGAAATCCAAAACTCTTTCTTTTTGCATCGATTTTACCCAAATTTTTTTGAGATTTTTGTGGCTTTTATGGCACTTGATAGGTGCCCTTTGCTATTGGTCCACACACAAAAAGGAGGGGGCACCCAAGAGTTGGGTCTTGGGCGCCCCTTATCTTGCCATGTTTGGATAAACTTTGACTAGGTATTTGACCTAGACAAGGACTCTATCATATCTCTCTATATAAAATAAATTTTTTTATGAATTTTTTTTAAAAAATAGATCAAAGAGAGACCTTTGTGGCACCCAAAAATTAGAGAGAAAGAAGGTTGGGGCATAGAGATATAATAGACACAAAATAGGGTGTCTAAAGAGAGTAAAGAGAAGAAGAAGAGGGTCTTCTTCTAGGGTTGTTGTGTTCATCTCTTCCCTTTCTCCATCTTGAGTTTTCTGAGAGTGTCTCAAATCTGAAACTCTTCTTATTTCTCATCTTTAGAAGAGTCTAAATCAAGAAGAATGAGGCACCTGAACAACCATCGAAGAAGGATCAGCGTAGTACTAGCACACTGCTGATTTTCTGAAGCAGAACTTCTGATCGAGATTCTTGAGCTCGTGTGGACAACTCCTAGAGGCTGGATATATGTACGGCTTGCAACATTATCCTCAAGTCTGGATCAGCAAGGTTAGAACGTCTAACTTGCAAGGTAATAGATCTGATCTATTGTTTATTATATACATTAGATGTAGCATAAAAACATGTTGATATGATCAACATGTAGTTCATTCTCTATATGTTTTAATTTTTAATTTAATATCATGTAATAGAATCTTAGATCTAGAGATTCTCTAACTTTATAAAATAAATTTTGATTTATTTTAGTCTTTCGCTGCATCATCTTGAAAAAATTTCAAAATCTAACCCTGAAACCCTAGATCTGGTTTCTACAATTGGTATTAGAGCCTAGGTTCTTTATTACATGATTATTTATACATTCTTAGATTATTTCTTAGATTAGATCTAATTTATAATCTAATTATTAAATCTAAAATTAAAATTTTTAGATCAATCACGAACTGCAAGGTTGTCCTGCTGTAAGGTTTACCCCTTACAGTGCAAAGGTTGTCCTAGTTCGTGTAGATCTATCTTTAATCAAAAATTTATTAGATGTGATCTAGATTAAATTTATGATTTATTAAATTTAAAATATATTTAAATCTAAAATAAAATTTTTTTGTTAATATAACCTGTGCAAAGAACCATCATATTTTTGTCTGAAAAATTTACGTAGTTTAAAGTTAAAATTATTTCAATTACATGAATCTGTTTAAATTAGATCTAAAATAGTTTCCTATTTATTTTATTTGCATCTTGATTATGAATCAAACATGCAACTTGGTTGATAAAATCATGTTGTAAAATTATTTTATAAATATGAAAATTATTTTAAAAAGCCGAACCCAAACCCTCAGCCCAAAACTTAATTGAGAATTAAGAAGTTGTTTTGATTAGATTCTAGGATTGTGAATTGAAGAACCTAAGACACAAACCATAACACATTGGGTTAATGGGTTAGTGGGAATTAGGTTCATTAATTGGGTTAGACCTAAGGTTAGATTAAAGATGGACTTAATTAGAGAATTGACTAAATCTAATCAATTGTTGTCTTAGATTAGGTCAAAGATTCTCTAGATCAATTATAATAGTTGTAGTTAGTCAAGTCCATGTCTTTAACGAGAACCAAATGGACTTGATTCTTGGCTAAGCGGTCTAGCACGAACTGTTAGGTTGATCCAATCAAAACTAATTAAATCAGTTGGTGTCTAAGGTAAATCAGACCGATGATTTTTAATCGGGAGCTCGCTTATCTGGCCATTTCTGATGGTGTTTAAGGCAAGCTTTGACAGATCCTCCCACCGATCGAACTTACCTGATCTCTTGGTGAAATTATATTTTGATTGGATCACTTGACTATTCGAGCTGATCCATGTCAGCTAGGTAAATCAGTGTGACTGATTTAGGTGCTCCTAGACCAGTCCTTTTAATGGTCTCCCTTAAGCTGACTTGGTGAAGCCAGTGGGAGGATCATGATAAGCTGGTTCATCTGACCTCATCCTCTAAATTAATTAAATTTTTTAAAATTATTAGATCCTTAAAATAAAATAGTTATGGTGATAACTAGATCATAGCCTCCCATTAAGTGGATGATAATGGGTCCATCAGTTGGATAATCATTGGAGGCCCAAAGGCCTGGTGCTTATCGACTGATGAAATTATCATTCATAATATGATTTCTTGACTGCATCTTTCTAAATGGTGGTTAGGTTAGCCAACCAAAGTTGGATCTAATCATTCATTGGCTAGATGGGCCAAGTATGATCATGTTAATGGTTGGACCTAACCAGACCTTTTCAGTGGAGGCCAAAGCCTACTGATTAGGGACTAGGGCAAAATTAAAATTACTAAAAATTATTTAGAGAAATAATTTGTTATGAACCTATCCTTAGATGTACATGGGTTAGCCAACCAAAGTTGGACTTGTGTGCAGTCTAAGTGAATTCTAGTACCCATTAAGAAATTAGGGTAATTCTTCAAATTGGAGGTAGAGGCTACCAATTCGAATAAAATAGTGAGAGAAACTTTTTGATTAAAGTTCAAATCTTTAGATTTAATGAATTAATTACTAATTAGGTTATGGTTTTCCCTTGTACAGATATGGCCACTTTCCTATCACTTCGATCGTTGTTGGACAATGATAAGTTGGTGGGATCCAACTTCGGTAGCTGGTACCAAAAGTTGAAGATAGTTCTGGAGCATGAACGGATTCTATATGTGATAATGGATCCTGTACCTGAGGAGCCAGCTACCAATGTATGTGAAACAGTCAGAGATACTTATCAGAAGTGGCTCAGTGATCGGATCATGGTGCGTTGCGTCATGCTGGCTGCCATAAGCGATGAGTTCAGTCATAGATTTGAGATGACTCAGCCAAAGGACATGCTTCAAGCATTGGAGGATGCCTTTGGCACACCCGATGATATGGAGAGACATAAGACTAGTTATGCCATCTTCAACGCCAAAATACGGGATGGTGCCTCTATCACTGATCATGTATTGTACATGATCGAGCTGATGGAGCATTTGAGCAAGCTCGATTTTTTCTTGCATGAGCAGCTTGGAAAAGATGCAATACTGAACTCACTGCCCAAGTCTTATCTCCCATTCCTCACTCATTATAGAATGACAAAGCCTGAAGTAAACTACCATGGGTTACTGGGGTCGCTTCAGAACTTTGAGAAGGATCACCAACTCCACAAGGAGTCGGTGAACTTAGTGGAAGGTTCATCTTCTGGTTCTCGATCCTTTGAGAAAGGAAAGAAGAACAAGAAGAAGAAGTGAAGAAGGTGCAAGTTTGTTGCTCCTAAATTGATTTTGATGATTACAAAGCAGATTGAAGGGATACAAATATTTTTATTTGAAAAAGTCTTTATGCTCTTCAGGGGCAAAATCATAATTTTACTAAAATTCTGATTTGATAGTATCATTTGGTAGAACAAATGATTTGTAATCTATTGATAAAATTTTCATTATTTTTGGACTTATATTTTTGAAGTTATGAATGTTTGAAGTGCATGAGTCGACTCATGAGTCAACTCATGGCACAATGAGCTGATTGGCACGCTAAAATTTCCCTTGGCACGCTGGTTTTTTGGCTTGGCACGACCTGTGAGTCGACTCATGAGTCGACCCACAAGGCATGAGTCGACTCATGAGTCGACCTCTGCTGGTTTGGGCCAAAAAATCCAGAAACCAACATTTCTGGCTGTTGCAACAGAAGTCGACTCATGAGTCGACTCCTGAAGCATGAGTCGACTCATGAGTCGACCCCTGCGACGGAAATTATCCGCAACGACTAGTTTTTTGCCCGTTTTAGTTGCCTTTAATGCTCCCTTAAAATGCTCTAACGGCTCTTTTTCTGCCTAAAATATTTTCCCTTGTTTCTTAAAGCTATAAAAGGTTTCAAAAGGTGAAAAACAAAAAGGGGGATCCACAATATACACGAGAGATACAAGAGATCTACAATATACACAAAAGACATACGAGAGATTTTGAAAGAGAAAAGCAAGAGCGTTCAAAAGGGCTTTCAAGAGCATTCAAAGAGAGGGTTTTTCAAGCCAATTTTTTCAACCTTGATCAAGAGCTCTTTCAAAGCCTTCAAGAAGTCTTCAATCAAAGATCACCTTCTCCTCAAGCGTTCATTCAACTCTTCATCCACCTTGAGGAAATCCACAAGGGGCTTTTTCATTTGAGTAAAGTGTATTTAATGTTTTATTCGCTCATTTAAGGAGCTATTCTTGTACTTATTTGTGCTCTAAACTATCTTACTCTTTGTGAGTAATTGTTCTTATTTTTGGAGGGTTTCCAAAAACAAGGGAAGGTTGATCCGAACCTGAAATCGGAGTATTTTGGGTTGGCTTGTACCCGAGAAATAAGTGGACTAGCTTGGGATAGCTAGTGTCGGAGTTTCCGATGTTTGTATTCGGGTTGAATACAAGTATAGTGGATTGGAATTCTCAAGTAAGAGCTTGGGGAGTGGATGTAGGTGCAAGGTTGGCACCGAACCACTATAAATCCTTGTGTTTGTGGTGTGCTTTATTGTTTCTCTTTATTTCTTTATTATATCCTTGCATTCTTGCTTTAGGTAATTAATCTTGAACTAAAGTCCTTCCCTCATTCATCAAGCTTTTAACAAATACTTTTCATAAGTAATTAGTTAAGCTTAAATTTTTTAAAACCCAATTCACTCCTCCTCTTGGGTTGCATAGCTGGGCAACAAGTGGTATCAGAGCCCGGTGCTCTAGCCCTTCTTTGATCTAACAATCAAAGAGCCAAAGATCTATGGCAACCCATGTCGGTACTTCTCTAGCCGAGGGGCAATCTACCAACCGACCTCCACTTTTCAATGGGTCTAATTATACCTATTGGAAAGATCGGATGAAGATATTCATACAAGCACTCGACTATGAACGGTCCTCACACACCCACCAAGATTATAGATGGTGAGGAGTCAACCAAACCCGAGAAAGAATGGGATGAGATTGATAAGAAATTGGCACAATTAAATGCTAAAGCTATGAATGTTCTTTATTGTGCACTTGATGCAAATGAATTTAATCATATTTCTACTTGTGCATCTGCTAAAGAAATATGGGATAGGTTAGAAGTAACCCATGAGGGAACAAATCAAGTAAAAGAGTCTAAAATAAACATGCTTGTGCATAAATATGAATTGTTTAAAATGGAGCATGATGAGTCCATAACTGCTATGTTTACTCGTTTTACTGATATAATTAATGGTTTGAAGAGTCTTGGCAAATCTTATACTAACAGTGAGCTTGTAAGGAAGATTCTCAGGTCATTGCCAAGAACTTGGGAAGCCAAGGTGACTGCCATCCAAGAAGCAAAGGACTTGAACACTCTACCTCTAGAAGAGCTTCTTGGATCCTTGATGACTCATGAACTTAGCATGAAGCAACATCAAGAGGATGAAGTCAAAAAGAAAAGAACCATTGCCCTCAAATCCACAGCTTCGCCTGATGATGAAACGGATGACACTGAAGATGAAGAATAGGATGAAGAGATGGCACTCATCACCCGGAGATTTAAGAAGTTTCTAAGAAAAAGAAAATAGGGGATGAGAAAGAAGTCATTCACAAAAGGAGAACAAAGCAAAGAGAAAGAGAAAGATCAACCCCTTATATGCTACGAGTGCAAGAAGCCGGGACATTTTAAATCCGAATGTCCACAACTGAAGAAAGGTCCCAAAAAGTTCAAAAAGAAAGCAATGATGGCGACTTGGAGTGCGAGTGATGACTCAAGCTCCGATGAGGAAACCTCAACAGAACAAGCCAACCTGTGTCTTATGGCACACGAAAATGAGGTAACTTCTGAATCTCCTAGTGAATTTACTTTTGAAGAATTGCATGAAGCATTCTATGATTTAATTGATGAATTAAAGAAACTAGGGATGAAAAACAAAGAACTGAAATTGAAAAATCAGTCCTTAGTGAAACAAGCTGAAAACCTTTCAATTGAAAAATCCACCTTGATTCAAGAAAATCAAAGCTTAAAGAATAAAATTAACAAGCTGAAACCTATAGTAGATAAGTTCACCTTAAGTTCAAACAAACTAAATATGATTCTTGATAATCAAAAAGCTGTATATGATAAGGCTGGACTTGGCTATAACCCCTTGAAGAAACAAAAATTTCTGAAGAATATTTATGTAAATTATTCAAGTAACAAGTCTACAAATATTACTTGTTTCAAATGTGGTAGAATAGGACATAAATCATACACATGCCTTATTAACAAATCTGCAAACACAACTATAAAGAAAATATGGGTTCCAAAAGGAACCATTTTGACTAACCTAAAAGGACCCAAGAAAGCTTGGGTACCTAAGACAGAAACTTGACCTTTGCTTGCAGGTGTGTCTAGCATCCCAAGGAGGAAACAGGAAATGGTATCTTGACAGTAGATGCTCGAGACACATGACTGGTGATGAATCACAATTCATCACACTTGATGCTAAGGATGGAGGGATGGTCACCTTTGGAGATAATGGCAAAGGAAAGATCATCGGGATAGGTAACATTGGTATCACTCCCTCCAAATACATTGAAAATATTTTGTTAGTTAAAGGTTTAAAGCATAACTTACTTAGAATTAGTCAATTTTGTGATAAAGGGTATAAAGTTGTTTTTGAATCATCTGTTTGCATTGTGACTAGTCCTATTAATGATGGCATTAAATTTATAGGACATAGGCATGGCAATGTTTATATGGTAGATTTGAATGATTTAGCCAAATTAGACATGCAATGCCTAGTATCCTTGAATGCTAAAGTTAATGAGACTAGTTGGCTGTGGCATCGTAGACTTGCACATATTAGCATGCATTCTCTTTCAAAATTAATTAAAAAAGAATTAGTTCTTGGTTTGCCAAAACTGAATTTTGAAAAGGATAGAATTTGTGATGCATGCCAATTAGGTAAATAAACTAGAGTTTCATTTAAATCCAAAAATACTGTTTCAACTTCTAGACCTTTAGAGCTCTTGCATATGGACTTATTTGGACCAACTAGAACCACTAGTCTAGGAGGAAAACGATATGGCTTTGTAATTATAGATGATTACTCTCGTTTTACTTAGGTTTTCTTTTTGGCACACAAAGATGAAACTTTTCATATTTTCACTAAATTTCATCGAAAAGTCACTAATGAAAAAGGATTTTCAATTCAAAATATTAGAAGTGATCATGGAACTGAATTTGAAAATCAAGATTTTGAAAATTTTTGTGATGAAAATGGAATTGGCCATAACTTCTCTGCTCCTAGGACACCCCAACAGAATGGGGTAGTTGAAAGGAAAAATAGAACCTTAGAAGAAATGGCCCGTACCATGCTTTGTGAAAGCAACCTTCCAAGATATTTTTGGGCAGAAGCAATTAACACAGCATGTTACATTTTAAATCATGCTTTGATTAGACAATTTTTAAAGAAAACCCCCTATGAACTTTGGAAAGGAAGAAAACTAAATATTGCATATTTTCATGTTTTTGGTTGCCGATGTTTTGTATTAAATAATGGCAAAGAAAGACTTGGTAAATTTGATGCAAAATCAGATGAAGCAATCTTTCTAGGTTACTCCTCCACTAGTAAAACATTTAGAGTTTTCAACAAAAGAACTTTAGTAGTTGAGGAGTCCATACATGTTGTTTTTGATGAATCTAACGATCTTCCTTCAAGGAAGAATGAGGGTGTTGATGATGCAGATCCACTAATAGAAGGTATGAAGGAGATCACTCTGAAAGATTCAGCAACTCCAGAAGACAAGGATCAAGAAGACAAACAAGATGAGAGAGGTGAAGAAATTCAAGAACAACCTCAAGGTACAAATGACCTACCCAAGGAATGGAGGTATGTTCACAACCACCCTAAGGAGTTAATTATTGGTGATCCTATGCATGGGGTAAAAACCCGTTCTTCACTTAGAGATGTAGTTAATCATTGTGCTTTTGTATCTCATTTTGAACCTAAAACTTTTGAAGAAGCTGAAAATGATCATAATTGGATTAATGCAATGCAAGAGGAACTTAATCAATTTGAAAGAAATAATGTTTGGACCTTAGTATCTAGACCTAAAAATTATTCAATAATTGGCACAAAATGGGTCTTTAGAAATAAATTAGATGAGCATGGTAATGTAATTAGAAATAAAGCAAGACTGGTTGCTAAGGGATATAATCAAGAAGAAGGAATTGATTTTGATGAAACCTTTGCACCTGTTGCTAGATTAGAAGCTATTAGACTTCTACTTGCATATGCTTGCTTTATGAAATTCAAATTATTTTAAATGGATGTTAAAAGTGCATTTTTAAATGGATATATTGCTGAAGAAGTATATGTAGAACAACCCCCTGGATTTGAAAATCATGCTTTTCCTAATCATGTCTTTAGATTAAATAAAGCTTTATATGGATTAAAACAAGCACCTAGAGCATGGTATGATAGGCTAAGCAAATTTCTACTAAATAATAGTTTTTCAAGAGGTAATGTAGATACAACCCTCTTTATTAAAAGAAATCAAAATGATATGCTAGTTATACAAATTTATATTGATGACATAATTTTTGGGTCTACTAATGAATCCCTTTGTCAAGACTTTGCTAAGCTTATGCAGGGGGAGTTCGAGATGAGCATGATGGGAGAACTCACCTTCTTCCTCGGACTCCAAATCAAACAATCAAAAGAGGGAATCTCCATCACCCAAAGCAAGTACACCAAGGAACTACTCAAAAGATTTGGAATGGAGAACTGCAAACCAATTGGCACACCAATGAGTCCCTCATGTAAGCTTGACAAGGATGATGAAGGTAAATGTGTAGACTTAAAATACTATAGAGGTATGATTGGCTCATTTTTATATTTAACTGCAAGTAGGCCTGATATCATGTTTAGTGTTTGTTTATGTGCTAGATATCAATCTAATCCCAAAGAATCTCATTTGAATGCTGTTAAAAGAATCCTTAGATACTTAAATGGTACTCAAACTCTAGGGTTATGGTACTCTAAGGACTCACAAATTAATTTATTAGGATATTCAGATGCTGATTTTGCTGGATGTAAATTAGATAGAAAAAGCACAAGTGGAACTTGCCAATTTCTTAGAGTTAACCTAATCTCATAGTTTAGCAAGAAACAAAATTCGGTGGCACTGTCTACGGCTGAGGCCGAATACATTGCAGCCGGAAGTTGTTGTGCTCAAATCTTATGGATTAAGCAACAACTTGAAGACTTTGGAATCAAACTTAATGAAACACCAATAAGATGTGACAACACAAGTGCCATAAATCTATCTAAAAATCCAATTCAACACTCAAGATCCAAACATATTGAAATAAGACATCATTTTATAAGAGAACATGTTCAAAATAAAAATATAATTCTTGAATATGTTTGCACTAAAAATCAATTAGCTGATATCTTTACAAAGGCCCTTAGTGAGGATAGATTCTGTGAAATTAGGAGAAATCTAGGAATTCTAGATCCATATGCCTAAATTTTTCTCAATTTCCAAGAATTGATGTCAAAAATTCTTAGAGCTCAATTTCCAACATCTATCCTGGTCCCAAAAGCTCAAGTTTATCATTCTAAAAATTTATCTTTGAGCAAAACTCCTTCTCCCAAAATTTCAAATTTTTCTAGAATTTATTCATATTTTTTTTGAATTTCTGAACTTCATGAGTCGACTCAATGGCAAACTTGTTATTTCCTCAAACTTCCCACGGGCTCATTGTTTTTATATGGGATCCTGTTCGTGAGACGACTCATCCTTTTCATCTTCCTCCTTCCAAAAGCCGACTTCTCCATTTCCTTTTGCTTCAAATTCAAGGATCTAGCTCGAGGCACTTCTCCCTCCTCCTCTCCACCAAAAATCGCCACCTTGGAAAGGGATTTTTGTGCTTTCTTCCATTGTTTAGCACAGTTGGAGCGTGCCCTAGCACTCCACCGTTCTTCCCAAATCCACCTCTTTTCTCCCCCAAAATCTCTCTTCACTCTCTTGTGATCCCTTCTCCACTCATTCACTTGTTCCTCCAAGTCTCCTTGACTGCTACTGTAGTGAATATGGCTTCGAAGATGAAGCTTCCCCAAAGAAGAAAGTCAGTCCGTGAGCTTGAAGAAAATGTCCGAAAGAAAAGGCAAGCTGCTCAGTCTTCCACTGCTCCCACTCCAGTTTCAGTATCTGCTCAAGGTCCCCCTCAATCCTCCCTAAGCCCCAGTAAGAATCCTCTATCTGATAGAAAAGTTGAAATCGGGAAGAATATAGATTTTCGGTTCTTTGAAAAAGAGGGTTTTACATTTGCAACCAAGATTAAAAACCAAGGATGGGGTTTCTACTGCTCCCTTAAGGAAGTCACCTATGTTGACCTAGTTAGAGAATTCTACCAGAATCTACATTATGGAAATGGGTCAGTGACTTCAACAGTCAAGGGTATTGATATTTGCTTGGATTCTAGTATATTGGGAGAAATACTTGATTTGCCTAGTGAGGGTTACTCTTATATGGAACTCCCAGTAAAAGAAGAGGGGATCAGTGTTATACTAGGGGGAACTTATTCAGGGAGTTTAAATAAATTGGAAGCAAAGATTTTGTCAATTGAGATGAGGATCCTACATCAGATGGTAACGAAGCTTTTCTTTCCTAGGAGTGGTAGGCATGATTTACTTTCCAGCAGAGATGTTTGTATCATGTTTCATGTCATCACTCAGACCCCCCTGAACCTCTCTGCACTTATGATAGAGGCCATGAGAGAGACTTTGAACAGATCCAAGGCACACTTGCCTTATGGTATGGCCATTACTCGAGTATTTAGGAGGTTTGGAGTTAGCTGTGAGGGGGAGGCATCTACTAAGCTCTCTCATGTGGACACTTTCAACCAACACACCCTGCACTGAATGAGATTTACAAAGACTGATGGTGGTTGGATCAAGGGATCTGAGGAGAGAGCTGAGGAGAGAGCTGGGGAGAGAACTGAAGATAGAGCTGAAGAGAGAATTGAAGACAGAGCTGAAGAAGAAGGTCCATCATCTCCTATCCATGACTTCAGGGCAGCATCACCAAATATCCAGTTCATTCCTGATACAGAGGCTGGCCCTTCAGAGTTTACTAGGATGCCCACACCAGTGTATCAGCCAGAGAGCAGAGCACCTCCATCAAAGTTCAGACTGGCTGATGATCAGATCGAGCAGATATCACAGCGTGTGGCTTCTTTGCTGTCTAGTCAGTGGAGCAGTACTACTTTTGCACCAGGAGCTACTTCTTTTGATCAGCCCATCACTCCCCACATATCCACTGTGTTTCAGATGATATCAGATCAGTCCATCCGGATTCAGCAGCTTGAGGACACTGTCTGGAGACTGACTGGCAGAGTTCTTGACTTGCAGGGGCAAGTCCTTGCTTTGGCCCATCCTCAGCCACAGGAGTCCATTATTGAGGTCACAGACCTCACTGCAGAGGCTGGCAGGCTCAGAGGAGCACTGGAGGGTGGATATGAGTTACTGAGGAGAGAGATCCTAGGATCGAGTGAGCATGCATCCACTCAGTTCACTGCTCTACTTCAGTCTTTTTCAGAGCACTGAACGTACTTGATTCCATCAGACTCACCCTTTCTGTTCAGTCCTTAGCCTCTCAGCGTTCTCAGCCACCCAGTTCATCTCGCTCTCCTGCTCGTGCCAGAGGTAGACGGGGTAGAGGACGCACTTCTGATCGAGATCCATCAGCTTCTCATCCCATATCTGATGACTCCGATCCATGACTTCTCATGATCATTACTAGATCCTAGGTGTTAGTGTCTTGTTCTAGGATCTGTATTTTGGGGCCATGTATTGACAATTAGCTGGTTGACTTTTATATTATGAACTATGTATTGAAACAATTATGGTTTTATGGTATCATCTTTTACTTATATTTCTACCTTTTGTAATGATGTCGATCATATTTTGGTTATATATATTCTCCTTGTTGAAATATTGTCTTCTCTTTGTTGTTGTTTGCTGTTAATAAATGCTGTATTAAGGAGGAGCAAACATCTGTGATAAACTCTAAAGGGGGAGAAATTAAAGAATGTTTCAGAAAAAGGAGGAGTTAACCATGTTTGATGATGTCAAAAAGGGGGAGAAATTAAACAAAAAAAAATCCATCAAAAGCAAAACCATAAATTATGAGCAATTAAAAAAAAAAAAAAAAACAACCCATCAAAAGCAAAACTACAAATTATGAGAAATTAATGAATGAATTGGAGAATTTAAAGAACAATATCAAAAGTACAATGCTAAGTACAATGCAAATAAGTAACTTTTAAATTACTTCTTTACATATGCTCTGATTTGCTTTAAAAATTTAAATATGCTCTGATATACTTCAAAATTCCAACTTGCTCTGATACATCTTTTGAAATTTTATTTACCTTGATACATCTTAAGAAATTTAACTTACTCTGATACATCTTAAAATTTTTAACTTGCTCTGATACATTGTAAAAATTTTTTTCTGATAACATTGTAAAATTATTTTTCTTGCTCTGATACATTACAAAATTTATTTTTTCTCTTGCTCTGATACATCTTAAACTCAAAATGATCTAATACACTTTCCAAATCAACTCTTAAACATGCTTTGGCACACATAATTATTTTTTGCTCTGATGCTAAAACTAAAATCAAATGAGAATGAGCAAATTTTCGAAATACAGCTTGATCTGATAACAAAAACAAGTTTTCTGCTCTAACACCAAAATCACATAATCCAATGAGCATATCTTCAAATCTTTAAGCAAATGGGCAAACTATTCTTGCATATGACCATTTATATCACATGCCAAAAGAATCATACTCTTTTCAAGCATATAAATCTATAATACATTCACATAAATGCTTTTGTTCAAGTATTTTATCATCATCAAAAAGGGGGAGATTGTTGCTCCTAGATTGATTTTGATGATTACAAAGCAGATTGAAGGGATACAAATATTTTTATTTGAAAAAGTCTTAATGCTCTTCAGAGGCAAAATCATAATTTTACTAAAATTCTGATTTGATAGTATCATTTGGTAGAACAAATGATTTGTAATCTATTGATGAAAATTTCATTATTTTTGGACTTATATTTTTGAAGTTATGAATGTTTGAAGTGCATGAGTCGACTCATGAGTCAACTCATGGCACAATGAGCTGATTGGCACGCTAAAATTTCCCTTGGCACGCAGGTTTTTTGGCTTGGCACGACCTGTGAGTCGACTCATGAGTCGACCCACAAGGCATGAGTCGACTCATGAGTCGACCTCTGCTGGTTTGGGCCAAAAAATCCAGAAACCAACATTTCTGGCTGTTGCAACAGAAGTCGACTCATGAGTCGACTCCTGAAGCATGAGTCGACTCATGAGTCGACCCCTGCGACGGAAATTGTCCACAACGGCTAGTTTTTTGCCCATTTTAGTTGCCTTTAATGCTCCCTTAAAATGCTCTAACGGCTCTTTTTCTGCCTAAAATATTTTCCCTTGTTTCTTAAAGCTATAAAAGGTTTCAAAAGGTGAAAAACAAAAAGGGAGATCCACAATATACACGAGAGATACAAGAGATCTACAATATACACAAAAGACATACGAGAGATTTTGAAAGAGAAAAGCAAGAGCGTTCAAAAGGGCTTTCAAGAGCATTCAAAGAGAGGGTTTTTCAAGCCAACTTTTTCAACCTTGATCAAGAGCTCTTTCAAAGCCTTCAAGAAGTCTTCAATCAAAGATCACCTTCTCCTCAAGCGTTCATTCAACTCTTCATCCACCTTGAGGAAATCCACAAGGAGCTTCTTCATTTGAGTAAAGTGTATTTAATGTTTTATTCGCTCATTTAAGGAGCTATTCTTGTACTTATTTGTGCTCTAAACTGTCTTACTCTTTATGAGTAATTGTTCTTATTTTTGGAGGGTTTCCAAAAATAAGGGAAGGTTGATCCAAACCTGAAATCAAAGTATTTTGGGTTGGCTTGTACCCGGAAAATAAGTGGACTAGCTTGGGATAGCTAGTGTCGGAGTTTTCGACGTTTGTATTCGAGTTGAATACAAGTATAGTGGATTGAAATTCCCAAGTAGGAGCTTGGGGAGTGGATGTAGGTGCAAGGTTGGCACCGAACCACTATAAATCCTTGTGTTTGTGGTGTGCTTTATTGTTTCTCTTTATTTATTTATTATATCCTTGCATTCTTGCTTTAGGTAATTAATCTTGAACTAAAGTCCTTCTCCTCATTCATCAAGCTTTTAACAAATACTTTTCATAAGTAATTAGTTAAGCTTAAATTTTTTAAAACCCAATTCACCCCCCCTCTTGGGTTGCATAGCTGGGCAACAAAGTTCAGACTGGAACATCAGTGCAAGGCCAGACTAGAAAGATCAAGCCCGATAAGAGTCTATTCTACTGGCAAGCACCCCAGATTAGATAGTGTATCAAATATCTACTTATGTCACTGTAGGCTAGGTCATATAAACAAGAACAGAATAAATAAGTTGACTCAAGAGGGAATCCTCGAAGTCAGTGGTTGTGAATCACTTCCAATCTGTGAGTCCTGTCTTCTTGGTAAAATAACCAAGTCACCTTTTACTAGAAAAGGTGAGAGAGCTACTGAGCTCTTGGGCCTAGTACATACTGATGTATGTGGGCCCATGAGCACAAGTGCTAGAGGTGGATATTTCTACTTCATCACTTTCATGGATGATCTATCCAGATATGGATATGTCTATCTGATGAAATATAAGTCAGATTCATTTAAAATGTTCAAATGATTCTGAAGTGAAGTAAAAAAATAAACTGGGAAGAGTATTAAAACTCTTCGATTTGATCGAAGAGGAGAATATCTTTCTGGTGAGTTTCTCATATACCTAGGAGAGAATAGGATTCTCTCCTAATGGACTCCTCCAAGAACACCACAGCATAATGGTGTATCTGAAAGGAGAAATCGAACTCTGTTAGATATGGTCCGATCCATGATGGGTTTTGCCAGCTTGTCGATATCTTTTTAGGGATATGCACTTGAATCGGCTTGTTATCTATTAAATAGGGTTTCAAGTAAGTCTGTAATTAAGACTCCATATGAGATATGGACAGGGCGTAAGCCAGCACTTTCACACCTTAGGGTTTGGGGGTGCCCGACCTATGTCAAATGGTTAGTTACAGATAAACTCGGACCTAGGTCTGACAAATGCATATTCATAGGGTACCCCAAAGAGATCAAAAGATATTTTTTCTATCATGCTGACGAACAAAAGGTGTTCGTCAGCCTTAAGGCAATTTTTTTAGAAAAAGAGTTCCTTGGTGAAGGAACCGTTGCCTCTAAGGTTGAACTTAATGAAGTTCAATAGGTAGAAGGACCGACACCAACAACTGAACCTGAGTCAGATTTGATTAGATCAGATCTGGAGCCCAATGTACCTGCACTATTAAGGTGATCCGATAGAGTACTGCATCAGCCAGACAGATACTACAATTTCTTGATCCGGGATGGTGATCCCATCGAACTTGATAAGAATGATGAAGATCTGATCACCTATATGGATGCAATGTAGAGATCTGATTCTAAAAAATAGCTTGAAGCCATAAAATCTAAAATAGAGTCTATGAAGGTCAACGTTGTATGGACATTGGTTGACCCATCTGAAGGGGTTAAATGTTGGAAATAGTGTCCCAAAGCCAATAGTCAATCTATTGACGGTTGTGCTCATTTTTATATTTGTACATGAATTATGAATTAATAAAAATTATTTTGATATTTTTCATCACAAAATGTTTCATCTTCTAATGAACTCCTATGTTGTGGTGAAGTCCTTAGGACTATTTAAACTCGATAAAGGAAGATTTATCGTTTAGTCTTTAAATCTGTTCGCGATCAAATGATACGTTGTTACCAAAGACGATAATATTTATCAAGCATAGGTCGTTGTGTGCCATATAGGTTGGTTGTCCTCTTAACCAATGAGTGTGGAGACACTGGTATGGCATACAGGTGAGATGTAAGGGTACATCTACACTGAACGTGACCAACTCCGGAGCTATTTCTGCTGTCAAGATTTGCTCCGATGGAATATGGGTATAAATATCCCTCCGACCTGAGACCGCCACGGTGACTTGCAAGCAACTCACTGCACTTAGGCACTGGACTACCTAAATTTTTAATTCAGTGACGGAAGGCTGCTGGGTGTAGTCAAGTACTTGACTTGTCGGTGCATGTGTCAAGATGAGATTGACCACTCCAGTTTAGGAGTTGTGTACAGTCATATTTCAATTTAGCAAAATCTTGGCCAGGGTAGTCCTTGTGAGGAGTCACAGGACTGTTTGAGTTGAGCACGATTCGGATGATCTGATCAGGGTTGACAGTTTAACCCTGAGTCATCCTAAACACAGGGGTCAAAAGGATGAATTATACAGTAACTATATTTATGTAGGTTCTGAGTGTTGCGATTGTGACTCTTCGACCTATCCGGACGTCGGGTACCATTGCTAGATGGTCACTTCGATTAGTACAGGAATTGGTTCCTGTGCTATCGGCTTAGGTTCGAACCTGCGGGGTCACACACATTAGAGGTTCCTATTCGATCTGATGGCTGATGTAGAATCCTACATGTTTGAGACTCAGTGATCGAGAATCAAGATTCTCTGATCACGAGTTCCACACATTATGGGTACCGGGGTCAAGAGTCTCACTGGTTGGGACTTTTCGATCAGGATTACATATCGATGAATTCTAATGCCCGATTGCCCATCGGATTTGGACTCAGTATTTATGAGAGGTTTAACTAGTGATTTGATTGCTAATTAACTCAATTTGATTGAGTAATTATTTTTGGATCAAGCCCAATTGAATTGGATTCAGTTGGGTTTGACCCGATTAGGTTAAGAGTTGACCTAATCGTCGAGATGGTTTGGTCCCTAATTTGATCAGGGGTTGGGCTTAGTCAATTTCTGATTTGATTAGGATTTTATTGAGCCTAATTAAGCCTAATTAAGTTGAATTTAAATTAGTCTAATTAGACCTAACTTATTTGGTTCAATTAGGTTGGTTTAAATAATGAAACCACCTTGACCCAATCTCCATGCGCCACCTCACTTCCATTGCACCCATTTGAATTCATGAGAAGGAACTTCTCATGAATTTTTTTCTCACGCCAAACCCTCTCCATGCCCCACTTTAATGTGCCAAATAAATGGATAAGGATGATTGGTTGGCCATTCAAATTTAAAATAAAGTTTGAATTTGAATGGGCAATCAATCTTTGCGCCTTATCCCTTTTTTTACACCCCATTTATTACATGAGAAAAGGTTTCTCATGAAATCACTCCATGCACAATTTAAGCCATGCCTCATGCCTTTAGTGGATAAGGGATGAGTTGGTGTCCATTTGAATTTAAAATTTGATTTGAATTCAAATATGCAATTACTCATCTTTATCCTTTCTTTTGGATAAGACGTTTGACGTTGTTATAAAAGGAGGAAAAGAGTGGGGCGTGTAAGAAGAAGATTTTTGGAGAAAAATTTTGGGGCATGAGGAAGTCTTGTGCGTGAGAAGGAAGTTCATATCCTTCCAAGAGAAAAAGAAAGAAAAGTGGGTGCAAGGTTTCCGGTGAGTTCCCTAGAGTTTTAGCCTGGGGTTCGGGAAGTGAGAAAGTGAGCTACGAGTGTCGTGAGCCCACAAAATCTCAGGAAGATCTTCAACATCCTCTCAAACACGTCTGTTGATGATCCAGAGTATCCAAAGAATCGACAGACATCAATCGAAGAAATTCTATCAGCATCGACCGTCAAAAGGGCTCTACAACGAGCTAGCACTCGTGAGGAGTCGATCAGATCGGGAGCTTCGTGTGGATGATCCATAGAGGCCAGACATACTGTGTGACTGTATCACGATGATCAGACTCTCTCAACGGTGATCAGATTACGATGATCTACTATCCGCACAAAGATATTGTGTTCTGAACACATTACAGTAAAGTGTTTACTGTTCAAATTTGAATTTTAAATTTAAATGAATGCATACTATATATCATATTTAGATCCTAGTGTAGAGTAAATTCATGTTAATTAATTAGATTAATTAATATTTTTCCACTGTAAAATCATAATTTTGAAAAAAATTTAAAATTATCATTTTACCCCTGCACTGATTTTCCCACAAATGGTATCAGAGCGGGTTCTTAGATATGTTATATATATTTGCATGCGTAGATTAAGTTGTAATCTAAAAGTTTAAATTTAAAATTTGAAATTCAAAATTTAAAATTTAAATTTTGAAAGTTGTTCAAAATTCAAAATTCAAAAAAATTCAAAATTCAAAATTTAAAATTTGAATTTTAAAATTTGAAATTCAAAATTCAAAAATTTGAAATTCAAAATTTGAAATTTAAAATTTAAAATTTGATTGAAATTTCAAATTTAAAATTCAAAATTTAAAATTCAAAATTTGAAATTCAAAATTTAAAATTCAAAAATTTGAAATTTAAAATTTGTTTGAAATTTAAAATTCAAAATTTAAAATTTTGAAATTGGTATATTTAGATATACTTGATCCAAGTAGCAAGTAATCAAATTGGGTTGGTTGCCATGGCCGTCCGGTCATAGGAGAAAAGCAGGATTTAAAGACCCTCTCCTCCCATTCGATGGGGTCTCCTATGACGGTAGGGGTGCCGCTGCAATTATATCCCATGCAGATGAAGAAGCGAAAGGAATTAATTGTAAAGGTTCAATTGTGAAATTTATCATGAATGTGTTAGATTAGATCTAAAGGAATATTCATGATTTATTTTGATTGAGTTATTTTCTGTTATGTAATTAGCAATAGGATTGCTATTTATGAAATGTGCTGATCTATTTGTGAAATGAGTCAACATATTTGGTGAACAGAAAATAAAACCTTTCAAATTTGAAAATTATTTTCAAAATGCCAAACCCTGACCCATCAGCCCAAATACTTAATTAAAAGAATTAAGTGTTGTCTAGTAGGTCTAGAATTGTGAATTAAGACCTAAGACAATTACATAAATTTGTGGGTCAATGGGTTAGATGGATTAGGTCCATAATTGGGTTAGACCTAAGGTTAGCTTAAAGAAATAAACTAAATTAGAGTAATTGATCAAATCTAATCAAAAATTGAATTAGATTAGGTCAAGGATACTCTAGACTCAACTCTAATAGTTGTAGTTGAATGGGTCCATGTCTTTAACTAGACCAAGATGGACTTAATTCATGGCTATGTGGTAGAACCCTATTTAATAAGTTGATCAAATTAAAACTAATGAACCGGTTGGTGTCTAAGATAAGTTTGGCAGTTTGATCAGTGGTTTTTAAGCGGGAGCTACTCGCAGTGATTCGATCTCTGACGAGTTAATGGCTTATCCCCACCACTGATCTCACTTACCTGACCAATCTGGTGAATTAGATTTTGATTAGATCACTTGGTGATTAGGGCTCACCCATGTCATTAAGTAAATCAATTTTACTGATTTAGGTGCTCCTAATGCCAGCTTTAATTAAATCCTTTTTTAATCTAACTTGGTGAAGTCAGTAGGAGGATTGAAATTGGCTGAATATTTTCTTCTCACTATCCTTTAATAAAATCCTCAAAAATTATTAGGTCCCTAAAAATGATTAAGTTATATTGATAATTAAGTCATAGCCTCCCATTAAGTGAGTGATAATGAGTCCATTAGTTTAATAATCATTGGAGGCCCAAAGGCCTGGTACTTATTGACTAATGAAATTATCATTCATAATATGATAATTTGGTTTAAGTCTTTCTGATGGTGGTCAGGTTGGCTAGCCAAAGTCGGGCCTGATCATTTATTGGTCCGATTCACCAAATCAAATCATGTTAATGGTTAGACCTAACCAGATCTTTTCAGTGGAGGCCAAAGCCTACTGATTAGGTTCTGGGGCAAAATCAATTACTAGAAGTTGTTTAGAGAAATAATTGGTTATGAACCTACCTATAGATGCATATGGGTTGACTAACCAAAGTTGGGCTTGTGTGTAGTCTGTGTGGATTCTAGTACCCACTAAGGAATTAAAGTAATTCCTCGAATTGGAGGTTGAGGTTACCAGTTCGTAAAAATACTGGGAGAAACTTTAGACTAAAGTCCAAGTCTTTAGTATTTATAATTTATGTACTAATAGAGGTCTGGTTTTCCTTTATGCAGCTATGGCCACTACCCTGTCGCTTCGGTCATTATTAGATAATGACAAGCTCATGAGACCTAATTTCGATAGCTGGTATTAAAAATTAAAAATCATCCTTGAGCATGAGCAGATCCTTTATGTAGTAACGGATCCGGTATCTGAGGAGCCAGCCCCGAATGTTAAAGGGACGGTCTGAGATACTTATCAGAAGTGGTTCAACGACCGCACCACCATTCAGTGCATTATGCTGGCGGCAATGAATGATGAGTTCAGCCACAGGTTCGAGAATGCCCAGCCACAGGAGATGCTTCAAATGTTGAACGACTCCTTTGGCATGCCTGACGACATTGAAAGGCACAAAACTAGTTGTGCCATTCTTAATGCTCGGATGAGGGATGGAGCCTCAATCACTGATCATGTACTGTACATGATCGAAATGATTGAGTGCCTAAGTAAACTGGGCTTTCCCCTATACGAGCAGCTCGGTAAGGATGCGATCCTTAATTCATTGCCCAAGTCCTTCCTCTCCTTCCTTACTCATTTTCGGATGACAAAGCCTGCAGTGAACTACCACGGCTTGTTGGGGTTGCTGCAGAACTTTGAGAAGGATCACAAGCTCCATAAGGAGTCGGTGAATATTGTGGGAGGGTCTTCTTCTGGTCATCGACCCTTTAAGAAAGGAAAGAAGAAGAACAAGAAGAAGAAGAATAAGAAGGTACAGCTGCATGCTGAGACGTCTGCAAAGGGTCAGACCAAGAAGCACAAGCCCGACCAGAGCCAGGCGGAGTGCTTCTTTTGCAAGAAGCAAGGGCACTGGAAGAGAAACTATCCTCTATACATTGCCTCCCTGGACCCGAATAGGCCGAAGAAGAAGCAAGGTACTTATATGATAACACCTTGCAACTTTTTCATTTATGATACTACTGCCTGGGTATTGGATACCGGAAGCCCTTATCATATTTGCAATTCGATGCCGGGTCTGCAGGTCAGTAGGAGATTTGATGAAGGCGAGAGATTCCTGAACGTTGGAGATGGAAGCAAAGTTCCAGTTCTAGCATTAGAAATCATGAACCTTGTAATCAATTCTCGAAACATAATTCTGAGTGAATGTCACTATTGTCCAAGCTTTTTATTAAATATTATTTCTGTAGGCCTTTTGGCCATGAACGGTTATCAATTTTTAATAAAAAGAAATGTTTGCAATATCATTTTGAATAGTGTTACAATGTTTGTTGGACAACTTAATAATGAAATTTACTTTCTATCACAATCTGTTAATGTGGTTCAAAGCTCCGATAAACGTCCTAGAATAGATAATGTGTCAGAAGTCTACCTTTGGCATTGTAGGCTAGGTCATATCAATAAGAATAGGATAAACAGGTTGGCTCAAGAAGAAATTCTTGAAGTAGGTGATTATGAATCACTTCTAACCTATGAGTCCTGTCTTCTTGGTAAAATGACCAAATCACCTTTTACTGGAAAAGGTGAGTGAGCCAGTGAACTCTTAGGTCTGGTACATTCTGATGTATGTGGACCCATGAGCTCAAGTGCAAGAGATGGATATTTCTACTTCATAACCTTCACGGATGACCTATCGAGGTATGGGTATGTCTATTTAATGAAGTATAAATCAGAGTCATTTAAAATGTTCAAACTATTCTGAAATGAGGTAGAAAAACAAACTGGGAAGTGTATTAAAACTCTTCGATCTGATCGAGGAGGTGAATATCTTTTCAATGATTTTCTGACATATCTTTGAAAAAATAGGATTCTCTCTCAGTGGACTCCTCCTGGAACACCACAACATAATGATGTATCTGAAAGGAGGAATCAGACCTTGTTGGACATGGTTCGATCCATGATGGGATTTGCTGGTCTGCCGATCTCCCTCTAGGGATAAGCGATCGAATCGGCTTGTTACCTTCTAAATAGAGTTCCAAGTAAATCTGTAACCAAAACTATTGGAGCATAATTCTGGCTCCTCCCACGGACCTTGGGTGCAGCAGAACCAGCAACGAATAGATCTGGAGTCATCTGGACACGATCCAAGCCCCTTGACGAAATCAGCCTGGTTGCTGTCTTCTTCGTCAGCCTTTCGTTCCAGATGAAGAACACCTCTGAAACTACCTCTAAAAAATCTAAGATCTGGTACCCAACTAGATCAGACCTAGACCGAGGTCCTCTAGTTTATAGATCTTGAATCGGGGTATTCTAGATAGGGAAGAAGATAGATGAAGATAGACCTCGCAGATCTGTCCTGCTGCTACCTTTCTTGTAGATCTGTTAATGGAGATCTCACCCACGCCTCAAACGACCTCAGATCAACTCTAGATCTGAGAGAGACTTGTACCAATCTCTTCTTAAGAGATTTCAGATCCTGGACCTGGTGTTTGGGTGCCTGCAAGAGGGGGAGAGCAGATCTTGTAGGCGGCTGCAAGGGGGAAGGGGCTTGCACCTCCCCTTCTTCTCTTTCCTTTTATGGACTGGCGGCAAGAAACCCTAGGGTTTCTTGCTCCTGGGGTATGGAAGATGGCTGGAGAGAGAGGGAGAAGAGAGAGAGAGACTTGGGAGAAAGAGTTGTCTATTTTTTTGGCTTAATCAAACATATACAAGTACATGTATATATAAACACCGGGTCAAGTGACCCAAACCCAAAACTCCCTTGACCAACTCTATGGGAGATTAGGTTAACCCAAGCCTATGTACACCCATGACTCGACCTAATCTCACCTCTCCTGGGCCCAGACCTGGCCCATAAAGAGTTGGTCCCTTGAGGCCCACATAACCTAGATCTCAAGAATCCTAAAGGCCCACAGCCTTTCAACCTAGGGCCCATCTAGCCCTAGATCCTCCATGAAGCCCTCATGAATGATAGACCTTGGCCTTAGCCTTGATCCCCTGGACCTTGGGCACACCACCTGGATCATAACAATCTCCATCTTGGTGTCCCAAGGCCTCAACCAGCTCCACTATGTCCTTTCGACTGTAGACCCATTTGCAGCCAATGGGCCTCTTCCCCCGTGGCAAATGCATCAATCGCCATGTCTGATTTTGGTGGAGAAATTGCATCTCTTCGGACATTGCCTGGACCCATCGCTCTCTGTCCTAGCTCTCAATAGCCTCCTGATACGTATATGGGTCTCCATTCGCTGTCACCAGGGCATATGACAGCATCTCCTCGAAGCCATATCGGTCCGGTTGCCTGATGATCCTCTTGGGCTTGTGTAGGGCAACACCGATATCAGTCCTCAGTCCAGCTCGCTCTTGCTGGACCTCTCTATCTCGATCATCCATCCGAGTCCTCTCCACCTATGGAGACACCTTAGGTAGGTTCTCCACCTGAATGTCATGTCCTCCCGTAGTACCTGCAAGAGGCAAAATAAAAGAGGTAAGCTGTCCAGCAGTGCCCTGCTGGACCTCCTCCTACTCCTGCTGCTCCTCCATGCCTGCTCGCCTCCGTAGGACTGACTCCTCATCAAAAGTCACATCCCGACTAATGATGACCTTCTTTTTCAAGGGATCCCACAGCCTGTATCTCTTGACTCTCGCAGATAGCCTAGAAACACCGCCTTGCGTGATCTGGCGTCTAGCTTGCTCCGTTCACCAGCTCCAATGTGCACATAGACCGTGCACCCAAATACCCGTAGATGGCCCAGCCCAACTGTCCTCCCAGACCACACCTCCTCTGAAAGCCTGCCATCCAACCTGGTGTGAGGTGACCGATTGACCAAGTAACCCACTGCGTCAACTATGTCAACCCAGAACTCCTTTGGAAGCCCTGCCTGCAGCCTCATGCATCGTGCCTTTTTCAAAAGTGTTCTGTTCATCCTCTCGGCCACCCTATTCTACTATGGAGTTCTCCTAACTGAGAAGTGTCTCCTGATCCCACACTCCTCACAGTAATCTTGGAACTCTCTGTTGGTGTACTCCCCATCATTGTCTAACCTCAGACACTTCACGCTCCTCTCCTGCTCCTTCTCCACCTTCGCTCTCCAGATCTTGAACTTGGTGAAGACATCTGACTTCTCTCTCATGAAGTAAATCTAGAGTTTCCTTGAGAAATCATCAATCAGGGTCATGAAGTATCTGGCCCCATTCCTAGCTAAAACTGGGGCTGGTCCCCACACATTCGTGTGTACTAACTCCAGATGGGCTGTACTGCGGGCTGTACTGATGGTGAACTAAACTCTCCTCTGCTTTCCCATCTGGCAAGGCTCACAGATCTCCCCTATAGCACCATCCTCCAGATCAGAGATGAGTCCTCTCCTGCTCAACTCCCTCAGCCCCCTGTCACCCATGTGGCCTAGGCGGTAGTGCCACATCCTGTAAGTCCCCTCCTGGTCCTGTGCTGCAGCTGCTGCATCAGACTCTCCGGTCACCACAGATCTCTCCATGCGATAGAGGTTATTGTCCAACCTCCTGCCTCTCATCACCACCATAGCTCCATTGGAGATGTTCAGTACTCCACTTCTAGCCCTACTGCTGAAGCTGTATCCACTGCACTCCAAGTAGCCAAGTGACACCAGATTCTTTTCCAGCTCTGGGATGTACTTTACATTTGTCAATGTCCTCACAATCCCATCAAACATCCTCACCCTGACTGTCCCTATCCCAACCATCTTGCAAGGATGATTGTCGCCTAGAGTCACTGATCCCTCATCTGTCTTGGTGTATGTCGCAAACCATGACCTATGTGGTATGTAGTGATGTGAGCATGCAGAGTCTAGTGTCCACTCCTCTGTGTAATGCCTGTGACCATCTGATACCACAAGTAGATCATCCTCCACCTGCTGCCCAACAACTGCACTCACTGATTCTGAGCCACTTCTTTCTCCCTTCTTGCTCTTCCATAGTGGACATTCTCGCTTGAAGTGCCCGAACTCGTTGCACTTGAAGCATTTCACCTCTTTCTTTTCCTTCCTGGACTTGGACCACCCCCTGGACTTGCTTCTGCCTCTGTCTCTACCTGTCCTCTCCCCTACTGCCAAACCCTCCTGGGGAACCCGATCTCTGGTCAACTTTTTCCTCTGCTCATTCGACTTCAATACCGAGACCATGTCCTCATACTCGAGAGTCTTCTTGCCGTAGAGCAGTGTAGTCACCAAAGAATCATATGATCCGGGCAGGGAACAAAGAAGCAATAAAGACTTGTCCTCCTCATCCAGCTTCACCCCGATATTCACCAACTCCGTGCACAACTGGTCAAACCTCTGAATGTGGCCAATCACATCAGAACCCTCCTGCATCCGAAGACTGTACAACCTCTTCTTCAGCATCAGATTATTGCACATATTCTTGCCTATGTACATGGTGTGCAACTTCGACCAAAGGCCCTTCGGGGTCTTTTCTTCCTGCACCGAATACAACGCCGCATCCGCTAAACATCCTCTGATCATCGAGCATGCTTTCTTCTCCAACAATGCCCACTGTCTATTTGTCATTCCCTCAGGCTTCTCATCCAAAGCCTGATCCAGATCTGCTTGCACCAGAAGATCCTCCACCCGAATTTTTCACATGGAAAAATTCTTCTTGCCATCAAACTTCTCAAAATCGACCTTCATATTGCTGCCCATGACTGGATCCAAGCCAAACAAGCAATATAAATTCAAGAAGTATAGAATATACCTTGATGGTACCTTGCTGAAAATTTTCAGCACTTGGGATCTTCAACTTCTCACACTTGGAACCGCTTCCTCACCATCGTGGCTCTGATACCAACTATTGAAGCATGATCCCAGATCCTCCCACAGACCTTGGGTGTAGTGGAACCAGCAACGAATAGATCTGGAGTCGTCTGGACACGATCCAAGCCCCTTAACGAAATCAGTCTGGTTGTTATCTTCTTCGTCAGCCTTTCGTTCCAGATGAAGAACGCCTCTAAAAATACCTCTAAAAAATCCAAGATCTGGTACCCAACCAGATCAGACCTGGACTGAGGTCTTCCAATTTGTAGATCTCAAATTGGGGCATTCTAGTTAGGAAAAAAGATAGATGGAGATAGACCTCGCAGATCTGTCCTGCTGCAGCCTTTCTTGTAGATCTGTTGATGGAGATCTCACCCATTCCTCAAACAACCTCAGATCAACTCCAGATCTGAGAGGGAATTGTACCAACCTCTTTTCAAGAGATTTCAAATCTTGGACCTGGTGTTTGAGTGCCTGCAAGAGGGGAAGAGCAGATCTGGTAGGCGGCTGCAAGGGGGAAGGGGCTTACGCCTCCCCTTCTTCTCTTTCCTTTTATGGACTGACGGCAAGAAACCCTAGGGTTTCTTGCTCCTGGGGCATGGAAGATGGCTGGAGAGAGAGGGAGAAGAGAGAGAGAGACTTGGGAGAAAGAGTTGTCTATTTTCTTGGCTTAATCAAACCTATACAAGTACATGTATATATAAACACCGGGTCAAGTGACCCAAACCCAAAACTCCCTTGACCAACTCTATGGGAGATTAGGTTAACCCAAGCCCATGTACACCCATGACTCGACCTAATCTCACCTCTCCTGGGCCCAGACCTGGCCCATAAAGAGTTGGTCCCTTGAGGCCCACATAACCTAGACCTCAAGAACTCGAAAGGCCCACAGCCTTTCAACCTAGGGCCCATCTAGCCCTAGATCCTCCATGAAGCCCTCATGAATGATGGACCTTGGCCTTAGCCTTGGTCCCCTAGGCCTTAGACACTCCACCTGGATCATAACAAAAATACCATATAAGATATGGATAGGATGTAAGCCAGTACTCTCACACCTTAGGGTTTGGGGGTGTCTGGCTTATGTTAAACATTTAATTACGGACAAGCTTGGACCTAGGTCTGACAAGTGTAATTTTATAGGGTACCCAAAAGAGACCAAAGGATATTACTTCTACCTAGCTGATGAGCAAAAAGTGTTTGTCAGCCTTAAGACAATCTTTTTGGAAAAGGAGTTCCTTGGTGAAGGGACTATTGCCTCTAAGGTTGAACTTGATGAAGTTTGACAGGTAGAAAAACCGACACAAGTTGCTAAACCTGAACCGGATTTGGTTAGCTCAGATCCGAAACCCATTGTTCAAGCACCCTTAAGGTGATCTGGTAGAGTACCACGTCAACCAGACAGATACTATTGTTTCTTGGTCCGGGACGGTGATCCTATCGAACTTAATGAAAATGATGAGGATCCGATCACCTATATGGATGCAATGTAGAGAACTGACTCTGAGAAATGGCTAGAGGCCATGAAATCTGAAATGGAGTCTATGAAGGTCAACGATGTGTGGACATTGGTTGACCCACCAAAGGAGTAAAATCCATAGGGTGTAAGTGGGTCTTCAAGAGGAAGAGAGGCGCAGACGGAAAGGTGAAAACCTATAAAGCCCGTCTGGTTGCCAAGGAATATCGTCAATGTTATGGTATAGACTATGACGAGATATTTTCTCCTGTGGCAATGCTCAAATCTATTAGGATTATGCTTGCGATAGCTGCCCATCTGGACTATAAAATCTGGCAGAAGGATGTGAAGACAACTTTCCTAAATAGAGAGCTGGATGAAGAGGTATATATGATACAACCTGAAGGATTCACATCCACAGATGAGTCTAAGGTGTGCAGGCTACAGAGGTCCATTTATGGACTTAAGCAGGCATCACGGAGTTGGAACATACGATTTGATAAGACGATCAAGACATATGGCTTCGTTAAGAATGGAGAAGAGCCCTGCATTTATAAGTGGGCTAATGGTCCAATAGTAGTATTTCTTGTATTGTATGTGGATGACATTCTCTTAATTGGGAATGATGTCCCTGTATTACAGGGAATAAAGATTTGGCTGTCGTCACAGTTCTCCATGAAGGATCTGGGAGAAGCTTCCTACATCCTAGGGATGAGGATCTATAGGGATAGATCTAAAAGGTTGCTTGGTTTATCTCAGTCCACGTACATTGATACTATGCTGAAGAGGTTCAGCATGGAGAATTTCAAGAAAGGCTATCTTCCGATAGGCCATGGAATTTCTCTCTCGAAGAGGGATTGTCCAACAACACCTCAAGAGAGAGAGCATATGGGTAGGATTCCATATGCTTCGGTAGTGGGATCTATCAGGTACGTCATGATATGTACACGATCAGATGTGGCATACTCACTAGGGGTAGTGAGTAGATACCAATCTGATCCAGTGGAGAATCACTGGAAGGTTGTTAAAACCATCCTGAAGTATTTAAGAAATACTAAGGACCAGTGGCTTGTTTATGGTGAATCGGACTTGAGACTTATAGGGTTTACAGACTCTAGTTTCCAGTCTGATCACGATGACAGCAAAAGTGTGTTGGGATTTATTTTTACCCTTAATGGTGGGGCTATCTGCTGGAAAAGTTTCAAGCAACACACAGTGGCTGATTCAGTTTGCGAGGCAGAGTATGTCGCTGCATCAGATGCTGCTAAAGAAGCGGTGTGGCTGAGGAAATTCATCACCGAGCTCGGAGTAGCACCCTCCCATGTTGGTCCAGTTCTGCTCTACTACGACAGCTCTGGAGCCATTGCTCAGGCGAAGGAACCAAAGGCACACCAGCAGACGAAGCATATTCTGTGCCGCTACCATCTCATCCGAAAAATTATAGATCGAGATGACGTCGATCTTCAGAAGATCAACGAAAAGGAGAACCTGACCGACCCATTCACTAAAGCCATTACGGTGAAGGAGTTCGACAACTACAAGTCGAAGATGGGTATTAGATACTGCATCGATTGGCTTTAGGCCAAGTGGGAGATTGTTGAAAATAGTATCCCAAAGTCAATCGTCATCTATTAACGGTTGTGCTCATTTTTGTATTTGTACATGAATTATGAATTAATAAAAATTATTTTGATATTTTTCATTACAAATTTTCATCTTCTAATGAACTCCTATGTTGTGGTGAAGTCCTTAGGACTATTTAGACTCGACAAAGGAGGATTTATTATTTAGTCCTTAAATCTGTTCGCGACCAAATGATACATTGTTACCAAGGATGACAATGTTTATCAAGCATAGGTCATTGTGTGCTATATAGGTTGGTTGTCCTCTTAACCAATGAGTGTGGAGACACTGGTATGGCATACAGGTGAGATGTAAGGGTACATCTGCACTGAACGTGACCAACTCTGGAGCTATTTCTGTTGTCAAGATTTGCTCCGATGGAATATGGGTATAAATATCCCTCCGACCTGAGACCGCCACGGTGACTTGCAAGCAACTCACTGCACTTAGGCACTGGACTACCTGAATTTTTAATTCAGTGATGGAAGGCTGCTGGGTGTAGTCAAGTACTTGACTTGTCAGTGCATGTGTCAAGATGGGATTGACCACTCCAGTTTAGGAGCTGTGTACAGTCGTGTTTCAATTTAGCAAAACCTTGGCCAGGGTAGTCCTTGTGAGGAGTCACAGGACTATTTGAGTTGAGCACGATTCAGATGATCTGATCAGGGTTGACAGTTTAACCCTGAGTCATCCTAAACACAGGGGTCAAAAGGATGAATTATACAGTAACCATATTCATGTAGGTTCTGAGTGTTGTGATTGCAACTCTTTGACCTATCCGGATGTCGGGTACCATTGCTAGATGGTCACTTCGATTAGTACAGGAATTGGTTCCTATGCTACCGGCTTAGGTTCGAACCTGTGGGGTCACACACATTAGAGGTTCCTATCTAATCTGATGGCTGGAGTAGAATCTTACATGTTTGGGACTCAGTGATCGAGAATCAGGATTCTCTGATCACGAGTTCCACACATTATGGGTACCGGGGTCAAGAGTCCCACTGGTTGGGACTTTTCGATCAGGGTTACATATCGATGAATTCTGATGCCCGATTGCCCATCGAATTTGGACTCAGTATTTATGAGAGATTTAATTAGTAATTTGATCACTAATTAACTCAATTTGATTGAGTAATTATTTTGGATCAAGTCCAATTGAATTGGATTCAGTTGGGTTTGACCCGATTAGGTTAAGAGTTGACCTAATCGTCGAGATGGTTTGGTCCCTGATTTGATCAGGGGTTGGGCTTAGTCAATTCCTGATTTGATTAAGATTTTATTGAGCCTAATTAAGCCTAATTAAGTTGGGTTTAAATTAGTCTAATTGGACCTAACTTATTTGGTTCAATTAGGTTGGTTTAAATAATGAAACCACCTTGACCCAATCTCCATGCGCCACCTCACTTCCATTGCACCCATTTGAATTCATGAGAAGGAACTTCTCATGAATTTTTTTCTCATGCTAAGCCCTCTCTATGCCCCACTTTAATGTGCCAAATGAATGGATAAGGATGATTGGTTGGCCATTCAAATTCAAAATAAAGTTTGAATTTGAATGGGCAATCAATCTTTGCGCCTTATCCCTTTTTTTACGCCCCATTTATTACATGAGAAAAGGTTTCTCATGAAATCACTCCATGCATAATTTAAGCCATGCCTCATGCCTTTAGTGGATAAGAGATGAGTTGGTGTCCATTTGAATTCAAAATTTGATTTGAATTCAAATGTGCAATTACTCATCTTTATCCTTTCTTTTGGATAAGACGTTTGATGTTGTTATAAAAGGAGGAAAAGAGTGGGACGTGTAAGAAGAAGATTTTTGGAGAAAAATTTTGGGGTGTGAGGAAGTCTTGTGTGTGAGAAGAAAGTCCATATCCTTCCAAGAGAAAAAGAAAGAAAAGAAAGAAAAGTGGGTGCAAGGTTTCCGGTGAGTTCCCTAGAGTTTTAGCCTGGGGTTCGGGAAGTGAGAAAGTGAGCTACGAGTATCGTGAGCCCACAAAATTTCAAGAAGATCTTCAACATCCTCTCAAGCATGTCTGTTGATGATTCAGAGCATCTAAAGAATCGACAAACATCGATCGAAGGAGTTCGATCAGCATCGACCGTCAAAAGGGCTCTACAATGAGCTAGCACTCATGAGGAGTCGATCAGATCGAGAGCTTCGTATGGATGATCCACAGAGGCCAGACACGCTGTGTGGTTGCATCACGACGATCGGACTCTCCCAACGGTGATCAGATTACGGCGATCTACTACCCGCACAAAGGTATTGTGTTCTGAACACATTACAGTAAAGTGTTTACTGTTCGAATTTGAATTTCAAATTTAAATGAATGCATGCTATATATCATATTTAGATCCTAGTGTAGGGTAAATTTATATTAATTAATTAGATTAATTGATATTTTTCTACTGTAAAATCATAATTTTGAAAAAGTTTTAAAATTACCATTTTACCCCTGCACTGATTTTCCCACATTAAACCCATTGGGTGTAAATGGGTCTTCAAAAGGAAGAAGGGCACAGACGAAAAGGTGAAGACCTATAAAGCCCATCTGGTTGCCAAAGGGTATCATCAACGTTATGGTATTGACTATGACGAGATATTTTTTCCTGTGACAATACTCAAATCTATTCGGATAATGCTTGTAATAGCTATCCATCTGGATTATGAGATCTGACAGATGGATGTAAAGATAGCTTTTCTGAATGGAGAGCTGATCGAAGAGGTGTATATGATACAACCTGAGAGGTTTACATCTACAGATGAGTCCAAGGTGTGCAAGCTTGAGAGATCCATTTATGGATTGAAGCAAGCTTCTCGGAGTTGGAACATGCATTTTGATAAGGTGATCAAAACGTATGGCTTCGTTAAGAATGGAGAAGAGCCCTGCATCTATAAATGGGCAAATGGTCCAGTTGTGGTATTCTTTATCTTGTATGTGGATGACATTCTTTTAATTGGAAATGACATCTCCGTACTATAGGGAATAAAAGTTTGGTTGTCATCGCAGTTCTGTATGAAGGACTTGGGTGAAGCATCCTACATCCTTGGGATGAAGATCTATAGGGATGATCTAAAAGGATACTTGGATTATCCCAGTTCACGTACATAGATACTGTGCTGAAGAAGTTTAGCATGGAGAATTTCAAGAAGGGCTATCTACCGATAGGCCATGAAATTTCTCTCTCTAAGAAGGATTGTCTGACAACTCCTGAAAAGAGAGCGTATGAGTAGAGTCCCATATGCTTCGACCGTGGGATCTATCATGTATGCCATAATATGTAAAAGACCAGATGTGGCATACTCACTAGGAGTAGTGAGTAGATACCAATCTGATCCTAGAGAAAACCACTAGAAAGTGGTTAAAGCTATCTTTAAGTATTTGAGAAATACTAAGGACCAACAGTTGGTTTATGGCAAGTCAAATCTGAAACTTGTAGGGTTCACAGACTCCAACTTTCAATTTGACCATGATGATAGCAGAAGTGTGTCGGGTTATATCTTTACTTTGAATAGTGGAGCCATCTGCTAAAAGGATTCCAAGCAGCATATTATGGCAGACTTTATTTATGAGGCAGAGTACATTGTAGCATCAGATACCGTGAAAGAAGCTGTATAGCTGAGAAAATTCATTACTGAGCTTGGAGTAGCACCCTCCCTCGATGGTCCGATCCTGCTCTACTGCAACAGCACTGGTGCCATAGCTCAGGCGAAGGAACCCAAAGCACACCAGTGGATGAAGCACATTTTGCGCCATTTCTATCTGGTCTGGGAGATCGTGGATCGAGGTGACGTCGATCTTCAGAAGATCAACGAAAAGGAGAACCTGACCGACCCCTTCACTAAAGCCCTGACGATAAAGGAGTTCGACAACCACAAGTCAAAGATGGGTATTAGATACTATGCCGAGTGGCTTTAGGACAAATGAGAGTTGTTGAAAAATATATCTCAAAAGCCAATCATCAAGCTGTTAACGGTTGAGCAACCAAGTATTGTAATTAATTTGTTAATAAATAAAATATATTTTTGGTATTTTTATCATAGGTTTTCATCTTCTAACGAACTCTGTTGTTATGATGAAATTCTTAGGACTATTTAAGTTCGATAATAAGAGGATTTATCTATTAGTCCTTAAAATTATTCACGATCAAATGATAGGCTGTTAATAAGGACGACAGCTTCTATCGAGCATAGGTCGCTGTAGGCCATATGAGTTGGTTGTACTCTTAACCAAGGAGTGTGTAGATACTGGTATGGCATACAGGTGAGATGTAAGGGTACATCATCATTGAATATGACCAACTCCAAAGTATTCTACTGTCGAGAATGTCTCTGATAGGATATAGGTATAAGTATCCCTTAGACCTGAGATCGCCTCAGTGACTTACAAGTAACTCACTGTGCTTTGATACTGGACTAACTGAATTTTTAATTCAATGATGGAAGACTTCTGAGCACGTCAAGTACTTGTAAAGTCAGAGTGTGATCGAGATGGGATTGACCACTCCAAGAGTTGGAGAAGAATGAGTTGCTGTATTTCAATTTAGCAAAATCTTGGCCAGGATAATCCATCAGATGGATTTGATATTTTGAAATACAATGTAGACAACCTGATCAGAGTTGACAGTTGAACTCTAAGGTGTCCTATGATCATTTTGGTCAAAGAGATGAATTATATGGAAACTATATCCGCATGGGTTCTAAGGATGTTGTTCTACACATTCGACCTATCCGACCGTCGGGTACCATTGCTAGATGGTCACTTCAATTGGTATAAAAATTTAATCCTATACTACTGACTTAGGTTCGGACTAATAAGGTCACACACATTAGAGTTCACGATCCGATCGGATGGTTGATCAACGATTAAGAATCATTCTAGGGTTAAACGATCAATACGATTGACATTTAACCTAGTGCAAGTATTACAGGAGGATCAATTAGCAATTCGATTGCTAATTAGCTTAATTTGATTAAGCCAATGAGCTAAGATTAAGTCTAATTGAACATGATTTAATTAGATTTAGTTTGGGCTTGATTGGATCAAGTCCAATTGATTTATTGGATAAACCAAGTGCAAGGAAAAACTAGTCCTAGTTCAATTAGGACTTGGGTCAACCTAATTTTTAATTTGATTAGAAAATTAAAATAAATTTAAATATAATTTTATATGATTAAATTAGATTTTTAATTAGGTTAAGATCTATTTTAATTAGGTTGATCTAATTTTGGTTTGAGAAACCAAATTAAAACAAGTCATAAGATAGAATCCTAGTAAGACTAGGATTCTACCTTGCACCACATAAGCCCCCCACGCCCTCTCTCTTATTCCACACCAATTCTCTCTTATTTTGTGCGATAAAAATCCTCTCCCAGGTCTTCACCATGCCCAAAAGGTTTCCTCTCTTCTTTCTTACATGGAAGATGGTTGTGGATCAAATCAAAGTAGGAATAAGTTTGGATTTCAAATTCTATGAGATAGAGTTTTAGAAATCCAAAACTCTTTCCTTTTTGTACCAATTTTATCCAAATTTTTTTGGGATTTTCATGGCTTTTATGGCACTTGATAGGTGCCCTTTGCTGTTGGTCCATGCACAAAATGAAGGAGGGGGCACCCAAGAGTTGGGCGCCCCTTATCTTGCCATGTTTGGATAAACCTTGACTAGGTATTTGACCTAGACAAAGACTCTATCATATCTCTCTATATAAAATGAATTTTCTTATAACATATTCGTGAAAAATAGATCAAGGAGAGTCCTTTGGGGAATCCAAAAATCAGAGAGAAAAAAGGTTGGGGCATGGTGATAAAATAGACACAAGATAGGGTGTCTAGAGAGAGCAAAGAGAAGAAGAAGAGTGTCTTCTTTTAGGGTTTTTGTGTTCATCTCTTCCCTTCCTCCATCTTGAGTTTCTGAGAGTGTCTCAGATCTGAAACTCCTCCTCCTACTTTTCATCTTTAGAGAAGTCCAAATCAAGAAGAAAAAGGTACCTGATCAACCATCGAAGAAGGATCAGCGCAGTACTAGCATACTGTGTTGATTTTCTGGAGCAAGACTTCTGATCGAGATTCATGGGCTCATGTGGATGACTCCTAGAGACCAAATGTGTCTGTGGCTTGCAACATCATCCTCAAGTCCCGATCAGCAAGGTTAGAACATCTAACTTGCAAGGTAATAGATCTGATCTATTATTTATTATATACATTAGATGTAGCATAGAAACATGTTGATATGATCAACATGTAGTTCATTCTCTATATATTTTAATTTCTAATTTAATACCATGTAATAATCATGTAATAAAATCTTAGATCTAGAGATTTTCTAACTTTATAAAATAAATTTTAATTTATTTTAGTCTTTCGCTGCATGATCTTGAAAAAATTTCAAGATCTAACCCTGAAACCCTAGATCTGGTTCCTACACTTGGACACTCTAAAAGATGAAGAAATCTAAGGAGGAAGAGAGGAGAAGGAGAAAAGCTCTAAAAAAATAAAAACCAGCAAGGAGAGAGAGATATGACACCAAGAACAAGGGACCCCTTTTTATAGGCAAAGACTAGATTTTTCATCCAAAGGAAAGAGCACCTCAATCACCATGCCTCAAACCAATTTTGGGCATCCCACAATTTCTAAAAAAAGCTCATGGATGTGGAAAAGATTTTTGGTATCTCACACACCCAAGGACTCTCCAAAAAAAATAGAAAAATTTTTTTTAAGGTGCCAACAACTTTCCTTGTATGAAAAATCTCATTCCTTATTTTCATCTTATCTCTAATTCGGATCGTATTCGAATTTGATGAGAGATAGGATTATGAGTCATCAACCATTACTGCCCATCCTTATTAAGTCTCCTACTTTGACACCAAAAAGGTCAAGCCAAATCCTATTTGGCGTAGAGATATGGGCAAAGGTCCAATTACGGGGCAATGAGATAAGGATAGAGTCCTAGTCTAACTTGGACTCTTCATTTCTAATTCAATTCTAATCCAAATCAAATTTGGATTGAAACCACTGATAGAAATAAATCTAATCCAATTAAAAATCTAAATATCTCATAAAATTTTTAATTTAATTAGAAATTAATCGAGTCCAAATCTTGATCGAATCAGGATCAAATTTTTCTCATAATCAAATTTGATCACATCAATCCTAGTCTGAGTCAAACTGAATCTCATTCAATTAGACTTGTTCCAAAGCTCTTTACTCAATCAAACAGAGTCAATTAGTAATCTAATTACTAATTAATTTTTTATAAATGATAGAGTCCCACTCCCAGTGGGACTCTCCCATAAAGTCCTAGTCCAAGTAGGACTCCTAGTCTGAGTAGGACTCTTCACCAGAGTCACAATCCAATTGGACTCTTCAGCCATCAGATCTGATCAAATCTTCTAATACATGTGACCCCATAGGTTTGAACCTAAGTTAGTAGTATAAGAATAACTTCTTATACCAATCGATGTAACCATCTAGCAATGATGACCGAACGATCGGATAGAACAAAGTTTTGCAAAGCAACCTTCTAGATCTTATTGGCCTATAGTTACCGTATAATTCATTTCTTTGACCCAAATGCTCAAGGTGATCTAGGGTTTAACTATCAACCCTAATTAAATCAATCACATTATATTTCAACATTTCAAATCTATCTCATGAATTATCCTGATCAAAGTTTTACTAAATTGAAATACATTGATGCATATCTCTTATCAATTTAGAGGGGTCAATTCCATCTTGACTCAGACACCGACTTGATAAGTACTAGACTGCACCCAGTATCCTTCCATCACTAAGTTAAAAACTCAGATGATCTAGTATAAAATACGATGAGTTGCTTACAAGTCACCGTGGTGGTCTTAGGTCGGAGGGATACTTATATCCATACCCTTCATGAGCTACTCTTGACAGCAAAGTACTCGGCACATGGTCACGTTCGATATGAATGTACTCCTACATTTCATCTGTATACCATAACATATCTCCACACTCTTTGGTTAAGAGAACAACCAACTCATATGGCACACAATGACCTACACTTGATATCGCTATCATCTTATTAATAGCGTATCATTTGATTGCAAATATTTTTTAAGACTTAACGACAAATCCTCTGTCAATTAATAATAGTCCTAAGGACTTCATTACAACACAAGAATTTAAAGATGATCAATTTATAATAAAAATATCAAATAATTTTTATTAATAAAAATTCATATACAATTTATAAGATGAGCACAATCGTCTAACGATTGGCTTTGAGATACATTTCCCAATAACTTTCACTTGAACTAAAACCAATTGATACAGTATCATATATCCATCTTCAATTTATGGTCATCAAACTTCTTGACTCTGAGAGCTTTAGTAAATGGGTCGGCCAGGTTCTCCTTCTTATCGATCTTCTGAAGCTCGACATCACCTCAATCCATGATCTTCTGGATAAGGTAATAACGATGCAGAATATGTTTGGTGTACTGATGGGATCTCGGCTCCTTGGCTTGAACAATGGCTCTGGTATTATTGTAGTATAATAAGACAGAGCCATCAACGAAGGGTGCCGCTCTGAGCTCATCGATAAACTTTCGTAACCATACAGCTTCTTTCGCAGCATCGGATGCTGTGATTGTTGGAAAATATATCCCAAAAATCAATCGTCAAGCTGTTGACGGTTGTGCAACCAAGTATTGTAATTAATTTATTAATAAATAAAATATATTTTTGGTATTTTCATCATAAGCTTTCATCTTCTAATGAACTCTGTTGTTATGATGAAGTCCTTAGGACTATTTAAGTTCGATAAAGAGAGGATTTATCGATTAGTCTTTAAAACTGTTCATGACCAAATGATAGGCTGTTAATAAGGACGACAGCTTCTATCAAGCATAGGTCACTGTAGGCTATATGGGTTGGCTGTCCTCTTAATCAAGGAGTGTGGAGGCACTGGTATGGCATACAGATGAGATATAAGGGTACATATCATTGAACGTGACCAACTCCAGAGCATTCTGCTGTCGAGAATGACTCTGATAGGATATAGGTATAAGTGTCCCTTAGACCTGAGATCACCTCAATGACTTGCAAGCAACTCACTGTGCTTTGGTATTGGACTAACTAAAATTTTAATTCAGTGACGAAAGACTTCTGGGCATAGTCAAGTACTTGTGAAGTCAGAGTGTGATCGAGATGTGATTGACCACTCCAAGAGTTGGAGAAGAATGAGTCACTGTATTTCAATTTAGCAAAATCTTGGCCAGGATAATCCATCAGATGGATTTGATATTTTGAAATACAATGTGGACAACCTGATCAAAGTTGACAGTTGAACTCTGAGGTATCCTATGATCATTTTGGTCAAGAGGATGAATTATATAGAAACTATATCCACATGGGTTCTAAGTATGTTGTTCTACACATTCGACCTATCCGATTGTCGGGTACCATTACTAGATGGTCACTTCGATTGATATAAAAATTTATTCCTATACTACTGAGGTTTGGACCTATGAGGCCACACACATTAGAGTTCATGATCCAATAGGATGGTTGATCAATGATTAAGAATCGTTCTAGGGTTAAATGATCAATACGATTGACATTTAACCTAGTGCAAGTGTTGCAGGAGGATCGATTAGCAATTTAATTGCTAATTGACTTAATTTGATTAAGCCAATGGACTGAGATTAAGTCTAATTGAATATGATTTAATTAGATTTAGTTTGGACTTGATTGGATCAAGTTCAATTAGTTTATTGGATAAGGCAAGTGTAAGGAAAAAACTAATCCTAGTTCAATTAGGACTTGGGTCAATCTAATTTCTAACTTAATTAAAAAATTAAGTTAAATTTAAATCTAATTTAATCTGATTAAATTAAATTTTTAATTGGGTTAAGACCTATTTTAATTAGGTTGATCTAATTTTGGTTTGATTTGGTTTGAGAAACCAAATTAAAATAAGTCATAAGATAGAATCCTAGTAATACTAGGATTCCATCTTGTGCCACATAAGCCCCCCCACGCCCTCTCTCTTATTCCACACCAATCTCCTCTTATTTTGTGTGAAAAAAGCCCTCTCCCAGGTCTTTTCTACATCCAAAAGGTTTTCTCTCTTCTTTCATACATGAAAAGTGGTTGTGGATCAAATCAAAGTAGGAATAAGTTTGGATTTTAAATTCTATGAGATAGAGTTTTAGAAATCCAAAACTCTTTTTTTTTGCATTAAATTTATTCAGATTTTTTTTAAAATTTTTGTGAATTTTAGAGCACATATTTTGAATCTTTTGCTGGTGGTCCATGCATGAAAATAAGGAGGAGGTGCCCAAGAGTTGGGCGCCCCTTATCTTGCCCTATTTGGATAAGCCTTGACTAGGTATTTGACCTAGACAAGGACTCCATCATATCTCTTTCTATAAAATGAGTTTTTTTATGAAATTTTTGAAAAATATAGAGATTTGAGAGACCTTTGGGGCATCCAAAAATTATAGAGAAAAACCTTTGGGTCATGGAGATATAATAGACACAAAACTGGATGTCTAGGAGAAAGTAAAGAGAAGAAGAAGAGGGTCTTCTTCTAGGGTTGTTAGTTTTATCTCTTCTCTTCCTCCATCTTGAGTTTTCTGAGAGCATCTCAAATCTAAAACTCTTTCTCCTACTTCTCATCTTTGAAAGAGCCCAAATCAAGAAGAAGAAGGCATCTGATCAACCATCGAAGAAGGATCAGCACAGTACTAGCATACTGTACTGATTTCCTGAAGTAGGATTTTTGATCGAGATTCGTGGGCTCATGTGGATGACTCCTAGAGATCGGATGCATGTGCGGTTTGCAACATCATCCTCAAAATTGGATCAGCAAGGTTAGAACGTCTAACTTGCAAGGTAATAGATCTGATCTATTGTTTAATACATACATTAGATGTAGTATAGAAACATGTTGATATGATCAACATGTAGTTCATGCTCTATATATTTTAATTTTTGATTTAATGCTATGTAATAATCATGTAATAAGATCTTAGATCTAGAGATTCTCTGATTTTAAAAAATAAATTTTGATTTATTTTAGTCTTCCGCTACCTGATCTTGAAAAAGTTTCAAGATCTAACCCTGAAACCCTAGATCTGGTTCCTTCAATTGGTATCAGAGCCTAAAGTTATTTATTACATGATTATTTATATATGCTTAGATTATTTCTTAGATTAGATCTAATTTATAATCTGATTCTTAAATCTAAAATTAAAATTTTAGATCAATCACGAACTGCAAGGTTGTCTTGCTGTAAGGTTTACCCCTTACAGAGTAAAGGTTGTCCTAGTTCGTATAAATCTATCTTTGATCATAAATTTGTTAGATATGATCTAAATTAAATTTATGATTTATTAGATTTAAAAAATATTTAAATCTAAAATAAAATCTCTTTATTAATAATTTTTATGCAAAGAAATTATTTAAAGTTAAAATTATTTCAATTACATGAACCTGTTTAGATTAGATCTAAAGTAGTTTCATATTTATTTTATTTGTATCTTGATTATGAATCAAACATATAATATGATTGGTAGAACTATATTATAGAATTATTTTATAAATATAAAAATTATTTTCGAAAAGCCTAACCCAACCCTCAGCCCAAAACTTAATTAAGAATTAAGAAGTTGTTTAATTAGGTTCTAGGATTGTGAATTGAAGAATCTAAGACACAAACCATAACACATTGGGTTAATGGGTTAGTGGGAATTAGGTCCATTAATTGGGTTAGACCTATGGTTAGATTAAAGATGGACTTAATTAGAGAATTGACTAAATCTAATCAATTATTGTCTTAGATTAAGTCAAGGATTCTCTAGATCAATTACAATAGTTGTAGTTGGTTAAGTCCATGTCTTTAACGAGAACCAAATGGATTTGATTCTTGGCTAAGTGGTCTAGCATGAACTATTAGGTTGATCTAATCGAAACTAATTAAATCAGTTGATGTCTAAGGTAAACCAGGCTGGTGGTTTTTAATTGGGAGCCCGCTTACCTGGCTATTTTTTATAGTGTCTAAGGCAAGCTTTGGCCGATCCTCTCACTGATCGAACTTACCTGACCTCTTAATGAAATTATGTTTCAATCGGATCACTTGACTATTCGAACTGACCCATGTCAGCTAGGTAAATAAGTGTGACTGATTTAGGTGCTCCTAGACCAGCCCTTTTAATGGTCTCCCTTAAGCTGACTTGGTGAAGCCAGTGGGAGGATCATGATAAGCTAGTTCATCGACCTCATCCTCTAAATCATTTAAATCCTCTAAAATTATTAGATCCTTAAAATGATAAAGTTATAGAGGTAACTGAGTCATAGCCTCCCATTAAGGTATTTGATAATGAGTCCATTAACTCAATAATCATTGCAGACCCAAAGGCCTGGTGCTTGTTGACTAATGGAATTATCACTCATCATATGACAACTTGGAAGTGTCTCTCTAATGGTGGTTAGGTGAGCCAACCAAAGTTGGACTTAATCATTCGTTGGTTAGATACACCAAGTATGGTCATGTTAATGGTTGGACCTAACCAGATCCTTACAGTGGAGGCCAAAGGCTACTGATTAGGTTTCTGGAGAAAAACTAAAATTACTAAAAATTATTTAGAAAAATAATTGGTTATGAACCTACCCTTAGATGTACATGGGTTGGCCAACCAAAGTTGAGCTTGTGTGCAGTCTAAGTGGATTCTAGTACCCACTAAGGAATTAGGATAATTCTTCGAATTAGAGGTAGAGGCTATCAATTCGAATAAAATAGTGAGAGAAACCTTTTGATTAAAGTTCAAATCTTTAGGTTTAATGAATCAATTACTAATTAGGTTATGATTTTTTTTTGTGCAGATATAGTCACTTCCCTATCGCTCCGATCATTGTTGGACAATGATAAGTGCATGGGACCCAACTTCGATAGCTGGTACCGAAAGTTGAAGATAGTCCTGAAGCATGAACGGATCATATATGTGATAATGGAACCTGCACCTGAGGAGCCAGCTGTCAATGCACGTAGAACAGTTAGAGACACTTACTAAAAGTGACTCAATGATCGGACCACGGTGTGCTGTATCATGCTGGCTGCCATGAGCGACGAGTTCAGTCATAAATTCGAGATGGCTCAATCAAAGGATATGCTTCAAGTGTTGGAGGATGCCTTTGGCACACTCGATGATGTGGAGAGGCACAAGACTAGTTGTGCTATCTTCAACGCTAAAATGCGGGATGGTGCCTTTGTCACTGATCATGTATTGTACATGATCGAGCTGATGGAATGATTGAGCAAGCTCGGCTTTTCCTTGCATGAGCAGCTTGGGAAAGATGCAATACTAAACTCGCGGTCCAAGTCTTATCTCCCATTCCTCACTCATTATAAAATGACACAGCCTAAAGTGAACTACTACGGGTTACTGGGGTTGCTTCAGAACTTTGAGAAGGATCACCAACTCTACAAGGAGTCGGTGAACTTAGTGGGAGGTTCGTCTTTTGGTTTTTTACCCTTTAAAAAAGAGAAGAAGAACAAGAAGAAGAAAGTGAAAAAGGTGCAAGTTCAGGCTGGGACATCAGTGCAAGACCAGACCAAAAAGATCAAGCTCGATAAGAGTCAAGCTGAATACTTCTTTTACATGAAGCGGGGGCACTGGAAGAGGAACTGTCTCCAGTACATTGGCTCCCTGGATCCGAATAGGTAGAGAAAGCAACAAGTTATTGCTGGACAAGGTATTTATATGATAACTCCTTGCAATTTATCTATTTGTGATATAACTGACTGGGTATTGGATACCGGTAGGTCTTACCATATTTGCAATTTGTTGCAGGGGTTGCAGGTCAGTAAGAGATTCAAGCAAGGCGAGAGGTTCTTGAATGTTGGAGATGGAAGACCAATTTCAGTTCTAGCATTAGGAATCTTGAAACTTGTATTTGAATCCCATATCGTTGTTCTTAATGATTGTCATTTCTGTCCCAGTTTCTTTTTAAATGTCATTTCTGTAGGCCTTCTAGCCAAAAATGATTATGAAATTTTAATAAAAAAATAAGTTTGTAATATCATTATGAATGGTGTTACTATTTTTTGTGGATATTTAAACAATGATGTGTATATGTTATCATAACTTGTTAATGTAGTCTATTCAACTGGCAAGCACCCTAGATTAGATAATGTGTCAGATATCTACTTATGGCACTATAGGCTAGGTCATATAAACAAGAACAGAATAAACAGGTTGACTCAAGAGGGAATACTCGAAGTCAGTGATTGTGAATCACTTTCAACCTGTGAGTCCTGTCTTCTTGGTAAAATGACCAAGTCACCTTTTACTGGAAAAGGTGAGAGAGCTACTGAGCTCTTGGGCCTAGTACATACTAATGTATGCGGGCTCATGAGCACAAGTGCTAGAGGTGGATATTTCGACTTCATAACTTTCACGGATGATCTATCCAGATATGGATATGTCTATCTGATGAAACATAAGTCGGATTCATTTGAAATATTCAAATAATTCCGAAGTGAAGTAAAAAAACAAACTGGGAAGAGTATTAAAACTCTTCAATCTGACCGAGGAGGGAAATATCTTTCTAGTGAGTTTCTAACATATCTAGAAGAGAATGAGATTCTCTCCCAATGGACTCCTCCAAAAATATCACAGCATAATGGTGTGTCTAAAAGAAGAAATCGAACTCTGTTAGACATGGTCCGATCCATGATGGGTTTTGCCAACTTGCCGATATCTTTTTGGATATATGCACTCGAATCGACTCATTATCTATTAAATAGGATTTCAAGTAAGTCTGTAATTAAGACTCCATATGAGATATGGACAGGGCATAAGCCAGTACTTTCACACCTTAGGGTCTGGGGGTGCCCGGCCTATGTCAAACGATTAATCACAGACAAACTTGGACCGATGTCTGACAAATGCACATTCATCGGATACCTCAAAGAGACCAAAGGTTATTTTTTCTATCATGCTGATGAAAAAAAGGTATTCCTTAGCCTTAAGACAATCTTTTTAGAAAAAGAGTTCCTTGGTGAAGGAACCGTTGCCTCTAAGGTTGAACTTGATGAAGTTCAACAGGTAGAAGGACTGACACCAATAGCTGAACCTGAGTCAGATTTGATTAGATCAGATCCAGAGCCTAATGTACCTGCACCATTAAGGCAATCTGATAGAGTACCGCATCAGTCGGACAGATACTACGGTTTCTTAGTTCGAAATGGTGATCCCATGAACTCGATAAAAATGATGAGGATCCGATCACCTATATGGATACAATGCAGAGATCTGATTTTGAGAAATGACTTGAAGCCATGAAATCCAAAATGGAGTCCATGAAGGTCAATGATGTATGGACATTGGTTGACCCACCTAAAGGGGTTAAACCCATTGGGTGTAAATGGATGTTCAAAAAGAAAAGGGATGCAGACGGAAAGGTGGAGACTTATAAAACTCGTCTGATTGCCAAGGAGTATCGTCAACGTTATGGTATTGACTATGATGAGATATTTTTCACTGTGGCAATGCTCAAATCCATTCGGATAATGCTTGCAATAGCTGCCCATCTGGATTATGAGATCTGGAAAATGGATGTAAAGACAGCTTTCCTGAATGGAGAGCTGATCGAAGAGGTGTATATGATACAACCTGAGGGGTTTATATCCACAGATGAGTCCAAGATGTGCAAGCTTCAGAGATCCATTTATGGATTGAAGCAAGCTTCTCAGAGTTGGAACATGCATTTTGATAAGGTAATCAAAATGTATGGCTTCATTAAGAATGAAGAAGAACCCTGCATCTATAAATGGGCAAATGGTCCAATTGTGATATTCCTAGTCTTGTACGTGGATGATATTCTCTTAATCAAGAATGACATCCCCATACTACAGAGAATAAAAGTTTGGTTGTCATCACAGTTCTCTATGAAGGACTTGGGTGAAGCATCCTACATCTTAGGGATGAAGATCTATAAGGATAGATCTAAAAAGATGCTTGGATTATCCCAGTCTACGTACATAGACACTGTGCTGAAGAGATTCAGCATGGAGAATTTTAAGAAGGGCTATCTACCGATAGGCCATGAAATTTCTCTCTCTAAGAAGGATTATCTGATAACTCCTGAAGAGAGAGAACGTATGAGTAGAGTCACATATGCTTCGGTCGTGGGATCTATCATGTACACCATGATATGTACAAGACCAAATGTGGCATACTCACTAAGAGTAGTGAGTAGATACCAATCTGATCCTGGAGAAAATCACTGAAAAGTGGTTAAAGCCATCCTTAAGTATTTGAGAAATACTAAGGACCAATGGTTGGTTTATGGCGAGTCAGATTTGAAACTTGTGGGGTTCACAGTCTCCAACTTTCAATCTGACCATGATAACAACAGAAGCATATCGGGTTATTTCTTTACTCTGAATGGTGGAGCTATCTGCTGGAAGAGTTTCAAGCAGCATACTGTGGCAGACTCTGTTTGTGAGGCAGAGTACATCGCAGCATCGGATGCTGCGAAGGAAGCTGTGTGGCTAAGAAAATTCATCACCAAGCTCGAATAGCACCCTCCCTCGATGGTTCGATCCTGCTCTACTGCGATAGCACTAGTGCCATAGCTCAGGCGAAGGAACCCAAAGCACACCAGCAGACGAAGCATATTTTGCACTGCTTCCACATAGTCTGGGAGATCATGGATCAAGGTGACGTCGACCTTCAGAAGATCGACTGAAAGGAGAACCTGACCGACCCCTTCATTAAAGTCCTAGCGATAAAGGAGTTTGACAACCATAAGTTGAAGATGGGTATTAGATACTGTGCCGAGTGGCTTTAGGACAAGTGGGAGTTATTGAAAAATATATCCCAAAAGTCAATCGTCAAGCTATTGACGGTTGAGCAACCAAGTATTGTAATTAATTTGTTAATAAATAAAATATATTTTTGGTATTTTTATCATAAGCTTTCATCTTCTAATGAACTCCGTTGTTACGATGAAGTCCTTAGGATTATTTAAGTTTGTTAAAGAGAGGATTTATCGATTAGTCCTTAAAATTATTCATGACCAAATAATAAGCTGTTAATAAGGACAACAGCTTCTATTAAGCATAGATCGCTGTAGGCCATATGGTTTGGTTGTCCTCTTAACCAAGGAGTGTGGATATACTGGTATAGCATACAGGTGAGATGTAAGGGTAAATCATCATTGAACGTGACCAACTCCAGAGCATTCTGTTGTCGAGAATGACTCTGATGGGATATAGGTATAAGTGTCCCTTAGACCTGAGATCACCTCAGTAACTTGCAAGCAACTCACTGTGCTTTAGTACTAGACTAGTTGAATTTTTAATTCAGTGACAGAAGGCTTCTGGGCATAGTCAGGTACTTGCAAAGTCAGAGTGTGATCGAGATGGGTTGACCACTCTGAGAGTTGGAGAAGATGAGTCACTGTATTTCAATTTAGCAAAATCTTGGCCAGGATAATCCATCAGATAGATTTGATATTTTGAAATACAATATGAACAATCTGATCAGAGTTGACAGTTGAACTCTGAAGTGTTCTATGATCATTTTGGTCAAGGGGATGAATTATATAGAAACTATATCCGCATGGATTCTAAGGATGTTGTTCTACACATTCGACCTATCCGATCGTCGGGTACCGTTGCTAGATGATCACTTCGATTGATACAGAAATTTATTTTTATGCTACCGGCTTAGGTTCGGACCTATGAGGTCACACACACTAGAGTTCATGATCCAATCAGATGGTTAATCAATGATTAAGAATCGTTCTAGGGTTAAATGATCAATACGATTGACATTTAACCTAGTGCAAGTGTTGCAGGAGGATCGATTAGCAATTTGATTGCTAATTGACTTAATTTGATTAAGTCAATAGGCTGAGATTAAGTCTAATTGAATATAATTTAATTAGATTTAGTTTGGGCTTGATTGGATCAAGTCCAATTGGTTTATTGGATAAGCCAAGTGCAAGGAAAAAATTAGTCCTAGTTCAATTAGGACTTGGGTCAACCTAATTTCTAATTTGATTAAAAAATTAAATCTAATTTAAATCTAATTTAATCTGATTAAATTAGGTTTTTAATTAGATTAAAACCTATTTTAATTAGGTTGATCTAATTTTGATTTGATTTAGTTTGAGAAACCAAATTAAAACAAGTCATAAGATAGAATCCTAATAAGACTAGGATTCCACTTTGCGCCACATAAGCCCCCCCACGCCCTCTCTCTTATTCCACGTCAATCTCCTCTTATTTTGTGCGACAAAAGCCCTCTCCCAGGTTTTTCCTATATCCAAAAGGTTTTCTCTCTTCTTTCATACATGAAAAGTGGTTGTGGATCAAATCAAAGTAGGAATAAGTTTGGATTTCAAATTCTATGAGATAGAGTTTTAGAAATCCAAAACTCTTTCCTTTTTGCACTGAATTTACCCAAATTTTTTTTGAGATTTTTGTGGCTTTTAGGACACACATTGTGCACCCTTTGCTGATGGTCCATGTAGAAAAATAAGGAGGAGGCACCCAAGAGTTAGGCGCCCCTTATCTTGCCCTGTTTTGATAAGCCTTGACTAGGTTTTTGACCTAGACAAGGACTCTATCATATCTCTCTCTATAAAATGAGTTTCTTCATAAAATTTTTGGAGAATATAGAGATTTGAGAGTCCTTTGGGGCATCTATAAATTAGAGAGAAAGATCTTTAGGTCGTGGAGATATAATAGACACAAGACAAGGTGTTTAGGAGAGAGTAAAGAGAAGAAGAAGAGGGTCTTCTTCTAGGGTTGTTAGTTTTATCTCTTCTCTTCTTCCAGCTTGAGTTTTCTGAGAGTGTCTCAGATCTAAAATTCCTCCTCCTACTTCTCATCTTTGGAAGAGCCCAAATCAAGAAGGAGGTACCTGATCAACCATCGAAAAAGGATCTGCACAGTACTAGCATACTATGCTGATTTCCTGAAGCAGGATTTTTGATCGAGATTCGTGGGCTCGTGTGGATGACTCCTAGAGACTGGATGCATGTGCAATTTGCAACATCATCCTTAAGATCAGATCAGTAGGGTTAGAATGTCTAACTTGCAAGGTAATAGATCTGATCTATTGTTTAATACATACATTAGATGTAGTATAGAAACATGTTGATATGATCAACATGTAGTTCATGCTCTATATATTTTAATTTCTGATTTAATGCTATGTAATAGGATCTTAGATTTAGAGTTTCTTTGATTTTAAAAAATAAATTTTGATTTATTTTAGTCTTCCGCTGTCTGATCTTGAAAAAGTTTCAAGATCTAACCCTGAAATCCTAGATCTAGTTCCTTCAGTGATATACTCCGCTTCGCAAACAAAGTCTGCCACAGTATTCTGCTTAAAACTTTTTCAGCAAATTATTCTACCATTTAGGATAAAAATATAACTTGACACACTCTTACCATCATCATGGTCTGATTAAAAGCTGGAGTCGGCGAACCCCACAAGTTTCAAGTTAGTTTCACCATACACAAGCCACTAATCCTTAGTATTTCTCAAATAATTAAGAATGATCTTTACGACCTTCAAGTAGTTTTCTCCTAGATCAGATTGGTATCTACTCACTACCCCCAATGAGTATGCCACGTCTGGTCTCGTATATGTCATGACGTACATAATAGAACTCACTACCAAAGCATATATAACTCTACTCATACACTTTCTCTCTTAAGGAGTTGTCAGACAATCTTTTTTTGAAAGAGAAATTTTTTAGCCTATCGAAAGATAGTCTTTCTTAAAATTCTTCATGCTGAACCATTTCAGCATGGTATCTATGTATGTGGATTGGAAAAGTTCGATCAGCCTCTTAAATCTATCCCTATAGATCTTCATCCCTAGAATTTAGGCTGCTTCTCCCAAATCATTCATGGAGAATTGTGATGACAGCCAAACTTTTATTCTCTGTAATGTAGGGACATCATTTTCGATTAAGAGAATATCATTCATATACAATATAAGAAATACAATTATTGAATCATTTGCCCACTTATATATAGAGGATTCCTCTCCATTCCTAATGAAGCCATATATTTTGATCATCTTATCAAAACGTATGTTCCAACTCCAAGATGCTTGCTTTAATCCATAAATGGATCTCTGAAGCTTGCACACCTTAGACTCATCTATGGATATGAACCCTTCAGATTGTATCATATACACATCTTCATTCAGATCTTCATTTAGGAAAGCTGTCTTCACATCCATTTGTCAAACTTCATAGTCCAGATATGCTGCTATCGCAAGTATGATCCGAATGGATTTGAGTATTGTCACAGGAGAAAACATCTCATCATAGTCAATACTATAATACTGACGATAACTTTTGACAACCAAATGGACTTTATAGGTCTCCACCTTCCCGTCTACGCCCCTCTTCCTCTTGAAGACCCACTTACACCCTATGGGCTTTACTCCTTCAAGTGGGTCAACTAATATCCATACATTGTTGACCTTCATGGACTCCATTTTGGATCTCATGGCTTCAAGCTATTTTTCAAAGTCAGACCTCTGCATCGCATCTATGTAGGTGATCGGATCCTCATCGTTTTTATCGAGTTCGACAGGATTCCTGTCTCGGATCAAGAAACCTAAGTATCTATCCGACTGACGCGATACTCTACCAGATCACCTTAAGGATATTTGTTCATTAGGCTTCGGATTTGATCTCATCAAATCTGATTTAGATTTAATCATTGGTGTCAGTTTTTCTACCCGTCGAACTTCGTCAAGCTCGATTTTGGAGGCACTTATTCCTTCACTAAGGAATTCTTTTTCCAAAAAGTGTGCTTTACTGCTGACAAACATATTTTGTTCAGCAGGCAGGTAAAAGAAATATCCCTTTGTTTTCTTAGGGTATCCTATGAAATTACACTTATCGGATCAAGGACTGAGCTTGTCAGTTTGTAATCGTTTAACATAAGCCGAACACCCCCAAATCCTAAAGTAAGAGAGGTTCGGCCTATGTCCTGACCATATCTCATATGGTGTCTTACTAACTAATTTACTCGAAACATTATTGAGCACAAGACAGGCTGTTTTAAGTGCATATCCCCAAAAAGAGATCGACAGAGTTGCAAACCCCATCATGGACCAAATCATGTCCAACAAGATTCGATTCCTCCTTTCTGAGATGCCATTATGCTGTGGTGTCCCTGGAGGAGTCCATTGGGAGAGAATCTCATTCTCTCCTAGATATGTCAGAAATTCACTGAAAAAGTATTCACCTCTTCGAACAAATCGAAGAGTTTTAATATATTTTTTAGTTTGTTTCTCTACTTTATTACGGAATCGTTTAAATATTTCAAATGATTTAGACCTGTGTTTCATCAAGTAGACGTACCCATACCTAGATAGGTCGTTTGTGAATGTGATGAAGTAGCTATACCCTCCTCTAACACATGTGCTCATAGATCCACATACATCAGTATGTATCAGACTCAGCATATCACTGGCTCGTTCACCTTTTTCAGTAAAAGGTGATTTGGTCATCTTTTCAAGCAAACAAGACTCACAGATAGGTAACGATTCATAATTGTCTTTATCAAAAATTCTTTCTTGAGCTAACCTATTCATCCTATTCTTGTTGATATGACCTAGTCTACAATACCAAAGGTAGGCATCTGTGACATCATCTATTCTAGAATGTTTATTTGAAATGTACATTACATTAGGATAGATACAATATAGATACCATTATTCAATTGTCCATGTAAAATTATAACACCATTGAAAATGATATCATAAAATTTTTTTTTATTGATATTTCATAATTTTGGTATAAAATACCCCTCAGCCGAAGTTCGTGACAGGAGTGACCCTCTAGGGATTCTACCGACGTCTGACCTTCAACGACATCTTTCCGAACCTCTCCGGCGGTCGAGCCTCCGCAACGTCCCCAAGCTCTGTCGATGGATAAACCCCCACTAGTGTAGGCCAGATTCTCCACGACAGGCGGACTCCACCCAAGTTTCGGTGGTGGTCGACCAACTGCAGGTAGACTTCATCCGGACTCCTACGGGAGCCGGACTTCGTCCCCTACTCCAGCTACAGGAAGACTTCATCCGGACTCCTACGGGAGTCGGACTTCGTCCCCGACTCCAACTGCAGGTAGACTTCATCCGGACTCCTACGGGAGCCAGACTTCATCCCCGACTCCGACTGCAGGAAGACTTCATCCAGACTCCTACAGGAGCCGGACTTCGTCCCCGACTCCGACTGCAGGAAGATTTCATCCGGACTCCTATGGGAGCCGGACTTCATCTCCGACTCCGACTGCAGGAAGACTTCATCCGGACTCCTATTGGAGTCGGACTTCGTCCCCGACTTCAACTGCAGATAGACTTCATCTGGACTCCAATGGGAGCCAGACTTCGTCCCCGACTCCAACTGCAGGTAGACTTCATCCGACTCCTACGGGAGTCGGACTTCATCCCCGACTCCGACAGCAGAAAGACTTCATCCGGACTCCTACGGGAGTCGAACTTCATCCCCAACTCCGATTGCAGGAAGACTTCATCCGGACTCCTACGGGAGCCAAACTTCATCCCCGACTCCGACTGCAGGAAGACTTCATCCGGACTCCTACGGGAGCCAGACTTTATTCCCGACTTCAACTGCAGGTAGACTTCATCCGGACTCCTACGGGAGCCGGACTTCATCCCCGACTCCGGCTGCAGGAAGACTTCATCCGGACTCTTGTGGGAGCCGGACTTCATCCCCGACTCCAACTGCAGGTAGACTTCATCCGGACTCCTACGGGAGCCGGACTTCATCCCCGACTCCGACTGCAGGAAGACTTCATCCGGACTCCTACGGGAGCCGGACCTCATCCCCGACTTCAACTGCAGGTAGACTTCATCCGGACTCCTATGGGAGCCAGACTTCATCCCTGACTTTAACTGCAGGAAGACTTCATCCGGACTCCTACGGGAGCCGGACTTCATCCCCAACTCCAACTGCAGGTAGACTTTGTCCGGACTCCTATGGAAGCCGGACTTCGTCTTCGACTCTAACTGCAGGTAGACTTCATCCAGACTCCTATGGGAGCCGGACTTCGTCCCCAACTCTGATGGTAGGTAGACTTCGTCCGGACTCTCACGAGAGCCAGACTTCCACCCTGAACTCCTATTGCAGGTAGATCTCACCCCGAACTCCTACAACGGTCGGACTCCGAGCTTCTACTGCAAGCGACCCACTCCGAGTTTCCACTACAAACGATCTGCTTCAAATTTCTACCACGAGCAATCCATGTCGGATGCCCATCGTATGCCTTCACCCAAGCTTCCATTATGGATGAATTCCGTTTAGATTTCTGTTGCAGACAGGCCTTGGCCGAGATTCCTTGACAAATGATCCCCATCCGGGCTTTTACGGAGATCGGACTCCAATCGAACTTCTATAAGTGGGCAAATACCGGGCTCACAGAATCCAACAGTTGGACCCCTCCGGTGGATGAACCTCTCCAGCGCCATCCGACATCCACCACCGGTCGACCCTCTGTCGAAGTCTGTGCAAAATCGGACTGTGTCTGCAGAAAGCCTCTGACCGAGCTCCTACGGCAAGTGGTCCTCGCTTGCAGCCTTAATGCCCAAGGCACCCAACAGGATTTGCAACATCCGAGCTCCTCTCAGATGGATAGCTATCTCTCTCCGCCAGGCACCTCAATCGAACTTCGGTCAACAGACCTGGACCCCCTAGCAGGCCACAGTAATGGCCACGACTCTGCTCCACTTCCTGCGACGGATCCTGCACGGCTCCATCACTCCCTGGCAGGCCACAATAATGGCTGCGACTCTGCTCCACTTCCTGCGATGGATACCGCACGGCTCCTCCACCCTCTGGCAAGTCGCGACAACGGACGCCGCTCCACTCTCCGCAACAGACTCCACGTGGCAGGTCACGGTGATGGCCATGATTCCACTCCACTACTCTTCATGATAAACTCCTCCTAGCTTCGAACGGCCTACTGCCAGACGGTTACAAACGTCGCTATCAGTCTATAGCCCCCTCCACCTATAAAAAGGAGGATCCTAGATACGTTATTCTCTAAGCTCTAATTTCTATCCCAAAAACTCTGCTAAAATTTTCGTTCGAGCACTCCATTCTTTTTGAGGCAAAGAACTGACTTGAGCATCGGAGGATCTTGCCGGAGCAACCCCAACTCCAGTTTAGACTTCCTTTGTAGGTCCCGACGGCGACTGCGACTCCCTCGACTCCAGCTTCTCCGACGCAGGCGGATTTTTGCACCAACAGGATTGGTGCTAGAGGAAGGGCGCGTGTCTTCGCAGTACCCTTGTTCTTAAAGGAGTGCTCAACGGGACCACCTCCGGTCATCTTTTCCGACGTCTTCTCCTCCTTCCCCCATTAGGTCTTCGCCTGATGCCTCCCCGCAAATCATCCACGCAGCGATCCACGGCCTCCGCGATCAGATCTCAAGCTCCGACCTCACCTCCAGTTTCCTAGCCTCCTCCTCCTCCTCCGGCAACGGCGGTTGGCACGGAGTAATTCGACCTACTGGTTCAGCAGGTCAAAGGCCTCACTGAAGCTGTGCAGGCCATACAACAGCAGCAACAGCTGTAGGCATCAGTGCGACTGGAGAGAGCATCGCCAGAACTCCAAAATCCGGTGGTAGGACGGGCCACTTGGGCCAGCCACCCCGTCTTTCCCGAAAAGATGAATCCGAGGGTGGAGAGCCCTCAGTCAGATCATGATTCCACCCCTGGAAGATCTCTACCTCCATTCTGCCAGAAGACCCTTGAAACCCGTAGTCGAGAGGATTTTCTGGACCGGAGGCTCTAGGAGATGAACCGACGGATCGAAGAACTCTGCCACGCTCCCCCCGCTTATAGTGAAGACATTTATACTGACCCTTTCTTTTCTCAAATGATCATGCAGGAATCGATCCCGCCGAACTTCAAGCTCCCTCAGTTTGAAAGCTACGATGGGACTTCGGACCCAGTTGACCACCTGGAGGCCTTCCGGACAATGATGCTGCTTCATGGCATGCCCGACGCCATCCTGTGCCGAGCTTTCCCATCCACCTTGAAGGGAGAGGCGAGAAACTGGTACTCGGTGCTAAAGTCGGGTACCATCTTTTTCTTTGATCAGATGAGCCACCAGTTTGTGGCTCATTTTGTTAGCAGTCGGCATCTCCGAAAGGGTTCGGAGTCCCTCATCAACATCAAGCAGAGGGAGGGGGAGTCCATTCGGGCTTACATCAACCGTTTCAATGTTACCGCATTGGAGGTCTGAAACTTGGACCAATCGATCGCGATGGCCACTCTGAAAGGCGGCCTTCAGAAGAACGACCTTCTATTCTTTCTGAAAAAGAAGTACCCCAGAGATTTTGCTTATTTGTTGGCTCGGGCCGAGGGGTACGCCCGAGCAGAAGAAGCCTTCATGATGAAGGATGAGGAGACCGTGAGAGAGCGGCAGACGGAAGACTCGAGTAAGCCCACAGTCGAGAAAGGGGTGAGAGAAGCTCGGCCACATTCTCAGACTCTCCCCGGGCACAAGCGCACCCAGACTCCTCCCCGAGCGTGCAGACAGAGAAGCCCGGAGTGCCGAGTCCATTGGGGGTCTCCCCCAGGGAGATTCTGCAGCTATGCCCCCCTCAACGCATCGAAAACCCAGGTGCTGATGAAAGTAAGAGAGCAGCTCCCAAGGCCAGAAAGGATGCGCACGCACCCCGAGAAGCATAATCCTAATAAGTTCTGTCTCTACCATCGTGACCACGGCCACGACACAGAGGAATGCATTCAGCTCCGAGATGAGATCGAGGAGCTCATCAGATGAGATCGGCTCGACAGGTTCATTCGACACCGGTCTGAGGATAGAGAGGATCGACCAAGGGCCCTGCCGCAACCTGAACCACCGAGGAGAGAAGAGCAGCCCAGAGATCGACCTCCAATTGGGATCATCAACTCCATCTCTGGAGGACTTTGACAGGAAGCAGACCTTCTACAGCCTTGAGATTTGAAAAACTTGTAAATGTATTGCAAACGATCCCGCTTTAAATCAAGATTCCTTTCAGACTTGCACATCTTTCCCTTTTTGGCATAGACTTATAACGACAGGGGACGACCCCTTCGGACAATGAAAACAAACCCTAATGTGGGCAAAGTTGAAAGTCTGGTTATTTTTAGACCGGATGGAGGGAGAGGCCACACAGCGCCCATATGCGCCCCCACAACCATGTTAGGGACAGGAGGAGAACCTCGCCCTAACATGAGCAAGGTCGAAGGCCCGGTTATTTTTAGACCGAATGGAGAGAGAGGCCACATAGCGCCCATATGCGCCCTTACAGCCATATTAGGGACAGGAGGAGAACCTCGCCCTAACATGAGCAAGGTCGAAGGCCCGGTTACTTGTAGACCAGATAGGGGGAGAGGCTATACAGCACCCATATGCGCCCCCACAGCCATGTTAGGGACAGGAGGAGAACCTCGCCCTAACATGAGCAAGGTCGAAGGCCCGGTTACTTGTAGACCGGATGGGGGGAGAGGCCACACAGCACCCATATATGCCCCCGCAGCCCTGTTAGGAACAGAAGGAGAACCTCATCCTAACCTGAACTGAAACCGATCACATCAAAAATAGGGGAAGAATCTCATCCTGACACCAATTAAGGTCCGACCATTCGAGACCCGACAAGAAAGAAAAAAACCTTCTCGATGACCCTTCTACGCTACCGCGACTCCGTAAAAAGCTAGGGAGAACCCTTGCCTAAAAGAAGAAGGAAATGTGAAGGAATAGCGACGGGCTACCCCAACAAAAAATGGAGGCCAAACTACACTAAAAGCACAAAGGACCTCATCTCCATGAAGGAGGAAGAGAAAGAAAGATCTACGATCACGAATAAAAAGGCAAATCAACATGACGATGGCTAGAAACCTCCAAGCGGTGTCGATGCCGAACCAATCAAAAATACAAGAAACTCAGTAATAACGACCTAATACAAAGATGAACAAGGAATCTTCGAACAACATCAACATCGTACGGGACAAAAATGAAAGAAGTCCGATGCACGATAATTCAACACGACGTACGGGTAAGGTAACAAAGATCTTTTCATTTCATTAGCAAAGTATGCATTACAGAGCCTGGAAGGCCCAAAAAAAAAACAACAACAACAACGACAACAAACAGACAAACGGCAAAAGAAGACACCTAGAAGGACGAAAGACAAAAAGAGCCCTAAGGGGGCCCGGCTTCCTCCGACTTTGAACTTTCAGCTTCGACCCTCATCAGGGAGTGCCTTAAGCTCTCGACTTCTTCTTCCAATTCTTTCTCTCTCATTAGCATCTCCATATATCTCCAATGAAGCCGCTGGCTTTCGTTCTCCACCTCTCGATGCCTTTTTCTCAGGACCTCAGATTCTGCCTCCACGTCCTTGACTGCCCACTGCTCGTATACCAGCTGGATCTTCAATTGCTACAGTTCGGCCTTCCCCTCCCCAAGGGCGATAGATAGCTCTTCTACAGTTCTTCTCAGGGATTGGAGTTCGTCAGGATCCCGAACAGGAGCAAACTGAGCTCCTTCAGCTAGCTGCCTTTGAAGGCAGACAACCTCATCGGTCGCCATCCCGAGCTTCCCCCTATAGTCGTCCACCTGCTTGCAACAGCTGGCCCGGTACGCATTATAGCTTGCCTCGGCATCCTGGAGCTATTGCTGAAGGTTGGAGAACTTCTTCGACCATTCCCGATCGCAGTCGGCCCGAGTCAAAAGTCGGGACGAGCTTTTTTCCAACTGGCTAATCCTCTCCTGTGCAGCCGACAGCTCCACTCTGAGAGAGCTGATCTTGGCAGTTTGGGCCCAATCGCTGGTGCGCTTCTTATGTTCCTCGAGCTCCTTCTCGAAGTTTGCTTTCCTCCGATTGTACTCCATGATCCCCTTCACGTGGAGGTTTCGAAAGTAGGTGGCCTCCGCGGTGGCCTCAGAGTGACTCTCCCTCAACCTGTGAAGTTTGCCATCCATCTCCTTCGACCTTTTTGTTAAATGATGAACTTCCTTCTTCAGACATTGGATCATGGACTTCAGCAGAATTCCCTGTGGTAAGGGAAGCACTTCGGTAGGACACTGCCATCGGGAGACAAAAGCGTCAAGGCACATCTCATTGCACAGAAGAAAAAAAGGGAGGGAAGAAGAAGAGTGGAGAAGCCCTCCATAAGGAGAAACCCAATTTTATTGATTGAACATTTCTTAAAGACAGAAGGGAAAAGAAAACTCGCAATAAAAGAAAAATACAAAGTTAGAGGTCTCAGACCTCTGAAATAGGAGTTGGGGAGCTTGGTGTTCTTGGAAGGGGCGCTGCGGTGGCAGTGGCAGTGGGAGAGGGCCCGACTTTGTCTTTAGATGCCTCATCCAAGAAGCTGAGGTCGAGCTCAAAAAATTTCTTGACCACCTTCTCTTGACAGAGCTCGAATCCTTTGATGAATGCTTCTTGGCCAAACTTGACATTCAGGTCCCTCATCTCCACAGAGGCCTTAAACTCCTCCACTGCTAGGGCCCTGGCCTCCGAGATCAGAACCAGAATTTGCTCCATCAAATTTACGACCTCGGCCTCCGCCTTCCTCACCATCTCCTCCGAGGTCTGCTTTTCTTTCTCAAGGACCTCTTGGAGGTTGGCTAGCTCGACAGCCTTTTCTTTGAGACGGGCGGCTTCGGCCCGGCGACCCTCCTCCACCTGGATGGCATCCCTCCTCGCCTGACTCGTTGCCTCGATGTTGGCAAGGAGCTGGTGCCTAATCTACAATGGCGGCTAGGAGGTCAGAATGAAAGTTGAGAAGCTAATTGAATGAAGGTGCGAGGGGAAGAAGGAAAGTGAATCTGTTCACCTCGAGGAAGGACCCTAAGGAGTCCCAAACCCGCTGTTCAGGATCGGTGCAAACGATCCTCTGGATGACTTCAGGCAGGATGCAGCCGTCGACCAGTAGCTTGATCAGGTCCCTGTCATTAAAGGGATTCTCCCCCGGCTCTTCCTCGGAACTGTGGGACTCTTCGATGGCGGCTCGATGGCTACTCACCCTATGGGCCACCGACTTCCTTCTCCTCCCCCTCTCAACCCTTGGCACCTCCTCGAAGCGGGCCCCCGAAGCGGGAACCTCAGCGGGGAACTCCTTGAAGAGGCCTGGGGGGCCGAAGGTTCGGCGTCTGAAGGAACGTCGACCGCGAGGGTCACCTGGGCAGGCATGGCCGAGCTCATCTCCTCCGTTCTGGCCTTCTTTGCCGATCCGGAGGCCGCGGTGCCTTTTCTTTTGTGAGCCTTGAGGCCCCTGGCGAGCATCCATGCTGCTTCGACGTCCAAAAAAAAAAAAAAAAGAAGGAAGAGAGAGAGAAAGAGATTAGTAATGGGGTAAAAAAGGAAGAAGTGACACGTAAAAAAAAAAAAAAAGAGAGAAGCAGAGCAGGAGAAAAGAAGAGGAAAGGAAAGATGGGATACTTGCAGGATCCAAGGGGCTCAAGCCGATGTTGAACAAAAACTGCTCCTTCAGAAGGTTGGGAAGAGAAGGAGTTGAATAACTAAGAAGCTTCCGGGCGGCCTGAAGGTCGTCCTCCCCCAGGCTAGGAGCTCATCGGACAGAATCCCTCAGGGAGCCCCAAGGGGGCAATCCCAACCTCAAGGTCGGACATTGGACGAAGAGGTACTTTCCCTTCCAGTTATGGATTGAAGAGGGAGCACCTTTCAGCAACCCCTTCTTGCCAAACTGAGGGAAGAAATACCACCAGTCCTTTGTCGAGGGGTGGTGCTTGAAGGTGTAAAAATACCTAAAAAAGAAAGAGATGGCTGAACTTTGACTACGTGGCAAAGGGAGAGGAACCCTATCAGAAACCTAAAAGAATTTGGCGCGACTGAAGCTAAAGAAATGTCTAAAAAGCAAAAAAGAGCAACGACGAAGGATGGAAGCGGAAGACGGAGCCCAACACGGAAGGCCTCCTGATACAGGCAGAAACGGCCAGGTGGGGGGGTGCTAGCCCGGTCGGCGGGACCAGGAAGCTCCAGATCATACTCCAGAGGAACTCCATATTGAACCCTTATCAGTAAAAGTTCATCCGGAGTCAGAGAACAAGGAATGGCACCCAGCACAAAAATCGGACGAGGCCCAACCCTAGATGAGGGTTCGTCTACAGTATGAGGGTTCTGGGGGGCTGAGGCGGACGAACTCCTGAAACCACTAGAGGCAGAGGTGCCAGAAGATATTTCAAAAAAGGACCCTAAAAATCTCGGAGAAATCAGACGAAATAAGAGGCGAAAGGTTCGCGAGAGACCAAACCAGGGGAATGCGGCGGAAGGAAAATGGAGGAGAAAGGGCACCTAGATGGCAAGAAGAGAAACGAAAGTTTCGAGACTAACCTAAATCGCTCCGAAGGATGTAGAGGTGCGAGGACAGGGATGACTCGAAGAACGCTTAGGGCCAAGGTGGATGCCAAAGAGGGTCAGAGCTCTCGGAGAGAAGGCAGACACTGATAGAACTCTCAAGCGGAATGAGACTCCTAAAGGCAGAAAGGCGGGTTTAAATAGACCCTGGGATCCGGCGCTATAATGATCGCGGATCTCCCAGGGCCGACCCACGCTCGTCACGTGCCCACTCGCCACCGCAGGCGGCTAAAAGTGGCTGACAGCTGACAGAGCCATTATTGCATCGTACCTAGGCCAACGCTCCAGCGGGAATTCCGAAAGGTCCCTTCGGATTGCCCCGATTTGAAAAGACTCCAGCACGCGTGCATTAAATGCAAGAATATCTAAGGACGATCGTGCACGGGATTCAAAGGGACAACTTCGGCTGTAAAAATTTCTCTGTACTTCCTTCATTCAAAACTCGAACTCGAAAGTAGGGGGACTGGTGTTGGGTATAAAATACACCCCAGCTGAAGTTCGTGACAGGAGTGACCCTCCAGGGATTCTACCAACGTCCGACCTTCGATGACATCTTTCCGAACCTCTCCGACGGCCGAGCCTCCGTAACATTCCCAAGCTCTGTCGATGGATAAACCCCCACCAGTGTAGGCCGGATTCTCCACGATGGACGGACTCCACCCAAGTTTTGACGGTGGTCGACCAACTGCAGGTAGACCTCATCCGGACTCCTACAGGAGCCAGACTTCATCCCCGACTCCGACTGCAGGAAGACTTCATCCGGACTCCTACGGGAGCCGGACTTCATCCCCGACTCCGACTGCAGGTAGACTTCATCCAGACTCCTACGGGAGCCGGACTTCATCCCCGACTCCGACTGCAGGAAGACTTCATCCGGACTTCTACGGGAGTCAGACTTCATCCCCGACTCCGACTGTAGGAAGACTTCATCCAGACTCCTACGGGAGCCAGACTTCATCCCCGACTTCAACTGCAGGTAGACTTCATCCGGACTCCAACGGGAGCCGGACTTCATCCCTGACTCTGACTGCAGGAAGACTTCATCCAGACTCCTATGGGAGCCGGACTTCATCCCCGACTCCAACTGCAGGTAGACTTCATTCGGACTCCTATGGGAGTCGGACTTCATCCCCGACTCCGACTGCAGGAAGACTTCATCCGGACTCCTACGGGAGCTGGACTTCGTCCCTGACTCCGACTATAGGAAGACTTCATCCGAACTCCTACGGGAGCCGGACTACATCCCCGACTCCGACTGCAGGAAGACTTCATCCGGACTCCTACGGGAGCCGGACTTCATCCCCGACTTCAACTGCAGGTAGACTTCATCCGGACTCCTATGGGAGACAGACTTCGTCTCCGACTCTGACTGTAGGAAGACTTCATCCAGACTCCTATGGGAGCTAGACTTCATCCCCGACTCCAACTGCAGGTAGACTTCATTCGAACTCCTACGGGAGTCGGACTTCATCCCCGACTCTGACTGCAGGAAGACTTCATCCAGACTCCTACGGGAGCCGGACCACGTCCTCGACTTCAACTGCAGGTAGACTTCATCTGGACTCCTACGGGAGCCGGACTTCATCCCCGACTTCAACTGCAGGAAGACTTCATCCGAACTCCTACGGGAGCCGGACTTCATCCCCGACTCCAACTGCAGGTAGACTTCGTCCGGACTCCTACGGGAGCCGGACTTCGTCCCCGACTCCAACTGCAGGTAGACTTCATCCGGACTCCTACGGGAGCCGGACTTCATCTCCGACTCTGGCTGTAGGTAGACTTCGTTCGGGCTCCCACGGGAGCCGGACTTCTGCCCTGAACTCCTGTTGCAGGTAGACCTCACCCCGAACTCCTACAATGGCCGGACTCCGAGCTTCTACTGCAAGCGACCCACTCCGAGTTTTCGCTACAAATGATCTGCTTCAAATTTCTACCACGAGCGGTCCATGTCGGATTCCCACCGTAAGCCTTCACCCAAGCTTCCATTATGGATGAATTCTGTTTAGATTTCTATTACAGACAGGCCTTGGCCGAGATTCCTCGATAAATGATCTCCATCTGGGCTTCTACGGAGATCGAACTCCGATCGAACTTCTATAAGCGGGCAAATACCGAGCTCACGGAATCCAGCAGTTGGACCCCTCCGATAGATGAACCTCTCCAACACCATCTGACATCCACCGTCGGTCGACCCTCTGCCGAAGTCTGTGTGAAACCAGACTGCATCTGCGGAAAGCCTCTGATCGAGCTCCTATGGCAAGTGGTCCTCGCCTGCAGACTTAATGCCCAAGGCACCCAACAGGATTTGCAACATCCGAGCTCCTCTTAGATGGATAGCTACCTCTCTCCGTCAGGCACCTCAACCGAACTTTGACCGACAGACCTGGACCCTCTGGCAGGCCACAGTAATGGCCACGACTCTGCTCCACTTTCTGCGATGGATCCTGCGCGGCTCCATCACTCCCTGGCAGGCCACAGTAATGGCGCGACTCTACTCCACTTCCTGCGATGGATACCGTACGGTTCCTCCACCCTCTGGCAAGTCGCGACAACGGACGCCACTCCACTCCCTGCAACAGACTCCACATGGCAGGTCACGGTGATGGCCACGATTCCACTCCACTACTCTTCATGATAAACTCCTCCTGGCTCCGAACGGCCTACTACCAGACGGTTACAAATGTCGCTATCAGTCTATAGCCCCCTCCGCCTATAAAAAGGGGGATCCCAGATACGTTATTCTCTAAGCTCTAATTTCTATCCCAAAAACTCTGCTAAAATTTTCATTCGAGCACTCCATTCTTGTTGAGGTAGAGAGCTGACTTGAGCGTCGGAGGGTCTTGCCGGAGCAACTCCAACTCCAGTTTAGACTTTTTTTGTAGGTCTCGACGGCGACCGTGACTCCCTCGACTCCAGCTTCTCCGACGCAAACGGATTTTTGCACCAACAATATCACAAAAAAAATTTTTATTGATATTTCATAATTTGAATTAGCCAAAAGGCCTATAGAAATAATATTTAAAAGAAAATGAGGACAGTAATGACACTCATTAAGAATAATATACTGAGACTCAAATACAAGCTTGATAATTTCTAAAGCTAGAACTGGAACTGATCTTCCATCTCCAACATTCAAGAATCTCTCACCTTCTCCAAATCTCTTAGTGACCTGAAGACTTTGCAATGAATTGCAAATATGAATAGGACTTTCAGTATCTAATTCTTAGATCATTGTATCTATAAGAGAGAAGTTATAAGGTGTTATCACATAAGTACTTTATCCAGCAACTGATTGCTTCTTCTTCTTTGGCCTGTTCGGATCAAGAAAAGTGATATGCTGAGGATAATTCTTCTTCCAGTGATCCTACTTCTTACAAAAGATGCCTGACTTTGATCAGTCTTGAACTTGGGTTTTTGGGACTGACTCCCAGCACCAGGCACCTTCTTATTATTCTTCTTTTTCTCTTTCTTAAAGGGACGGTGACTATCCAAAGAAGATCCTCCCACTCGATTCACTGTCTCCTTGTGGAGTTGGTGATCTTTCTCAAAAATCTGTAGCAACCCCAACAGACCATGGTAGTTGACTACATGCTTCATTATTCTGAAATGACTGAGGAATGATAGATAGGATTTTGATAGAGAGTTCAGGATCGTATCCTTCCCCAGCTGTTCATGCAAAGGGAAGCTGAGTTTGTTCAATTTTTCAATCTACTCGATAATGTATAATACATGATCGATAACAGATGTATCCTCCCTCATTTGGGCATTGAAAATAGTGCAACTAGTTTTGTGCCGCAAAGCATCGTCAGGAGTACCAAAAAAATCCCTCAACACTTGAAGCATTTTCTTTGGCTGAATTTCTTCAAATTTTCAACTGAACTCATCATTCATGGAGGCCCGCATGATGTAACGAACTGTGGTGTGATCGTTCAGCCACTTCAAATAAGTATCTCGGATCGCTCCTCGAGCATTAAGAGTAGGCTCCTCAAGTGTCGGATCTATTATCACATAAAGGATCTACTCGTGCTCTAGGATAATCTTTAACTTTTGATATCAATTATCAAAATTTGATCTGATAAGCTTCTCACTGTCCAATAGTGGTCGGAGTGACAGTTTGAGACCAAATCTGCACATACAAGAAAGAACACTAAATCTAATTAGTATATGAATTTATTAATCCTAAAAACTTGGACTTTAGTCTAAAGGTCCTCCCACTATTTTATATGAATTGATAGCCTCTACATCTAATGTGAAGAATTATCTTAATTCCTTAACGGATACTGAAATCCACACAAACTACATATAGGCTCGAGGATGACTCGATCAACCCATATGCACCTATGGATATGTTCTTAACTAATTATTTCTCCAAACAACTTCTAGTATTTAATTTAGCCCCAGATTTTATTTCAGTAGGTGATGGGCCTCCATTGAAAGTTTCAATTAGATCAAACCATTAACATGAACCTACTCAGTGATTCTACCTAATGAGTGATCAGGCTCGAGGATGGCTCGATCAACCCAACTATCATCAGATCGTTCATCAGAGTCATCATATGATGAATGATAATTCTATCATTCAGAGAGAATATCAGATGGATGGCATCTACAATGTCAATCAAAAATAATGGATCCATTATCACTCACCTTAATGGGAGGCTATGATCTAGTTATCACCATAACCAACTCATTTCAGGGATCTAATAATTTAAAAGGTTTAATCAATTTAGAGAAGAGAGAAGAGAAGAAAAGATCAATCAGTAGACCATAATCCTCTCACTGACTTCACCAAGTCACTGAATCAGGTTAGGTCATGCTGATTGAACGGGCACCTAGATCAGTCACACTGATCAACCTTAATGGCATGGGCTAACTCGAATCACTTAGCGATCTAATCAAAATCTAGTTCACCAAATTGGCCAGGTAAGTGAGATCAGTGGGAGAGTCTGCTAAACTTGCCTTAGACACCATCGAAATGGTCAGGTAAGTCGCTTCCAACTAAAAACCATCGATCGAAATGCCAAACTTCCTTTAGATACCAATTGGTTAACTAGTTTCGATTTGACCAATCTAATGATTCAGATTCAACCACTGAGCCATAATAAAGGTCCATTTGGTCTAATCAAAGACATGGACTTGACCATCTCCAACTATTGTTCTAGAAAAATCCTGATTAATCTAATTCAATATTTGATTGGACTTAATCAATTTTTCAATATGGTCAATCAATTCTTTGATTCTAACCTTAGGTCTAATCTAATTAAAGAGAAGGATCTGATTTGAGCTAATCCATGTCCCATATTTTATGCAATGTCATTAGATCTAAATCATAATTCTAGATCCAATCAGCTTGATACTTAATTCTCAATTAAGTTTTGCATCAACATGGTTAAATTTTTGAAAAATAATTTTTTATATAAATTTTTTATATCAAATCATAAAATCTTTTAGATCAAATCTAAATCTTTATGATCAAAATAATTTTTGATTAAACAAGATTAGATGTAATTGACTATCTTCACAACTTGCATCACATACAACAACACCTAGGATTTCAAGATGTAGGACTTTAGAAAAAAGTAAATTTTTTACTTTTTACTTTTTTTTTCATGAGACCTCACAGTGGCACCCCTACACACTATGAAGAGCACCCCATTGAATAGGAGGAGAGGATCATGAAATCCTACTTGCTCCTATGACCAGATGGCCTGGTGATTATCCAATCCGAGTACTTTTCTACTCAAAATATCTAATTTAAATAAATAATAATCAGATCTAAAAATAAATTAATTTAAATCTAATCTAAATTATAAATAATCAGATCTAATAATAAAAAATCAGAACTAAAGATATAATAAATCATATCAAAACAACCATGGCTCTAATACCAGTTGAAGGAAACATCGATAGTGCTATGCATGCAATTTTAAAATTTTTACGCAATGAAAGAATAAGATTAAACTATTTAATATAAATTACATGCATAAGAACTAATCTAGACTACCATACCATAAAGAAAATATGAAATATGATGTACTTTAGATCTAAAAATAAAAACATACATCGATCTCATCGATACTGAAATCCTAGATCTAACTATTAGATCTAACTATATGATCAAAATAAATTAGTAACAATTACCAAATCAATTTTATCTTATTCTCCTCTAGTCTAACAATTAGAGATGATGTTCCTCAGATTGCTCGTAGCCACACAAAAATGTCTGGCCTCTACAAGAAAATCCACACATAGACTAGCGCAGATCAGGGACTTGGAGGTGCTAGCCTGCAAGCAACTTTGACGGCTGATCTCTTTCTTTTTCTTCAAACACCTTGGACACTCCAAAAGATGAAAAGATCTAAAGGAGGAAGAGGAGAGAAGGAGAAAAGCTTTGAAAAAATAAAAATCAGCAAAGAGAGAGAGATATGATGCCAAAAATAAGGGACCCCTTTTTATAGGCAAAGACTAGGTTTTTCATCCAAGGGAAAGAGCACCTCAATACCTCAAACCAAGTTTGGGCATCCCAAAATTTTCAAAAAAAGTTCCTAGATGTGGAAAAGGTTTCTGATATCTCACACACCCAAGGACTCTCCATGAAAAATAGAAAAAAAATTTATTAAGGTGCCAACAACTTTTCTTGTATGAAAAATCTCTTTCCTTATTTTCATCTTATCTCTAATTCGGATTGTATTCAAATTTGATAAGATATAGAATTATAAGTCATCAACCATTGCCTCCCACCCTTATTGAGTCTCCTTCTTTGATGTCAAAAAGGTCAATCCAAATCCTATTTGGCATGGAGATACAGGTAAGGGTCCAATTATGGTGCAATGAGATAAGGATAGATTCCTAGTCTGACTTAGACTCTTCATTTCTATTTCAATTCTAATTCAAATCAAATTTGGATTAAAATCACTGATAGAAATAAATCTAATCCAATTAAAAATTTAAATATCTCATCAAATTTTTAACCCAATTAGGAATTAGCCAAGTCCAAATTCTGATCGAATCAGGATCAAATTTTTCTTGTTATCGGGTTTGATCATATCAATCCCAGTCTAAGTCAAACTGAATCTCATTTAATTAGACTTGTTCCAAAGATCTTTACTCAATCAAATTGAGTCAATTAATAATCTAATTACAAATTAATTCTCCATAAATGATAGAGTTTCAATCTCAATAGGACTCTCCCATAGAGTTCTAGTCCAAGTAGCACTCCTAGTCCGAATAGGACTCTTCACCAGAGTCACAATCTAGTTAGACTCTTCAGCCATCAGATCTGATCAAATCTTCTAATACATATGACCTCATAGATTCGAACCTGAGTCGGTAGTATAGGAACAACTTTCTATACCATTCGATGTAACCATCTAGCAATGATGACCCGATGACCGGATAGGTCAAAGTATTGCAAAGCAACCTTCTAGATCCTACTAGCATATGATTATCGTTTAATTCATCTCTTTGACCCAAATGCTCAAGATGATCAAGAGTTTAACTGTCAACCCTAATTAAGTCAACCACATTATATTTCAATATTTCAAATCCATCTCATGGATTATCCTAGCCAAGATTTTGCTAAATTGAAATATACTGATGCATATCTCCTACCAATTCAAAAGGGTCAATTTTATCTTGACTCAAACACCGACTTGATAAGTACTAGACTACACCCAGTATCCTTTCATTATTAAGTTAAAAACTCAAATGGTCTGGTACTAAAGTACAGTGAGTTGCTTACAAGTCACCGTAGTGATCTCAGATCGAAGGGACACTTATACCCATATCCTTCACGAGCTACTCTTGACAGTAGAATACTCGACACATGATCATGTTCGATGCGAATGTACTCTTACATTCCATCTGTATGCCATAACAGTATCTCTACACTTCTTGATTAAGAGGACAACCAATCTACAACTTATATAAGTGGGATAATGGTTCAGTGGTTGTGTGGATAACATTCTCTTAATCATGAAGAATGTCCCAGTATTATAGAAAATAAAAATTTGGCTATCGTCACAGTTCTCCATGAAAGATTTAGGAGAAGCAGCCTACATCTTAGGGATGAAAATCTATAAGGATAGATTTAAAAGGCTACTTAGTCTCTTCCAATCTACGTATATAGATACCATACTGAAATGGTTCAGCATGGAGAATTTCAAAAAAGGCTATCTTCTGATAGGTCATAAAATTTCTCCCTCGAAGAAAAATTATCCAACAATCCCTCAAGAAAAAGAGCATATGAGTAGAATTTTATATGCCTTAGTAGTAGATTGTATAATATATGTCATGATATGTACGAGATCAAATTTAGCATACTCACTAGGAGTAGTGAGCAGATACCAATCAGATCCAGGTGAGAATCATTGGAAGATTACAAAAACCATCCTTAAGTATTTGAGAAATACTAAGGACCAGTAGCTCATTTATGGAGAATCTGATTTGAAACTTGTAGGATACAGTGATTCTAATTTTTAGTCAGATCATGATGATAGCAAGAGTATGTCGGGATATATATTTAGTTTAAATAATGAAGCAATCTGCTAAAAAAATTTTAAGTAGTATACTGTGGCCGACTCAGTATGTGAGGCGGAGTACATCGCGGCATCTGATGCTGCAAAAGAAGCTGTATGGCTAAAAAAGTTCATCACCGAGCTTGGAGTGGCATCCTTCCTTGATAGTCCAGTTATGATCTACTGTGACAATACTGGAGCTATAGCTTAGGCAAAGGAGCAAAAGGCACATCAGTAGATGAAGCATATTCTGCATCACTACCATATTGTCTGAGAGATCATAGATCAAGGTAACGTCGAGCTTCAGAAGATCGATGGAAAAGAAAATCTGATTGACCCATTCACTAAAGCCCTTACAGTCAAGAAGTTCAAAGATTATAAATCAAAAATGGGTATACGATACTGTATTGATTGGTTTTAGTATAAGTGGAAGTTGTTGAAAATTATGTTACACAGCCAATCATCAACCTATTGATGATTGTGCTAATTGATGTAATTGTATGTGAATTAATCATTAATAAAATATTATTTATCAATTTTTCATCATAAGCTTGTGCATCTTCTATTTCGAACTTCAATGTTATGATGAAAGTCTTTAGGACTATTTCAAATCTATAAAGAAAGATTTATTATTTAGTCCTTAAATGTGTTTATGACCAAATGATATGCTATTACTAGGATGATAGCTATATCAAGTGTAGGTCATTGTGTGCCATATGAGTGATTGTTCTCTTAAATAAAGAGTGTGGAGTCACTGATATGGCATACAGATGAGAAGTATGATACACCTCACTGAATGTGACTAACTCTGGAGCACTCAGCTGTCAAGAGTTACTCTGAAGGGATATGGATATAAGTGTCCCTCCGATCTGAGATCACCACAGTGACTTGTAAATAACTTGCTATTTTTTGGTACTAGACTATCTAAATTTTTAATTTAAGATCGAAAGATTTCTGGGACAGTCAAGTACTTATAAAGTTGGTGTGTGAGTCAAGATGGGATTGACCACTTCAAGGGCTTGGAGAGAATGCTTTGTGTTTCAATTTAATAGGACCTTGGCCAAGACAATCCTTATGAGGAGTCACAGGATTTATTAGGTTGAGACACATAATGGATATACTATTAATAGTTAATAATTTAAACTCTAAGTCATCCTGAGCATCAAAGATCAAAGGAATAAATTATACGATAACCATATGCTAGTAGGTTCTGAGGGCTACTTTGCATACATTCGGCCTATCTGGATGTCGGATATCATTGCTAGATGGTTACTCCAATTGGTATAGAAATCTGTTCCAATGTTACCAACTTAGGTTCGAACTTATGGGGTCATACATATTAGAAGTTTTTTTTTGATTAATTGGCAGATCGATGATTGAGAATTGTCTGAGGATAAAATCATCAATACGATTGATGATTAACCCTGTGCAATAGTTGCAATAACATTATTTGCTAAGTGTTAGTAAAATTTAAGAAGATTAATCAGTAATTAGATTGTTAATTAGCTCAATTTAATTGAGCATTGAAGTCTAAATCAAATATAATTGGATTGGATTCAATTTGATCGAACCCGATTAGGGTATGGGATGACCTAATCACTAAAATTAGGCCTAATTTTATCAAGACTTGGGTTAAATCTTTTTCTAATTAGATTAGGATTTAGGGTACCTAATTAGATTAGGCTAACTTATCTTTATTTGGATCTAAACTAATTGGGTTTGGATGAAACCTAATTAAGAAACAAATAACCAAAATCCTAGAGTCCAAATTGGTTGGACTTCCTCCCTTGTGCCACATCTCTTCTCCACACCACTTCTCATTACACAAATTGAGTTTTTGCATGAGAAAGACTTCAGTAAAGCCTTTGGTGTCGCCCTCCATGGATAAGGAAGAGTGGTTTTAATTTGAATTCAAAAGGGTTTGAATTCAAAATCCTAATCCCTATCTAATTCAAACCACACGCCAGCCACTTTGTGAAGGACTCCTTTTATGCGACAAAAGGAGAATGCTCCTGGTAATTTTTCCACACCCCACACCTCTTATTCAGCCCTTCTTTGGATAGGTTTGGATGAGGATAATATCTGGTAGAGTTTGTATTCAAAATGATTTTGAATTCGAACTCAAATTGATCCCAATCCAACTTTTTCCCTTTGTATTCAACAACCTGAAATGTTATGACTTTTGTGTGCCACTTCCTCTACATTTTTCAATATGTAAGAGGGCTGAAAAAGAGAGGAGTCGAACCTCTCTTAGGGGCATGAGGATCTAGAGTGGGTGCTATTCATTTTGGCATGAGCATTGGAGGAGATCCAACTCCTCTTCGGGTGAGAGACCGAAAATTATTCTAGGGTTTTCGGATGAGAAAAAATACTAGTGAAAAGAGAGTTCTCTTCTAATTTTTTCTCTACCATCCAACACCTCCTCTAATCCATCTTCGATATTGGAAGCATCCGAGGTGATCAAAAAAGAAGATCAAATTAGATCTATCATCAAAAGCCATCTACGTGAGCTAACACTCTTGTGAAAGGCTGATCGGATCGAGAACTTTGTGTGGACGATCCATAGAGGTTGGATACTTTGTGCAACTACAAATGATCAGAAGAGCCTCTAATCCATGAGTCTCAATTGTAGTGTTCATCTATCCATGCTCAGGTATCAGGTTCGAAACCCTAGTTGCTGTAGATATGATCTACTTCTCGTGTTGAATTTTTTTTACATGATTGCTGATTTTAATTTCAAATTTTTATTCATTACATATCATGTCATAGATCCTTCTATAGATATTTTAAGATTTAATCTTATACATGTATTTATAAATTAAAAGATTTAATTTAGCTTTATTCTACTGTAAAAATTTTGAAATGCATGCATGAAACCCATCGCTAATTTAACACACCCCCATCAATTTGAATCCCATTCTGACAAGATTGCTTCTATTAAGAATTGTGTCCTAAAATCAATCATGTGATGATTGAGTTTATCCTTGTATATAAATTATTGATTATTGAATAATAATTATTCTAATATTTTTTATCATAAAGTGATATTTTTCTTGAACTCTTGTACTGTGATGAAGTTTCTAGAACTATACTAGTGTACGATAAAGAGAGGATTTATCGTATAGTTCTTAAATAAGTTTACGACCAAATGATACGTCATTATGGGATGATGACGTTTATCGAGTGAAGATTGTTGTGTGCCATATGGATTGATTGTCCTCTTAATCAAAGAGTGTGGTGACACTAGTATGGTATACAGATGAGATATAAGGGTACATCATCACTGAATAAGTGACTCACGTGCTGAGCATTCTATTGTCAAGAGCTGCTCATGAAATATATAGATATAAATATTCTTCAGACTTGAGATCACCATAGTGATTTGCAAGCAACTCACTGTGCTTTGGTGCCAAACTATCTGAATGTTTAATGCAGTGACGGAAAGCTACTGGGTACAGTCAAGTACTTACGAAATCTGTGTGGATCAAGATAGGATTGACCCCTCCAAATTATTGGAGTTGATGTATCACTGTATTTTAATTTAGTAAAGCCTTAGCCAAGATAGTCTATGAGATGGATTTAAAAGGTTGAACTACAATGTGGATGAAGCAATCTCGGTTGACAGTTAATCTGAGACCATCCTAGAGCATCCAAGGTCAAAAGAATGAATTATGTGGTAACTATGCATATGAGTTCTGAAATATTCTTTTTACGATAATTTGATCTATCTGGATATCAAAAATCATTGCTAGATGGTATCTCGATTAGTATAAAAATTGGTTCCTGTGCTATCGGCTTAGTATTTGAACCTATGAAGTCACACACAAGTCAGACAAAGTAGGAAAAAATTGACCTATATTTATATATTCAATCTGAAAGTACTTAACTTGATTGAACATATAAGCTAACTTGATTGAGAATTGAGTTATGGGTTAAACTGGATTGAAGAGTTGACTATGTCTAGCTAGCACGACACATGAGGTTCAGGTTCAATCCCGGGGATGAACAATTTCTATCTATGATCCATAGAACATATGAAAGATTGGATTTAAGTACTAATTAATTTTAGATTAGATCTAAATTAATTAGAGTTAAATAAATATAAAATTTAAGTTAGACTTGATATAAAAATCCTAAAGAGTTTAAGATTGACAGTCTTTCAAAATTATTTCGAACCGACTTCGAATCGGATTCGAATCGGACCTATTTTGGATGAGATATGAGTATTTCTACTTACACTAAAAATACCCACTCATGAAACACAATCAAAAATTGATTTGATGCTTATTTGGGGCATCCCAAGTGGATGTGGGAGTGGGTGCAAAGTGGATATTATAAGTGATGGCAATTATATCTCATGTAGGAGTCTTTCTTTCATGAGTATTAGATCAATTCAAATCATATTTGAATAAAGAGTTCTCCTCTCATTGGGTTATAAGAATTATCTATAAATAGAGAGGATCTCTACCTATGGGTGAAAGAAGAGAATAGAATAGCAAATAAATCAAATTGAGAGAAGAGAAAAAGAGAGAGAGACAGGCATGTGAAGAGAGAGGTCCTTCATCTTCTACATCTCTCTCTTTGTTGCCACCTCCTCTCCTTGGATGTGGATCCTTCTTGGGCATCCTACCTGCTAGTGTAAGGTATCACATCATCACATCTCATCCCTCGATTGATTGAGTTGCGAAGCCAATTGGATTAGAGTTCATCCTGCTTTTCTATGGTGCCTAACGTGCATGCGAAGTAGAAGATCTGCATATCCAGATCTCTGTAAGATTTATATCAGATAATTTAAAATTTGATCTCTAATTCTACTATAATTTAGGTAAAAATTTGATTCTTAAATAACTAGAACATTAGAAAAGATTTTTAGATGCAACCTAGGCATTATGGAGGGAAACTGTTTCCTTCCCTTCAACTAGTATCAGAGCAGGTCTGAAATATATGCATATAAAATAAAATTTTTTATGATTATTTATATAAGATATAATTAAAAATTTTTGTACGATATTAAATCTCATTTAAATCTATTTGTATAAAATTTTTGATCTGATTTTGATTAGATTAGAGGTGCCTAATCAATGGTTGATTGAGGTGCCTAATCAATAGAATTTTAATTTTTTTATTTTCTTTATGAAGTAAAAATTATTTTAAATTTAAATTAGATCTATTTTGATAGATATTTAGATCTGAATTCTATCATAATTCAGCACTGCATGAAAATAGATTTTATCAGAAATTAATTCCTTATGCATCCATATTTGCATCTAATTATTTTTTTATTTGACATCAAATCTAAAATTGATATTTTATAATTAATATAAGATAAATTTTAGATTTGATATGATATATATGATACATCAAATCTAATTAGATTAGATGAAGAATATAATTGATGAGATCAAGGATATATTCATGACATAAAATAGTTTTATCAATAATTGCATGTTGATGTAATTATATATAAAATTAAATTTTAGATCTTAGTAGCTTAGTACTCAGATTGATGAGATCATCAGACTGTTCGATCATAAGAGATTGAAGAGATTAATCTCTCTTTTGCCTATTCGATAGGTTCTCTTATGACGTGTAGGGGTGTTGTTATGATCCAGTTTCATGAAAAAAAATAAATAGATTTTTATATATTATTTTGATCATAAATATATTTAGATTAGATCTAAAATTATTTATGATTTATTATAATAGAATAAAATTCAGATATAAAATTATTTTAGATCTGAATTATATGTTACATATGATGTAATTGGTATTGATCTAAAAGTTGTCATGATACATGAGATGTATGAATGAAGTTTAGATCATACCTATGTATGTTTAATTGTTAAACATATTATAAAAATTTATTTTCATATGTTGAAACATATGGTATGCTTCACTTGAAATCCTTGTAGAATAGTTCTACAGACTGAAACACAAGTTTCACACACTTAATTTTGAATTAAATTTAAATGATCTAAAATTGAGAATTGAAGATCATTAAGACACCACATAATATGATGAGCAAAGGGTTAGCATAGATCAGGTCCTTTTAATGGGTTAGACCTAGGGTTAGGAATACATATGGATCAAGTAAAGAAATTAATTAAATCTAATCAAGTGTTGAATTAGATTAGGTCAGTATTTCTCTAAATCAATCTCAATAGTTGAAGTTTGATCAAATCCATGTGTTTGACCCTAATAAATGGACCATGATCATGGCTTGTGGTTGAGTCTGAATCTTCTGGTATGCCAAATCGAAACTAATTAACCAGTTGGTGTCTAAGGTAAATTTGGCAGATTCGATCAAGTAGTTTTTAATTGGGAGCTATTCAACTAGATGCGTCTATGATGAGTTAAGGGCAGATCCCTCCCACTGATCTCACTTATCTGGTTAACATGGTAGATTATGTTTTGATTAGGTCACTAGTCGATTCATCCAGACCCATGCCATTAAGATGAATCAGTATAACTGATTTAGGTATCTTTAGATCAGCTTGTGTTTAATCCTTTACATGACTTGGTGAAGTCAGTGAAAGAATTTGCAGCTTGCAAATCGACTTCTTCTCTTATTCTCAAGTCAATAAAATCAAATCCTCTAAATTATTAGATCCATAAAGTGATAAAGTTATGAGATAACTTGTCATTGCCTCCCATTAAGGTGTATGATAATGAGTCCAATATTCCAAATAGGTATTGGAGGTACCACACGTCTGGTGTTTATTATGTATTGAAATTATCATTCATCATATGACCATCATGATATACCTTCAGATCAATGCTCAGATTAGTTGAGCCACACTCAGACCTGGACATCCGTTTGTTGGATACACTTGATATGTTAATGGTAGGACCTAACCAGGATTTTCAGTGAAGGCATCACACGCCTGCTGAAGGGATGTCTGGGGTAAAACCCAATACTAAAAATTATTTAGAGAAATAATTGGTTATGAACCTACCCATGGATGCACTAGGATTAGCGGAGCCACATTCGGGCCCAAATGCAGTCCGTGTGGATTTTAGTACCTGCTAAAGAATTAATGTAATTCCTCGATTTGGAGGTAGAGGCTACAAATTCGTAAAAAATAATGGAAGGACCTTTAGACTCAAGTCCATATCTTTAGGATTAAAAAAATAATTCATATACTAATAGGTTAATGTTGGACAGCGACAAGCTCACCGGACCCAACTTCAATAGCTGGTATCAAAAGTTGAAGATCGTGTTAGAGCACGAGAGGATTTTGTATGTCCTTACAGATCAGGCACCTGAAGAACCTACAGCCAATGCTCCTCGTGCTGTGAGAGATACTTACATGAAGTGGCTCAATGATCGTACGACTGTGCGTTGCGTGATGAGGGCAGCTATGAATAATGAACTTAGTCGTAAGTTCAAGGATGTGCAACCTGAGGAGATGATTCAAATATTGAATGAGTCCTTTGACACCCTTGTGTTGTGATCCAGGTGGTGTGCCCAAGGCCCAGGGGACCAAGGCTAAGGCCAAGGTCCATCATTCATGAGAGCTTCATGGAGGCTCTAGGGCTAGTTGGGCCCTAGGTTGAAAGGCTGTGGGCCTTTCGGGTTCTTGAGGTCTAGGTTATGTGGGCCTCAAGGGACCAACTCTTTATGGGCCAGGTCTGGTCCCAGGATAGGTGAGATTAGGTTGAGTTATAGGTGTACATGGGCTTGGGTTAACCTAATCTCCCATAGAGTTGGTCAAGGGAGTTTTGGGTTTGGGTCACTTGACCCTGTGTTTATATATACATGTACTTGTATAGGTTTGATTAAGCCAAGAAATATAAGAAACTATTTCTCCCAAGTCTTTCTCTCTCTTCTCCCTCTCTCTCCAGCTCTTCTCCACACCCCAGGAGAAAGAAACCCTAGGGTTTCTTGCCGCCAGGCCCAAAAAGGAAAGAAAAGCAAAGGAGGCGCTAGCCCCTCCTCTCTTGCAGCTGCCAGCCATTTTCTTCTCTCCCTTTCTTGCAGCCACCCAAGCACCAGGTCCAAGATCTGAAATCTATTGCGAAGAGGTTGATACAAGTCTCTCTCAGATCTGGAGTTGATCTGAGGTCGTTTGAGGTGCGGGTTAGATCTCCATCAACAGATCTACAGGAAAGGCTGCAGCAGGACAGATCTGCGAGATCTGTCTCCATCTACCTTCATCCCTATCTAGAATACCTCGATTTGAGATCTATAAATTGAGAGACCTTGAACTAGGCCTGATCTGGTTGGGTACCAGATCTTGGATTCTTTAGAGATATTTTCAGAGGTGTTCTTCATCTGGAACGAAGGGCTAACGAAAAAGATAGCAACCAGACTGTTTTTGTCAAGGGCCTTCGATCGTGTCCAGAAGTCTCCAGATCTATTCGTTGCTGGTTCTGCTGCACCCAAGGTCCGTGGGAGGAGCCAGGATCATGCTCCAATAGTTGGTATCAAAGCTACATTAGTGAGGAAGCAGTTCCAAGAATGAGAAGTTGAAGATCCCAAGTGCTGAAAATTTTCAGCAAGGTACCATCAAGGTATATTCTACACTTCTTGATTTTATATTGCTTGTTTGGCTTGGATCCAGTCATGGGCAGCAATATGAAGGTCAATTTTGAGAAGTTTGATGGCAAAAAAAATTTTTTCATGTGAAAAATCTGGGTGGAGGATCTTCTGGTGCAAGCAGATCTGGATCAGGCTTTGGATGAGAAGCCTGAGGGAATGATAGATAGACAATGAGCATCGTTGGAGAAGAAAGCATGCTCGGTGATCAGAGGATGTTTGGCAGATGCGACGTTGTATTCGGTACTGAAAGAAAAGACCCCGAAGGGTCTTTGGTCGAAGTTGCACACCATGTATATGGGAAAGAATATGTGCAACAAGCTAATGCTAAAGAAGAAGTTGTACAGTCTTCGGATGTAGGAAGAATCTGATGTGATTGGCCACATTCAGAGGTTCGACCAGTTGTGCATGGAGTTGATGAATATCGGGGTGAAGCTGGATGAGGAGGACAAGTCTCTGTTGCTTTTGTGTTCACTACCAGCATTATATGACTCTTTGGTGACTACACTGCTCTACGACAAGGAGACTCTGCAATATGAGGACATGGTCTCGGTGCTGAGGTCTAATGAGCAGAGAAAAAGTTGACCAGAGATCGGGCTTCCCAGGAGGGTTTGGCAGTAGGGGAGAGGACAGGTAGAGGCAGAGGCAGAAGCAAGTCCAGGGGATGGTCCAAGTCCAGGAAGGGAAAGAAAGAGGTGAAATGCTTCAAGTGCAACGAGTTTGGATACTTCAAGCGAGAATGTCCACTATGGAAGAGCAAGAAGGGAGAAAGAAGTGGCTCAGAATCAGTGAGTGCAGTTACTGGGCAGCAGGTGGAGGATGATCTACTTGTGGTATCAGATGGTCACAGGCATTACACAGAGGAGTGGACACTGGACTCTGCGTGCTCACATCACTATACACCACACAGGTCATGGTTTGTGACATACACCAAGATAGATGAGGGATCAGTGACTCTAGGTGACAATCATCCTTGCAAGGTGGCTGGGATAGGGACAGTCAAGGTGAGGATGTTTGATGGGATTGTGAGGATATTGACAAATGTAAAGTATATTCCGGAGCTGGAAAAGAATCTGGTGTCACTAGGCTATTTGGAGCACAGTGGATACAGCTTCAGCAGTAGGGCTAGAAGCGGAGTACTGAACATCTCCAATGGAGCTATGGTAGTGATGAGAGGCAAGAGGTTGGACAATAACCTCTATCACATGGAGGGATCTGTGGTGACCGAAGAGTCTGATGCAGCAGCTGCAGCACAGGACCAGCAGGGGACTTACAGGATGTGGCACTACCGCCTAGGCCACATGGGTGACAAGGGACTGAGGGAGTTGAGCAGGAGAGGACTCATCTCTGATCTGGAGGATGGTGCTATAGGGGAGATCTGTGAGCCTTGCCAGATGGAAAAATAGAGGAGGGTTCAGTTCAACATCAGTACAGCCCGCAGTGCAGTCCCTCTGGAGTTAGTACACACGAATGTGTGGGGATCAGCCCCAATTTTAGCTAGGAATGGGGCCAAATACTTCATGACCCTGATTGATGATTTCTCAAGAAAACTCTGGATTTACTTCATGAGAGAGAAGTCAGAGGTCTTCACCAAGTTCAAGATTTGGAGAGCTAAGGTGGAGAAGGAGCAGGGGAGGAGCGTGAAGTGTCTGAGGTCAGACAATGGTGGAGAGTACACCAGCAGAGAGTTCCAGGATTACTGTGAGGAGTGTGGGATCAGGAGACACTTCTCAGTTAAGGGGACTCCACAGCAGAATAGGGTGGCCGAGAGGATGAACAGAACACTTCTGGAAAAGGCACGATGCATGAGGCTACAGGCAGGGCTTCCAAAGGCATTCTGGGTTGACACAGTTGACGCAGTGGGTTACTTGGTCAATCGGTCACCTCACACTAGGTTGGATGGCAGGCTTCTAGAGGAGGTGTGGTCTGGGAGGACAGTTGGGATGGGCCATCTACGGGTATTTGGGTGCACGGCCTATGTGCACATTGGAGCTGGTGAGCGGAGCAAGCTAGACGCCAGATCACGCAAGATGGTGTTTCTAGGCTATCCGCGAGGGGTCAAGGGATACAGGCTATGGGATCCCTTGAAAAAGAAGGTCATCATTAGTCGGGATGTGACTTTTGATGAGAAGTCAGTGCTACGGAGGTGAGCAGGCATGGAGGAGCAGCGGGAGTAGGAGGAGGTCCAGCAGGATGCTGCTGGACAGCTTACCTCTTTGATTTTGCCTCTTGCAGGTACTATGGGAGGACATGACATTCAGGTGGAGCACCTACCTAAGGTGTCTCCACAGGTGGAGAGGACTCAGATGGATGATCGAGGCAGAGAGGTCCAGCAGGAGCGAGCTAGATCGAGGACTGATATCGGTGTTGCCCTACACAAGCCCAAGAGGACCATCAAGCAACCGGACCAATATGGCTTCGAGGAGATGCTGTCATATGCCCTGGTGACAGTGAATGGAGATCCATATACATATCAGGAGGCTATTGAGAGCCAGGACAAAGAGCGGTGGGTCCAGACGATGTCCGAGGAGATGCAGTCTCTCCACCAGAACCAGACGTGGCGATTGGTGCAGTTGCCACAGGAGAAGAGGCCCATTGGCTGCAAATGGGTCTACAGTCGCAAGGAAGGGCCTTCAGAGCAGGGAGGTATCAGATTCAAGGCGAGGTTAGTGGCCAAGGGATACTCCCAGAAGAAAGGCATCGACTTCAGCGAGGTCTTCTCTCCCGTCGTCAGACATACTTCCATCAGAGTGTTGCTGAGCATTATAGCAGCTCAGGATTTAGAGCTGGAGCAGATGGATGTCAACACGGCATTCCTCCATGGGCATTTGGAGGAGAGGATTTACATGGAGTAGCCACCCAGTTTCAGGGATCCAGGATCAGAGGGAAAGGTTTGTTTGTTGTAGAAGTCGCTGTACGGGCTGAAGCAGTCGCCGAGGCAATGGTACAAGCGGTTCGACTCCTATGTGCGCAGCATTGAACTTTTCAAGTGTGAGTTTGATCCTTGTGTTTATGTTCAGTCTCTTGAGAATGGTTCTAGGGTGTTCCTACTCTTGTATGTGGATGACATGCTTATAGCATGCAAGAGTAAGAAGGTTGTGCAGGATCTGAAGGCATCCTTATCTCGGGAGTTTGAGATGAAGGATTTGGGCCCTTGAAGGATGATCCTAAGCATGGAGATTTTCAGAGACCGAGCTTGGAGGGTGCTGCATCTATCTCAGGGGGGCTACATACAGAAGGTCTTAGAGAGGTTCGGGATGAAGGAAGCAAAGCCGGCGGAGCTGCCACTTGCCGGTCACTTCAGACTCTCGAAGATCATGGCACCACAGACTGAGGTGGAGGCTCAGGAGATGGAGATGGTTCCTTATGCTTCAGGAGTTGGGAGCTTGATGTATGCGATGGTCTGTTGTAGGCCAGACATCACTCATGCAGTGAGTCAGGTTAGCAGGTTCATGGCACAGCCTGGCAGGGAGCACTGGAGAGCTCTGAAGTGGATATTCAGATACCTGGCGGGATCAGTTTGAGTTGGCATCTGCTACAGATAGCGAGGAGGTATAGTGGGACACTCTGACATATCCAGGGAGGCTCAGGGGCTGATTGGTGGTTATGTAGATGCAGACTTCGGTGGAGATGTGGATATCCAGAGGTCTACGACAGGCTTCATCTTTAGCCTGTATGGAGGTCCTATTTCTTGAAGATCGATTCTGCAGCCTATCACGACCCTATCCACTACAGAGGCGGAGTACATCGGGCTGACAGAAGTAGCTAAGGAGGTAATTTGGCTGAAGGGTTTGGTGACGGAGATGGGTCTTACTCAGGAGGCCATTAGAGTGCACTGTGACAGCCAGAGTGCACTTCTATTAGCACAGAACTCAGTCTATCATGCAAGGACAAAGCACATCAAAATTCGATATCATCAGATCAGGGAGCTTGTGGAGGATGGTGAGGTGGAGCTGGTAAAGGTACACACCAAGGAGAACCCAACTGATGCACTTACGAAGGTACTTCCACAGGACAGCTTTCAGAGATGTGTTGAGCTGATGCGGTTGATGGACAGAGTGGAGCTGGTTGAGGCCTTGGGACACCAAGGTGGAGATTGTTGTGATCCAGGTGGTGTGCCCAAGGCCCAGGGGACCAAGGCTAAGGCCAAGGTCCATCATTCATGAGGGCTTCATGGAGGCTCTAGGGCTAGTTGGGCCCTAGGTTGAAAGGCTGTGGGCCTTTCGGGTTCTTGAGGTCTAGGTTATGTGGGCCTCAAGGGACCAACTCTTTATGGGCCAGGTTTGGGCCCAGGATAGGTGAGATTAGGTCGAGTCATGGGTGTACATGGGCTTGGGTTAACCTAATCTCCCATAGAGTTGGTCAAGGGAGTTTTGGGTTTGGGTCACTTGACCCTATGTTTATATATACATGTACTTGTATAGGTTTGATTAAGCCAAGGAATACAAGAAACCATTTCTCTCAAGTCTCTCTCTCTCTTCTCCCTCTCTCTCCAGCTCTTCTCCACACCCCAGGAGCAAGAAACCCTAGGGTTTCTTGCCGCCAGGCCCAAAAAGGAAAGAAAAGCAAAGGAGGCGCTAGCCCCTCCTCTCTTACAGCCGCCAGCCATTTTCTTCTCTCCCTTTCTTGCAGCCACCCAAGCACCAAGTCCAGGACCTGAAATCTCTTGCGAAGAGGTTGATACAAGTTTCTCTCAGATCTGGAGTTGATCTGAGGTCGTTTGAGGTGCGGGTGAGATCTCCATCAACAGATCTACAGGAAAGGCTACAGCAGGACAGATCTACGAGGTCTGTCTCCATCTACCTTCATCCCTATTTAGAATGCCCTGATTTGAGATCTACAAATTGGAAGACCTCGTTCTAGGCCTGATCTAGTTGGGTACCAGATCTTGGATTTTTTAGAGGTGTTTTCAGAGGCATTCTTCATCTGGAACGAAAGGCTGATGAAGAAGACAGCAACCCGGCTATTTTTGTCGAGGGCCTTCGATCGTGTCCAGAAGTCTCTAGATCTATTTGTTGCTGGTTCTACTGCACCCAAGGTCCGTGGGAGGAGCCAGGATCGTGCTCCAATACCTTGAAGATGCGAAGAGACATAAACCTCCTGTGCAGTGTTCAATGCCCATATGCGAGAGGGAGCTTCAGTCATCGATCATGTATTATACATGATTAAGCAGATTGAATGTCTTAGCAAACTTGGCTTTCCGTTACATGAACAGTTAGATAAGGATGCTATCCTTAATTTGCTACCGAAATCCTACCTACCCTTTCTCAGTCATTATAGAATGACGAAGTCTACAGTAAACTACCATGGTTTGCTAGGGTTACTGCAGACTTTTGAGAAGGATCACCAGCTCCAAAAGAAGTCAGTGAATTTAGTGGGAGATTTATCTATAGGACGTCGATCCTCTAGGAGAGAAAATAAGAAAAATATATAAAAATTGCATGTCGCCGATCCCAAGCAGAGCAAACTGTCAAAAGTTGACAAGAGCCAGGCAGAGTGCTTCTTCTGTAAGAAGCTGGGTCATTGAAAAAGAAATTATCCTGCTTATATAGCCACCCTTGACCCAAACAGGCCTAAGAACAAGAGAAAGAGGTAAGTGGTTGCTTCACAAGATATTTATATGATAACACCTTATAATTTCTCTATTTGTAATACTACTACCTGGGTATTGGATATCGAAAGTCCTATTAATATATGCAATTCGTTGCAGGGACTGCAGGTAAGTAGAAAATTTGAGAGGGTGAGCGATTCCTTAACACTAAAAATGGAAGCCTTGTTCCAGTTCTGGCCTTAGAAACTTTGCAGCTTGTCTTCGAGTCCAGTAGTGCCATGTTAGATGATTATCATTATTGTCCCTCCTTTATGATGAATGTCATTTCTGTAGATCTTTTGGTCAAACTTGATTATAAGTTTATAATAAAAGATGATTTTTATGATATCATTATGAATGATACTACAATTATGCATGGATAATTAAAACCTAGCATATACATAATATCACGGCCTATTAGTGTAATGTACACACCTAGTAAATACCTCAAAATAGATAATGTCAGTGAATCCTACCTTTGGCATTGTAGGCTTGATCATGTGAACAAGAATAGGATTGACAGGTTGATCAAGGAATGTATCCTTAAGATAGATGATTGTGAATCATTGTCTATCTGTGAATCTTGTCTACCTAGTAAGATGACTAAGTCACATTTTAAAGAAAAAGATGAAAGAGTCAGTGATGTCCTAAGTCTAATACATACTGATGTATGTGGGTCTATAAATATAAGTGCCAGAGGAGGATACTACTACTTTATTACATTTACAAACGATCTATCGAGGTATGGGTATGTCTATCTTATGAAGCATAAATCAAAATCATTTGAAATGTTTAAATGATTTCATGCTGAAATAAAGAAACAAACTAGAAAGAGTATTAAGATCTTTCGGTTAGATTGAGGAGGTGAATACCTCACCAGTGAGTTTCTGACATATCAGAAAGAGAATAGAATTTTCTCACAATGGACCCCTCTTGGAACACCACAACATAATGGTGTATCCGAGAGGAGGAATCAAACTTTTTTAGACATGATCCGATCTATGATGAGTTTTTTTCAGTCTGTCAATATCTTTTTGGGGATATACTCTAGAAACTGCCTGCTATATTTTGAATAAGGTGCCCAGCAAGTCTATCGATAAAACTCCATATGAGATATGGACTGGATGTAAGCTGGTGCTCTCACATCTTAGGATCTGGGGGTGTCCAGCTTATGTCAAGCATTTAAAGATAGATAAGCTTAGACCAAAGTCTGATAGATACTTGTTCGTAGGGTACCCAAAGAAAACTAAAGGATACTACTTCTATCTCACTGCAAAATAAAAGGTGTTTGTCAGCAACTGGACAGTCTTTTTGGAAAAGGAGTTTCTTGGTGAAGGAGCTAATGCCTATAAAATTGAACTTGATGAAGTTCATGAGGTGGAAGGATCGATACATATAGAATTGGGTTCGATTGGTTAATCGAATTTGGAGCCAGTAGAGGCACTATTAAAGAGATTCGATAGAGTACCACATCAGTCGGATAGATACTATGATTTCTTGATCCGAAATGATAATCTTATTGAACTTGATGAGAATGATGAGGATCCAATTACCTATATGGAGGCCATGCAAAGGCCCGACTCTCAAAAATGGCTTGAGGCCATAAAGTCCGAGATGGAGTCCATGGAGATCAATAGTGTCTGGACATTAGTTGATCCATCCAAAGGGATAAAATTCATAGGGTATAAATAGATTTTCAAGAGAAAAAGAAGAGCGAACGAAAAAGTAGAGACCTATAAAGCCCGTCTAGTTGCTAAGGGTTACCGTCAGCATTATGGTATTGACTATGACGAGATATTCTCTCTTGTGGCAATGCTCAATCCATCCAGATTATGCTTGCTGACGCTGCACACTTAGATTATGAGATCTGACAGATGGATGTCAAAACTATTTTTTTTAATAGAGAGTTAGAAGAAGAGGTGTATATGATACAACCTAAAGGGTTCACATCCACAGACGAGTCAAAAGTGTGCAAGCTGATAAGGTCAATTTATGGACTTAAGCAGGCATCGAGGAGTTGGAACATGCATTTTGATAAAGTGATCAAAACGTATGGCTTCATTAGGAATGGAGAAGAGCCTTACGTCTACAAATGGGCTTCCGATTCTGTGGTCATTTTTCTTGTACTGTATGTGGATAACATACTGTTACTAGAAAATGACATCCCGACTTTGCAGAGTGTGAAGCTATGGTTATCATTACAATCTTCATGAAGAACTTGGGAGAAGCATCCTATATCCCAAAGATGAAGATCTATAGGGATAGATCTAGAAGGTTGCTTGGATTGTCCCAATTCATGTACATTGACACCTTGTTGAAGTGGTTCACCATGGATAATTCCAAAAAAGGTTATCTTCCGATAGGCCATGGAATTACTCTTTTCAAGAAGGATTGTCCGACAACTCCTAAGGAGAGAGAGCGCATGAGTAGAATACCATATGCTTCGATAATGGGATCTATCATGTACGCTATGACATGTACAAAGTCGGATGTGGCCTATTCATTAGGGGTAGTGAGTAGATACCAGCCAGATCCAGATGAGAAGCATTAGAAGATTGCAAAAATAATTCTTAAGTATTTAAGAAATACTAAAAACCAATGGCTTATCTATGGAGATTCTGATCTGAAACTTGTGGGATATACTGATTCTAGTTTTCAATCAGATTGTGATGATAGCAGAAGAGTGTCGGGCTACGTATTTACCTTGAATGGAGGAGCTGTTTGCTAAAAAAGTTTCAAGCAACATACTCTGATCGATTCTGTATGTGAAGCGGAATACATTGCTGCATCGGATGTTGCAAAGGAGGCGGTGTGGTTATAAAAGTTCATTATCGAGCTGGAAGTTATACCTTTCATTAATGGTCTTGTCCTGCTATATTATGACAGCTCCAGTGCCATAGCTCAGGCAAAAGAACCTAAGTCGCACCATCGCACTAAATATATTCTGCACTGCTATTACCTAATGTGAGAGATCGTGAACCAAGGTGACATCGAGCTTCAGAAGATCGACAGAAAGGAGAACCTAGCCGACCCCTTCACTAAAGCTCTCGAGATCAAAGAGTTCGATGACTTCAAATGGAAGACGGGTATAAGATACTGCCCCAATTGGCTTTAGTCCAAGTGAAAGTTGTTGGAAATTGTGTCCTAAAATCAATCGTGTGATGATTGAGTTTATCCTTGTATATGAATTATTGATTATTGAATAATAATTATTTTGATATTTTTCATCATAAAGTGACATCTTCTTTGAACTCTTATACTGTGATGAAGTCTCTAGAACTATGCTAGTGTACGATAAAGAGAGGATTTATCGTATAGTTCTTAAACAAGTTTGCGACCAAATGATATGTCATTACGGGATGATGATGTTTATCGAGTGAAGGTCGTTGTGTGCCATATGGGTTGGTTGCCTCTTAACCAAGGAGTATGGTGACACTGGTGTGGTATACAGATGAGATGTAAGAGTACATCATTACTGAACAAGTGACTCACATGCTGAGTATTTTGCTGTCAAGAGCTATTCCAAAATATATGGATATAAATATCCTTCAGACCTGAGATCACCATAGTAACTTGCAAGCAACTCACTGTGCTTTGGTGCTGAACTATCTGAAATTTTAATGCAGTGACGAAAGGCTACTGGGTACAGTCAAGTACTTACAAAGTCTGTGTGTAGATCAAGATGGGATTGACCCCTCTAGATTATTGGAGTTGATGTATCACTGTATTTTAATTTAATAAAGCCTTGACCAGGATAATCCATGAGATGGATTTGAAAGGTTGAACTACAATGTGGATGAAGCAATCTCGATTGACAGTTAACCTGAGACCATCCTAGAGCATCCAGGGTCAAAAAGATGAATTATGCAGTAACCATGCGTATGGGTTTTAAAATATTTTTTTACAATAATTTGATCTATCTACACATCGAAAACCATTGTTAGATGGTATCTCGATTAGTGCAAGAATTAGTTCTTATGCTATCGGCTTAGTGTTTGAACTTATGGAGTCATGCACACAAGTCAGACAAAGTAGGAAGGAATTGACCTATGTTTATATGTCCAATCTGAAAGTACTTGACTTGATTGAACATATAAGCTAACTTGATTAAAAATTGAGTTATGGGTCAAACAGGATTGAAGAGTTGACTATGTCTAGCTAGCACTACACATAAGGTTCAGGTTTAATCCCGGAGATGAACAATTTCTATCTATGATCCATGAAATATATGAAAGATTGAATTTAAGTACTAATTAATTTTAAATTAGATCTAAATTAATTAGACTTAAATAGGTCTAAAATTCAAGTTAGACTTGATACAAAAGTTTTAAAGAGTTTAGGATTGACAGCCTTTCGAAATTGTTTCGAACCGACTTCGAATCGGATTCGAATCGGACCTATTTTGGATGAGATATGAGTATTCCTAGTTGCACTGAGAATATCCACTCATGAAGCATAACTAAAAACTAGTTTGATGCTTATCTGGGACATCCCAAGTGGGTGTAGGAGTGGGTGCAAAGTGGATGTCATAAGTGATCGTAATTATATCTCATATAGGAGTCCTTCTTTCATGAGTATTGGACCAATTCAAATCAAATTTGAATAAAGAGTCCTCCTCTCATTGGGTCATGAGAATCATCTATAAATAGAGAGGGCCTCTACCTATGGGTGAAAGAAGAGAATAGAATAGCAAACAAATCAAATTAAGAGAAGAGAAAAAGAGAGAGAGACAGGCATGTGAAGAGAGAGGTCCTTCATCTTCTACATCTCTCCCTTTGTTGCCACCTTTTCTTCTTGGGCATGGATCCTTCTTGGGTATCCTACCTACTAGTGTGAGGTGTCACATCATCATATCTTATTCTTCGATTGATTAAGTTGCGAAGTCAATTGGATTGGAGTTCATCCTGCTTTTCTATGGCGTCTGACGTGCATGCAAAGTAGAGGATCTGCATATCCAGACCTCCGCGAAGGTTTATATCAAATAATTTGAGATTTGATCTCTGATTCCGCTATGATTCAAGTAAGGATTTGATCCATAAATAAGTAGAACATTAGAAAAAAAATTTAGATGCAACTTGGGCATTCTAGAGGAAAACTGTTTCCTTCTCTTCAGCTTCTTCTTAACTCCATTGTACCATTGCCTTCTTCTTCCTCTCCTTCATAGCTCAGGTAATCACCTTCTACTTTTAGCTCCATCATACCAGCACCTCATTCTATCCCTTTTTCCCAACTCTAGCATGACCTTCACATACTCAATTTCATCACACCAAACCCTTCTTCTAGCTCCATCACCTCTTCTTCCCAACTCCATCATCCTCTTCTCCTATTCATCACATCATCCCTTAGGCCATCCTTGCCCACCCCCAACTAACTCCTCTTACTCGCCTTCTCCACCACTGCCATATCTTCTTCGATGGCACTGTCATCACTGCCACAACCTACATCTATGAAAAAATTAAAATTTTAAAATATTAAATATTTTAATCAAGAGAAAGGTGGATAAAAAAAATATTTAAATATTTTAAAAAATATTAGAAAATGGAGGTTAGGTTGAGATAGCTTTGAATCTAAATCTAATTTCATTAAGCCAATTCAGAATATAAATTATTAAAATATTTTTTAAATAAAATAATAAAAATAAGAAAAGTTGATAATCTGTATTTAATTGGCTGTTGTCTGGTCAAAGGAAAAATTTTGTAGATAACCTCATTGGATGATGATGATGTCTCCCATATTTTAGAAAATAATTAGCAAATGCTTCATGGGAACCTATCGAATTTGGATTGGATTGATCAATATTCTTACCCATCCCATCATAAAAAAATCATATCCACATCCATCTTGGGTAGGGAGATCCAATTTAGATCGAAATAGGTTAGATACATCCATTTTGTCTTAGGTTAGACTGAGTCAGATTGTGCCTCATCAAAATCCTTCAAACTCTTAAAAAGAAGTCATTTTTCTGCAAAGATTAAGCTCTCAAAACCTCAAGGGACCAACTTACATTGCCACAGATCTCTCTCAGATGCTCTCCTTTTCCATAGATCTTCCCTTCACCATAATCTCCCTTAGGTGCTCTCCTTCCTCATCTCCCAAAGAAAGAATGAAATAAAAAAAAGAAATCGAAAGCAAAAAATAAAAAAAGAAAAAACCTCTCTATTAGTATACTTAACTGGTCCCTCACCACATGGCAGAATCAGAAAGAATCATTTGAAAATCATATCAACTTCTAGATCAGATCGATAAAACATTGATCTAGTTTAACTCTTAGACTAATTTTGTACTGATTTGAATTGATTTGTATTAGATCTCAACAGAGTGTTGTGATTAGCTCAGCTTTTGCCTAATCTGTCATAAGAGACATCAACCGAGAACCGATATGATCCAGAATAAAGATAGTTACTCTATAGCTCCATTACATCTATCATCCAACTCTATAACAATTGTCTTCCAGCTATTCTATAGCTAATCACCACGTGGACGAATAGCCTACGATCTCCATACAACTGGTCATCTGTTATAATAAACTAACAGCCTAACAAATTTCTAACAAATCCTTCTAACAGCCTAAATGAACCCCCTCTATATAAAGAAGGGCAGGACACTCTCCATAAGGTAGGTCATAATTCAGAGAGTTCAGACTCTGCTGAACTCTTTCTTCCATTGAAAGAAACTTAAAATTCTTACTTTTTCCACTCAAAACTTCTCTCCTTGTTTTTCATTTTCTCTATTTTCACTATCTATTCTCAAGGTCCCGATTAAATTAAACATCGGAGGATACCCCACCAGTTTTGGGACTCTTTTGTAGGTCCACTCATGGTCTACATCAGTCAACTCAGTTCAACATCGACCTCATCTTCTTTCCTCCAGAGTCTTACAGCAATAGATTGGCATTAAAAAAAGGGTTTGCCTAAAAAATTTTTGTGGCAATGGAGAATAGGAAGGTATAGAATCATCCTTTATCCGTACCATCTTCTTTAGGAGATGTATCAGAGAATACTCAACCTCCGATTATGATGGATCCACAATAATTTAATCTTTTGGTTCAGCAAGTTCAGGCTCTTACTACTACGGTACAATAGCTCTAGAGTACCACAGAATAGAAGCAAGAAGCAGTCCCTCAAGAAGCTCAATCTCAGCACACCCAGCAATAAATTCATCAAGATCTTCATCATGATCATTACTTTACACATACTGATCAATCTTTTGAAGGAGAATCTACTCTAGATAGTAGAAAACTATATTGAGAAGAAGGTCTTGAATAAAAGATTCAAGATTTTGAAAAGAAACTGATGGAGGTATAGCATGGGAGTCATTTCCAGAGTGAAAGAAATTTTAACCGTGATCCCCTTTCTCCCATGAAATCCTAAGTGAATTGGTTCCTTCCTAATTCAAAATACCAACAATGGAATCATTTGATGGTCCACTGATCTTCTAGATCACCTTGAAGGCTTTAGGGCAATTATGAGGCTACAAGGAGCGTCAATGCCCTGCTTCCTCGACTTCCCTACACTCTCAAAAAAATCAACAAGGATCTAATTTTCTGAACTACAACCAAAATCTATTTCTTCCTTTGAACGATTAGTGAGGCTATTTGTCACCTATTTTGGTAATAATTGGCTTCACTTAAAGAATACAAATGGTTTTTTTACCATCAAGCAGCAAGAGGGTGAGCATTTTCGAGAATATATGGCACATTTCAACACCATAATGTTGGAAGTAAAAAATTTCAATGAGCCCATCACAATGGTTGCTTTAAAGTAAGGACTCCAAAGCAATCATCTAATTTTCTCTCTCAACAAGAATTATCCGAACAACTATGAGCAAATGCTACTTCGAGTTTGAAAGTATGCACAAGCTAAAGAAGAAGAAAATATAATCTGATAGGCAAAAAAGGAAAAGAACAGGAGAAAATGGTCTGAGAAGACCATGGAGATTGGTTAGGAAATAATTCTGGTCCACCTCAGAAGAATCTGAGGTCAAAAAGTCCACCCGACATTTTGATACTTACGCCCCTCTATATGCTCCTTATGCACAGATTTTGATGGAGATTGAAGATCAAAGATATCTTCATCGATCCCACCCCATGAAGGCTCCACCGTCAAAAAGAGATAAAAAATACTATCGCTTCCATCAAGATCATGATCATGATCCAAAGAGTGTTGGCAACTTAAGGATGAGATTGTAGCCTAGATCCATCGAGGTCATCTCAGCAAATATGTCTGAGATCGGACAACTCAAGCTGCAGATAGCATCAAAAGCCCAACGACGATGTTGAACTCAATTAGCTTGCTGATGGGGTCATTAATATGATCTCATGTGTTGATAGAGACTAGAGGGCAAACAAGAATCCTTCCTTGAAGAGATAGCATACTAATAATATCATTTCATTTTCTGATGTTGATGTTCAATGAGTACAGACTCCTTATAATGATGCTGTTATCATCTCTATGACCATAGCAAAATATGATGTAAAAAGAATATTAATTGATAATAAAAGTTCTACTAATATATTATTGTATGATGCATTTTAATAAATGAATATGCTAGATCAGTTGAAATAGGTTGGTACACCATTGGTCGGATTCTCTAGAGATCCTATAGATGTTGAAAGAGAAATTACTTTGCCTATCACTATAGGAAGAGAACCACATCAGTCGACTGTACAGCTTACCTTTCTGGTTGTCAAGATACCTTCAGCCTACAATGCTATTTTTGATTGACCTAGAGTCAATGCTCTCAAAGCGATGGTCTCCACTTATCATTGATTAGTCTAATTTTCAACAAAGGATGGAGTCAAAGAAATGCAAGGAGATTAAATGCTTGCTAAGCAATATGGCTACAAAGATGAAGAAACCACTAAAACCCTGTCAATTAAAGTACCTGATCAGAAGGATAATCCTGAGATCAATAAAAATCGAAGAGAACCAGCTGAGCAGCTTATCACTGTTCCATTAGGTAAAGATCCAGAGAAAACTGTTCAAAGCGGATCTCAGTTAAAGCTCGACCTGAAAGAAAAACTAATATTTTTTCTTCGAGTAAATGCTGATGTCTTCATCTGATCGACTTTTGACATGCTAGGAATCTTTGTCAATGTCATTGTACACAAGCTAAATATTGACTCAAAATATGAGCCAATGCAACAAAAGAAAAGGAGTTTTGCTCTGAAAAGATAAAGCTATAGATGAAGAAGTCGACAAGCTTTTGAAAGCTAGTTTCATTAGAAAAGCTTAACATCCAAGGTGGATTGTTCAAAGAAGCAAATGGCAAATGGAGAATCTATATTAATTATACCAACCTAAATAAGGTCTGTTCTAAAGACAGCTTTCTTCTTTCAAGAATTGATCATCTTGTTGATGCCACTTTAGGAGACAAACTACTAAGCTTTATGGATGTTTTTTCTTACTACAATCAGATTAGAATGATATCCAAAGATAAAGAAAATATAGCCTCCGTCATCAAAATAAGTTTATATTATTATAAAATGATGCCTTTTGATCTTAAAAATGTAGGTGCTACCTATCAATGTTGGATTAACAAGATCTTGAATCAACAAATAGATAGTAATATAGAGGTTTATGTTGATGATATATTGGTAAAAAGTACTGAAGCTAATCGATATATAACCGACCTATAAGAAGTCTTCGAAGAACTTCATAAATATCAAATGAAGCTCAACCCCAACAAATATGCTTTTGGAGTGACATCAAAAAAACTTTTGAATTTTACATAACTCAAAGAGAAATAAAAGCTAATCCTAAAAAGATTTGAGTATTACTCGAGATGAAACATCCAAATACAGTAAAGGAGGTACAACAACTCATAGGATGGGTTGCATCGCTTAGTTGATTCATATCTAGATCAATTGAGAAATATCTTTCTTTCATTAAAATTTTAAGATAAATCAAAGATTTTAATTAGTCAGAAGAATACCGAACTGCTTTCGATGATCTCAAAAAAAACTTCAGATCACCTCCATTATTATCAAAGCCAATTGAAGATGAAGAGTTATTCATGTATTTATCTATCTCACCTAACACTATTTGCTCGATTCTAGTTCGAGATGATACAGAAACACAAAAGCCAATCTATTGCACTAGCAAATTACTATGGCATGTTGAAACCTGATATATCAGAATGGAGAAAATGATATATGCACTTATCACATTGGCTCGACGACTTCGCCCTTATTTCCAAGCTCATACTATTATCATCTTAATTGACTAATCATTGAAGTAAGTCTTAAAATGACTTGATACTTTAAGATAGATAGCCAAGTGGGCTATTGAGCTTAGCAAATTCAATATTCAATATCGACCTTGATGTTCATTGAAAGCTCAAGTATTAACTGACTTTATTATGGAATGCTCCATTCTTGATGAAGAGCTGACCTTAGAAAGCCCAAAGGAGATTATCAAAGATTCTAATTAGGTGTTACATGTTGATGGAGCATCAAACTCAAAAGGAAGTGAAGCTGGTTTAATTTAGCCAATCCAAAAGGTGTTGTTACCGAACATGCATTGAGGTTTAACTTCAACTATTCAAATAATAAGATAGAATATGGAGCACTTACTGTCGGACTCAAAATAACAAAAGAACTTGGAGTTGCAAGCTTAAAGTCTTCCCCAATTCTTAACTTGTCATTGGATAAGTACGAGGTCAATTCGAAGCTAAAGATCTCATAATGTCTCAATATTTGTAGAATATAAAAAAGTTATCAAAAAGCTTTAAAGATCTAGAAGTCATACAAATATCGAGATCGGAGAACACCCGAGCTACCACTCTTCCATATTTAGTCACATTGGATTTTTTTGAACTGAATCAAAAGGTTCTTATTGATATTCTTGAAAAGCCTAGTATAGAAGCTTTACCGATTGTTCAAATTGATCATAAGTCAAGTTAGATTGATCCATTGATGGATTACATTGCTAAAGGAGTCTTGCCAACTGATCCTATTGAAGCTAGGAGAAGTAAAAGATGATCTCCATGGTATGTTATTCGAGATGATTGGTTATATAAAAGATCATATTTATTTTCATTACTTTGATCCTTATGACCATCGGAGGCTGATTATGCTCTTCAAGAAGTCCAAGAAGGAATTTGTGATAATCACTTAGAGGATAGATCATTAGCACATAAGGTTATTCGATAAAATTATTATTGATTAACTATTCAAAAAGATGTTGCTGACCTTGTCAACAAATTAATCGATGCTAAAAATATACTAATATTCAATATCAACCTGCAATCAAATTTATTTTTATTACGGCACCTTAGCCTTTTGCTATATAAGGAATAGATATCCTTAGATCTTTTCCATTGTAATCAGAGAAACAAAATTCTTGATTGTGGCTATTGATTACTTCACTAAATACATAGAAACTGAATCTCTAGCACAAATCAATGAGAAAAGAATACAAGACTTCATCTGAAAGTTAATTATCTATCGTTTCGATCTATCTCAGATCATAGTTACTGATAATAGATGACAATTTGATAATCCAAAGTTTAAAAAATTTTGTTCTAAGCTTCACATTGACCATAGGCTCATATCAATGGGACATCCATGATCAAATGGGGAAGCAAAGGTCATTAATCGAACTATTCTTCAAGATTTAAAAATAAGACTCACAGAAGCAAGAGGACTCTAGACAAATAAACTTTATAGTATTCTCTAGGCATACCGAACTACATATCAGAGACCAATTTGAGAAATACCTTTTAAACTTACTTTTGGGGTAGAAGTAATAATACTGATGGAGATTGATCTTTTGATGATCAGGATAGAAAATTTTCATGAGAAAAGTAACTCAGATCGACTGAGAACTGATCTAGATCTTCTTGATGAAACTAGAGAAAGAGCTTGAATTTGCATGATGACTTATAAAAAAAAGTGGCTAGATATTATAATGCTCAAGTGAAGCTAAAACTCTTTCATAAGGGAGATCTTGCTCTTTGCTGAGCTAAAATTTTGAAACCATAGAGCAAGAAAAGCTTGCTTCTAGTTGGAAAAGACCCTACTGAATTATCGAAGTAATTCATCTAGGAGCATATAGAATTAAAAATCTAGATGGCTCAATAATTGCTATCATAGGCATCAAAAATAAATTACTAACTCAAAACTATGTAAATAGTAGTGAGTTAGGTTCGTATCCACAGAGATCGCATTATTACGATTGAGTTATTTTAATCTTAAATTGAAGATGAATAAAAGTTGATTAAATAGAAGACTACTAAATAAGCGAGTAAAGAAATAAACAACTTAATTAAAAATTAACTTTAAATATGAGAGAAGTTCTTAGGATCTCAACTATTTTTTTGTTGAATAGTTGGTACCCTTCTTAACATACTTTTACTTTGATATATAAACAATAAAGATATAGCCTATCTTAGAGAGCACGATCCATACTTATTGGATCACAGTCAGTCTCTTAAAGTTATAGGCTAGTCTAAATTATCTAGATGCAAAAGATAGATCTTTACCTAAAGATAATCTATCCCAAGAGCACGAACTGTATCCATAGATCATAGCTCATCCCAAGGATAATAAATTATTCTAGATTAAAGACTTATGCAAAGAAAATAAAGATATAAAAATATAAGTAAATAAAATCAATCTTCATTACATATTAAAGAGGAATACATAAAATCTCACAATAAAATGTACTATCAAAATAAAATTACAGAGATCTCCTGAGATGTGGTTGTCTAGCCGACCATCGGGGGCTTCTTCACCACAGTCTGCATCTTGGACTTTGGAGATTCTTTTCTTCGGACTTAGAGAAGTCTTCAGCAGCAAGAAGAGGAGATTTGGTAGAGAATAGACTGAGAAAAATGAGTTTGGAAGAGGTTAGAAGGTGGAAGAGAGTTACTAAAATTTTTAGGCTACAGTCTGTAAGACTGGAAAGAGAGAGATTTGGAGGACTTTTTGGAGGCTTTTGAAAATGAGATTTTTATGGTTTATAGGGGACCGATGAAGATTTAAGATGGTATAGTTTGAGTAAAATAGATTGTACCTATGGCTAGCCAAAAATCTAGAAAGATAGGATTGATGCGAAGAAGGTTTGTGGCATGGAACCTAAGGCTATGGGGATTCGGACGTGGGAAAGGCTTATTAGCATGGAGAAGGCTGATGGATCCTTAAAGGAGGCCTTGAGGTTTTATTTATAGAGTGAGGAGTAGTCTTTTAGGGTTTGGAGATGTGAGTTAAAAAAGAAAAGAGTAATGACGCATGAGAGAGAGGCTTGGATGGGGCTAGGGTTTTGTGCATGAGAGAAAAGGAGCGTAGGATTTTTTTATTTTGGCATGTAATAAAAGGAAGAGAGGGGGTACAGTTTGTGTATGAAAGAAAGAAGAAGGAAGCATGGGATATGGGGTGCACCTAAGAAGTTTCACCGTAAGATGAATAAGGGGTGACAACTAGGGTTTCATGAAAAAAGAGGTGGGAGCATGAGTAAGGACCCTTAGATCAAGCATCTGGCTTTTCCTTCGTTGATCAATAAGTCGTGTTTACACTTGATCTTCATGAAGAGCAATATTTTAATCTAAACCCTTGATATTTAAGTCATGTTCATACTTGATTCCATATATCTTCTAATATGGGCCCTTGATTAGAGAGGTTGCTTTTTGGCCCTTGATCTTTAAGTCATGTTCATACTGGAATGGGATTGGTTGCCTAATTTACTTGAATCTGATCCAATTTGAGTCTAATTTGAATCGTATGAATTCAAACTCTTAATTATCTATAAAATAGACTAAAGAGTATTAAATTTTAATAAATAAAAATTAATTAAATTGAATTATGTGTCTCTACTGACTTAATTCAAGTATTCATCACACCCCCCAACTTGAACTTTACTCATCCTCGAGTAAAATAAAAAAATTAGCAATAGGTACTGATTTGGTCTTGAATTAAAAGTTAGGTTAGACATCCCTAAAGATAGCTGATATCCGCCCAAACTATTGAAGAGGTACTTTATCGAATTACAAATTTGACCCAATTAGTGGTTAAGTATTAGTCATAAAAATTGTTGGAGATTTTCTTTCACCAACTCTTCACTTTACTTTTTAAATTCTCTAACTTGATATAAACTGGATTTATTATCTTCTTATAATTTAGTCTCCTTATATCCACTATTTTTTTTTAAAATATTTACATGTACAGTCAGTGTAATATCCTAACTTCTTAAGCTTTCTAATTGACTCTTGTAGTGAGATTTGGGTCAATGACTTCCAAACCAGTTGATTTTAGTGCATTAGGTGTAGAATACCCTTCAAGCTTACTGATTCAAGTCAAAAAGCTATGAGTTAAGACTGACTCTACAAGAAGATTTTTTTATATTCTCATCTTTTGATACGAACAACAATACTTGCTTAGGTGAAGGGACCCGATTACTCAGTGAAAAATATTAAAAATCTATTTTATTAAGATGAATTTCTTTTTTTGCAAATACTAAAGGAAACTTTTGCATGCCTCGACCTTTCCACCCAATCCACATGAAGCAAATTCCTTATTGAGATAGGTAAGAAGAAGATTTTAGAATGACTCAATAATTTGGTCTGGTCTAATCCTACCATTTATTAGATTTTCTTAATAATTTATCTCTCGATATCTTTAAAATTATCTTAACTATTAATCAATCATTGATTAGGGTATCCAATTAACTTCAAATCAAGATAAAGTTTGGATACATAAAGCAAATTATTTTTTATCATACTTGAGGACTCATTCAAACTATTGTTAGTTATTCTTCCCCCAACTTAATTTTTATTGTCCCCAATGGAAGAAGAGAAAAACTTAAACAAAATACAAAAGAAGAGATACTATCTGATTTGCTATTGTTTGCAGGTTCTTTTATGTTTTCCATGGGCCCTTGTCGGATGTTGATGTTGCTCTCCCCCCGACTTAGTTAGTCACCCTTACTAGATTCCTACAGAATAAAAGCTGGGTTACTGAAAAATAAAATGTTGAGTTACCTCCCAACAAGTGCTAAGTTTAAGATCTTGAGTCAGATCAAGTCAAGGTTCATGATGGTTCATAGACCAGCTCCACCCAATAGATGGGCTTAGTCAATGCAGTATGGCTATGCTTATCGAGACATGATGGTGCACATTGGCCATTTGCCCATGGAAGGTGATAAGAAGAAAGTATGAAAGTTAACCACTTCATCGAGACACACCATTCAGCTCCTTGCCATATTAGGTTCTGGTCAGGCCATTTCACCACCTCGCATTCATCGATGTCCCACATAATCGGGTTCAAACTCCTTGAAATTTCTTCATTTGCACCAATTTTCCCATAAGCCTGTTGTATGTGGATAAAGGGGTCAATGTTGCTTAATTCAGTAAAGGTCCATTCCATAACCCCTATATGGTCATCTGAAAGCTGCACTTCTTGGTCAGGGGTTAGATTAGATGCAATATAATCTATCATTGCAGTGGTCCCTGAGAAGGTGTCATTGGGTCCTAAAAGTGGCTTTATTTCTAATGCTGATGATAGGAAGGAAGATAAGGGAGTGTTAGAGAGGTTAGATAGTGTCCCATATTTCTCAATCCATGATGGGATGGCCAAAGAATAAGGCATATCAATCAAATTGTTCACCTCATTGATGTATCCATCGATATCAAAAGCATCCACATTAACATAGGCCAGATATTCTTGTAAAGGGTCTAAGTCGAGTAAGGTAGGTGTTTTGTCCTTTACAATTTTCTTTAGCAAATTGATTTCACCAAGGTCAAAAGTGGGTGGTCCTTGTGCTGCATTAAAAATGTTCAACCTCAACTTCTTATTTTTGAAAGATACATCCATAACCCAAGTCCTACAGTTTATACACTCATTGGCAGTCGCTAGAAAGGGTCTATTGATAGGATCACGATGTTGTTGTTAGGACACTGTGTTTATCAAATTAACTCCGACTTCAATAAAAATTAAAAAAATACATAGAAAGTAGCAAGTCAAATCAAATCCACAGAGTAGGTAGGATTTTGATTTGAAATCTTTGATTTTATAAAAAAATAAAATTTTAAAAAAATAATTTAAGTTTGAAAATAAAAATTAAAAGCGTAAAAAATAAATCAGGTACTAAGATCTACTATTTAGATTCTAAATTTTACTTACAATAAAAATAAATAATAGAATTTAAAAGTATATAAAAATAAATTGATAATAAGATCTACTAACTAGATCCTAGCATCTATTTAGGATAAAAATAAAAAATAAAAATTTAAAAGTACAAAAAAATAAATTTTTTATTAATTAAAATTAAAATTTAATTATAAAAAAATTAAAAATAATAATAAAATAAAATAAAACTGTAACAAAGATCTGAAGTTGATCAGCACAGTTTCGTCGAAAAGATGGTTGATGACCTCTCCTTCTTCCTTCGTACTCTGTAGAGCGAACCAACTTCTCTTCTTTTTCTCCTTAGGTCTTAAATTTTTTTAATTTTTTTAATTTTTTTTATTTTTTTACTGATTTTTTCTTCTCCTTTCTCTTATTCCTGGACCCCCTATTTATAGGTAAATTTTTCATATTTTTCTAGCAGCAAAAGGAGTCCCAAAACCTTTAAAAATCGTATAATACTCATATGAATTAATTCTGACCTTCGAATAAAATTTGGACCATCCAGATCTGCCCAAAAAATGGAGATCAAATCTTTATCATAGTCGAAAATGATGCTGGTCGTGCGATCGTGCGTCGGATGGAATCTAGGCCGTTGAATCATGCAAAACCTCACCTATTCTCAGTTGGGATGAACACCAACCATCAGATTGTACTTAAATCTCTTTCTTTTCAACTGACAATGAATAGCAGCCATTGGATCTCATGCAGGATTAATCTCCACCATCCGTTCATGAAAAACTTCTTCCGTCCGCCTGTGAACTGCAACGTGCACCACAAAACTATTCTCGTAGACCGCATCATTGAATCTATAGATCAAATGGTCGGTCCACCATGCACCAAAGGCTATTTTTAAAAAAAAATTAAAGATATTTTTACTTGATTTTTGCTCTATTTTTTATCTAAAAAATCAAAAAAAATTGCATTAAATTGCTCAATAATTTTTTATTATTTTGATACTTAAATTGCTTAACTAAATTGATATTTATTTTTCATAAATATGTTCTAATTTTATATTTTTTTAAAATTATCTATTTTTACAAGAAAATTTAATTTATTTATAAAATTAGATTTTTTAGAAGATGTTAACACCATAATTATCAAAAATACCTTTAATAAATATAAAAATATATCACTTATCATACTTTTTAATTTGAACTTTGCTCATCCTCAAGTAAAGAAAGAATTTAGAATTAAATATTATTTAACTTAGAGTTTTAAATTTTATCAAATAATTTTAAAAAAGGTTACTGATGTTCAGTAGAGTGTGAGTGAGGTATGTCATTGGGATATTAATACTAATTAGTTGTGAGAGTTAAATCAAGAATACTAAATCTTTTCTGAATTTTTTCTATATTATCTCTATCTTTATTTTCAAATCATTAACCTTCATATGGATAAGTATATTGTTACTTTCATCTTTCATTTATTTATTTATTTTTAATATTGTACTATTATTGAGTGTCTTAACCCCTTAAATTTTCTGTTTGACCCATATAGTGAGTTTTCAGTCAATGACTCCCAAATCAGACAACTTTAGGGCACTAGATATAGAATACTCCTCAGATCTACTTGCTCGAATCAAACAGACTATGAGTTAAAACTAACTTTACAACAAAGCTTCTTTACTCTTCATATATTTTGATGTAAAACTCAATGCTTGCTTAGGCAAAGAGGCTCGATTACTCAGTATGAAGTACTTGAAATTTTTTTTTTTTTAATATATAAAGAAATATATAGTTATCCTACACAAACTTATAGGAAGTAAACTCTTCTTTGATACTAGTAGAAAAATTTAGAAATACTCAAAGAAAACTATTTAAGTTCTAAACTTAACTCTTTATTGAATTTTTTTAATACTTGATCCCTTGATATCTCACAAACTCTCTGATCTGTGCATCAATTTTTTTAAAAAAATACTTGGTTTAACTCGATTCTTTAGTGTAATCATATGCTTAAATACTAAATACTAACTTACTTGAGGACTTAAAATTTTTAAAAATTTTTATTATTATTTCTCCCCAACTTAATCGACATTATCCTCTATGGAGTAAGAAAAATGAAAGATGCAGAAAAAGAAAAAGAAAGATATCACCTGATCTAGAAGTTTTTTCAAAATTGATTCTCCCCCCAACTTAGTCAATATTGTCTTCAAATCCCTATAAAAGACACTAAGTAAGACTTGATTAACCTAAACAAAATGTAAAAAAGAGTAAAAGCAAAAGTTAAAATTGGGTTGCCTCTCAGAAAGTATTAAGTTTATTATCTTCAACTAGACCATGCTGATTCTATCACCTATCCTGTGTTAAATATTAGATGGATAAATTTTAATGATTTTGGATTATCAATCGCAGGAAGATGGCCTATGATAAATTTCAGTATTTTGTTGCCAATCTTCAAAAAATAGTTCACATCTTTATTCTTAATTTTAGAAAGATAATTTTTAAATCCATTCACAGATCCTTGTTTGTTGAGAATTTCTTATATTTGTTCTTCTAAAATGCTCATGAATTGAGTTTTTGGGTTAGGAGTTGAGTTTGAAGCAATGGGTACCGAAAGGATGTCATTTGATTCTAAACTTGGATACTCAGATGTGACCAAAAGCAATTTTTGTTCTGAAAGAGGTGATGATTCTGGAGTGGAAGAACCAGCTTCTAGGGTTAAAGAAAATGAAACTCTTGATGAATATATCTCGGATAACTCATCCACTCTCTTCTTTTTTTTATCTTTTTTAGTTAAATCGGTATCAGTTCTGGACTTAGGTTCTTCTATTGGGTTAGTCTCAGTACTAACCTCCTCTTCTAAATTCATATTTTGGCTAGCATCAGTACTAACCTCTCTCATTTGGTCTTGGTATGGATCCTTAAGAATCTTACCACTTTTAAGCTCAAAAATTGCTTTGGCATTCTCAAATTGAAGATTCTTAGGTGGCACATTAGATGATGACTAGGTCCAAGTGGTTGGTAGGTGGGTGGGTCATTTTTGAAATTTGATATTGGTTGGCTCAGCAATTGATCTAGTTCTCTCCTCATGATAGACTCAGCTAATTGATCTATTTGTGCTTCTAGCCTAATGAGAGATTATTGTTGGGTCATAATCAATTGTTAAAGTTGGTTGAATCTATCATCAGTTAGATTGATCTGTTAAGGAGGTGGATATAAAGGCTGATTGTAATAGGATGGCTGAGTAGGCTGACTAGGCTGACCTCTATTATAGGCATAATTCTGATATTGGGGCCTACTCTGAAAGTTATGCATAGGAAGAATTTAGGTCTGAGCCCGAGTCTGTTGGGGTCTCCAAAAAAAATTAGGATGGTTCCTCCAATCTTGGTTATATGTGCTTAAGAATGGGTCATTGACAGGATTGGAGTAATCTTGAGCAGCTTGAACTTATTCTTGGATGAAAGGTGAAAACTGTGCAGTCGTGAGATATTCACTCACATGATGGGTTGGGCTAGCATAGATAGAATAAATCTCCTGATAATTGGAAGGTTGTGTGTATTGCATTGGAGATTGTTGATCTAGGATTAGGAACTGATCTAATTTTTTAGTAAGAAGGTCGACTTTATCTAATTTTTAAGCTATTAGATTCAAATCGACCTTAGGACTAGAGTCTGTTTGCTTGATCTAAAAAATTTTTGCCTATTTTTGGTGAGGGATTGATCTTTCGTAGGAGGATAATGAAGCATGATTGATCGAATTTTCACTCAAAGTTTTAAACAAAGCATAGGCTTTATCCTCAATCTTACTCATGAATGTACCTCCACAAGATGCATCTACCATCTGTCTGTATTGGTCACCCAAACCCTCATAGAAAGCTTGAACAATTTGCTACTTAGATAGATCATGGTGTGGGCATTTTCTAAGAAGTTTCTTAAGTCTCTCCCATAATTCGTAAATTTATTCTCCTGGAAGCTGAGCAAATCTAGTGATGGCTCACCTCATGGTGTTGGTTCGACCTACGGGATAAAATTTTTTAAGAAACTCATGCTGCATTTCAGCTCATGTTCGGATCAGTCTCCCTATTGTGTCAAGCCATACTTGACTTTGTCCTTAAGCGAGAAGGAGAATAGGGTCAGTCTAAGTGCATTATCAGTAAAATTTTAAATTTTCACTATGGAACAGATTTCTAAGAACTCATCTAGATGCTTGTAAGGATCTTCATTGATGTTTTCATAGAAAGATGGGAGCATCTGGATTACGGTCGACTTGATCTCATGATGGCTTGCAGGGATATCAAGTAAGTAGATACAAGCGATGGGTTATAGGTGGAAGGAATTAAATATTCTTTCATCTGCCTAAATGGTTCTCTAGGATTTTCAACCATTTGATTTTCAGATTTAGTGTGAATCAGCTGTTCAATTTTAGGATTAGGTTCAACTAAGTTAGGGTAAAGAGATCTCCTACCGTGCATATACCAATGCAAATCCTAATGTGTGATTGAGTTTTTTTTTCTTTTTTTTAAGAAGAGGGAGAAAGAAAAGAGAAGAGGAAGAGAGAGAAATTCTAAAGGTGAAAACCTTAAGAAAGTCCTAGATATGAGGATGAAAGATGACAAGAATTAGTTATGGTTGAGTGTTAATTGTAATCAAATTTGCAAGAAATTAGACCTAGACACCTATGAATTTCTTAGACCTAACAGTTTGATGTAGAGTGGCTTAGCCTAAATATAAATTGGGTTTGTTCTCACTTCCTTCAACTAGCCAGGTAAGAGGTGGGGTCGGGGGGATCCCCCCATTGCTTACCTTAGACACCAATTGAATTGGTCAGGTAAGCTAACGGAACTAATTAAATAATCATGAGTCTACTTAGGCTGAGCCTTTATAATCTTTTTCTTTAGACACTAGTTTCAGGAGTGAGTCGAAACTTACTTTATACTTAACTTCACCACAATACTCAAACTGAACTCAATTGATCCTAGGAGTCAACATCTACTGAATTTTGATTAGGCTTGGGTTAATGCAACATGCTGATTGATTGTTTTTGGACTAAAGAAGGGTGATAAAATCTTCATCTTATCTTGTTCATTAGATGTTGCCCTTAAATTGATTTAAGATGAATATGCACAATCAATTTCAATCAAAGAGTTCTATGCAACTAAATTAGATGCATGAAATTAATTAAACTTGAAAGGTTACTTATCTCCAACGATCATCAAAAATAAATCTAAGATGATGAATGCTTCTAAATAATTAAATTTTTACGCTTGTCATATAATTTTTATTAGATTTATATGGATGAATTTTAGGTTAATTTGAAAAAAAAATAGTAATTAATATTAAAAAATAGTTAGAATTAGGATTGATCTTATCAAGCAAAATTGAAAGCTTTCTATCTCTTTTTTAAAAAAAATTTTTCTGTATAAAGATTAAAAAAATAAAAAAATTAGTAAGGTATGTTCACAAGAAAATCAAAAAAATCAAATATTAAAATTGATACCTTCTCTGACAACAATGATAAAAATTGATAGGATCACGATGTTGTCATTAGGACATCGTGCTTATCAAATTAATTCTGACTTTAATAAAAATTAAAAAAATATATAGAAAGTAGTGAGTCAGATCAAATCCACAGAGAAGGCAAAATTTTGATTTGAAATTTTTGATTTTATAAAAAGAAAATAAAATTTTGAGAAAAATAATTTAAGTCAAAAAATTAAAATTAAAAGTGTAAAAAATAAATTAGGTATTAAGATCTACTATTTAGATCCTAGCTTCTACTTATAATAAAAATAAATAATAAAAATTTAAAAATATATAAAAATAAATTGATACTAAGATCTACTAACTAGATCCTAATATCTACTTGCGATAAAAATAAAAGATAAAAATTTAAAAGTATAAAAAAATAAAATTTTCATTAATTAAAATTAAAATTTAATTATAAAAAATTTAAAAAAGATAATAAAATAAAATAAAATTGTAATAAAAATCTGAAGTTGATCAGTACAGTCTCGTCAGGAAGATGGTTGATGATCTTTCCTTCTTTCTTCCTACTTCATAGAGCGAACTGACTTCTCTTCTTCTTTCTCTTGGATCTCTAAACCTTTCTAATTTTTTTCTCTAATTTTTTTTACTTTTCTACTATTTTTTTTCTTCTTTCTCTTATTCTCAGACTCCCTATTTATAGGTAAAGTTTTCATCTTTTTTTGATAGCAAAAGGAGAACCAAAATCCTTAAAAATCATATAATACCCGTATGAATTAATTCTAGCTATCGGATAAAATTTGGACCACCCAGATCTACCCAACAAATAGAGATCAAATCCTTATCACAGTCGAAAATGATGCTGGCCGTCCGATCGCACATCGGATGGAATTTGGACTGTTGGATCATGCAAAACCCCTCCTATTCTTAGTCAGGATGAACACCAGCCATCGGATCAGACTTCAGATCAATTTCCAGTCTTCGGATCATGCTCAAATCTCTTTCTTTTCAATCGACAATGAATAGCAACTGTTGGATCTCGTTCAGGATTAATCTCCACCATCTGTTCACAAAAAACTTCTTTTGCTCGCCAGTGAACCGCATCGTGTGCCAAGAAACTATTTTTGTAGACCACACCATCAAATCTATGGATCGAGTGGCTGGTCCATCATGCATCGAAGGCTATTTTAAAAAATTTTTAGGATATTTTTGTTTGATTTTTACTTTGATTTTTGCTTGAAAAATTAAAAAAAAATTATATTAAATTGCTTAATAATTTTTTATTATTTTGATGCTTAAATTACTTAATTAAATTGATATTTATTTTTTATAAATATGCTCTAATTTTATATTTTTTTAAAATTATCTATTTTTGTAAGAAAATTTAATTTATTTATGAAATTAGATTTTTTAGAAGATGTTAGCACTATAAAATATCAAAAATATTTTTAATAAATATAAAAATATACCACTTATCATCTACCTAGGATGATAGGTATTTGGTTGGGGTTGCTATCTGATTTCATATCTAGCACTATAAAATCCACAAGAAAATAAAATTTATCCACTTTCACTAACACATCTTCCAACATTCCATGGGGCACCTTAATTGATCGATCTACTCATTGTAGGGTTACCATTGTGGGCTTCAATTCTTCAAATCCAAATAGGTCATACATAGAGCTCGAGAGAAGGTTAACACTCACACCCAAATCTAATAATACTTTCTTAATGTGTAGGTTCCCTATGACATAAGAGATGATAGGGGTATCTGGATCCTTAAGTTTAGGAAGGGTAGCATGTTGGAAGACTAAACTAGCCTGTTCAATAAGGTGAACCTTTTTCAAAATTTGTGTTCTAGATTTTTGTTTTTGTGTGTACAAATCTTTTAAGAACTTAATATAGGTCGGGACCTATTTTATTGCATCAAGAAGGGGGAGATTGATTTGAAATTGTTTAAATAGTTCTAACATTTCATCTAATATACCCTTCTTGTTAAATGGCATAGGGGATTGTAATGCACTCGAGAATGGAGCTTTGGGTAATTGAGGTGATGCTAAAGATATTGGTTCATCCCTTGCCCTAAGGTCTTCCTTCTCTTTGGTTGGTTTAGACTTAGTCAACTTTTCACTGGTTTTGGTCTTTTCAATTTCACCTGGTTATTCTATGACCTTAACATTCCTAGGGGTCATAATAGATTTGGCTTGTTCGGGGAAAGTCTCATGGGTATTACAATTTTCAGCCCTATAGTGACCTCTAAGATTAGTCTCGGGTTGACTGGGCAATTTGCCTTCCTCCCTCTTATTCAAGGCTATAGCTACTTGTCCTACCAAGGCTTCTAGCTTTGCAATTGACTGTATGTGGGAGTGTAAAATTTGTAGTTCTTGCAGAATCTTTTCAAGAGTAGTGTTTGAAAAAGATTAGGAGTTTTGTCCTTGTTGTGGGCACGGAACTAGTTTATAAGCTCCCTCAGTGTAGCTGGGTCTGGATACTGGGGGCCTTACAGTAGGTTGTTGGGCCTAAGAAAAATTAAGATAGTTTCTCCAATCTGGATTGTAGGTGTTGGAGAAAGGATTGTATCCTGGTTTGAAATTGTTCTAAGTTTGTGCTTGATTGACTTGTTCATGTATAAACTCAAAAAATTGATGTGTAGTAAGACAATCATAAACAGAAGGAACTGGACTTGAACAAATTGAACAGACATCTATCGCAGGTGTGGATGGGGTGCTGGTGGGCATTACTTGCAATATTTGATTCATTAATTGAGATAATTCATCCACTCGACCATGGATGTCCATTGAGCTTCCTATTTCATAAATCCCACCCCATTTATGCCTAGACATAGGAAGGCCTCTTCTGGTAGCAAACAAGTGGTGCAATGAGTTCTCACTTAGGGTTTCAAATAGCTGTCAGGCTTCATGCTCATTTTTCAGCATGAAGGTTCTACCACAGGATGCATCAACCATTTGTCGGTACTTCTCTAACAAGCTATCATAGAAGCACTGAACCAATTGTCATTGGGTACAGCATGGTGGGGCATTTTCTAATCAATTTCTTTAACCTCTCCTAAGTCTCATGAAACATCTCCCCATCCTACTAAAAAAAACTAGTTATGGCCTTTTTGAGTTGATTAGTTTTTCCTATTGAAAATATTTTTTAGAAATTTCCTCTACAGTTGATCCCAGGTTAAAATTATGATTATGTCCAAGGAGTTCAGCCAATATTTGGCTTTGTCCTTCAACGAGAAAGAAAATAATTTCAATCAAAGAGCATCATCAAAAAAATTTTGAATTCTAATCGTTGAATAGATTTCCAAGAATTCATCGAGATATCTATATGAGTTCTCATTAGCAAGTCCATAAAATGATGGGAGCATTTGGATGACACTTGATTTGATTCCATATTGAACTGCCTCAATTGGAGATGCCTGAATGCAAGAAGAGTAGGTATATGTGGAAGGAGTAAAGTACTCCTTAAGCTGCCTAGGTGGATCAGTCTCCTGGTTTTGGTCTATGTTCCTGGGTCTGTTGGCTTTAAGGTTTCTTTTAATTTCAAGATCTAATGGTTGAATCTCGGGTTGCAATGAGCGATGCCTAAGTATAAACTCTACAATTTATACCTTAGAGCAAAAATAGATAATTTTAAATTTTTTTAAAATTTTTTTAAGTTTTAAAATTTTTAGGTTATCAATAAAAAAGAAAAGATGAAAAAAATTCTAAAGATGAGAGCCTATTAAATCCTAAATCTATGAAGTAGATGCAAAAAATTTAAATTAGGTTAGATATTTTTAGTTAGCAATCAAGTGGATCAATCAATCCTAGCTATAAGTTATCCTAACTCTAAACAGCTCCTAACTACTAAGGTTATATTCAAGCACTCCAAGTAAAACAATAGCCACTCAACTGACCAGATAAGTGTAAGATTGGTGGGGGTCCCTCCGTTACTTTTCTTAGAGACCAACTGAGTTGGCCAGATAAGCGAATGGAATCAATTAATAAACCATCTTTCTTCAAGATGTAATCTCTGAACCACTTTTCTAGACACCAGTTAAATTGATTAACCCTAATCCAATCCAACTCTTAGGGGTCCTTATCCTATTAAGCTCGAGACTCCTTAGGGGCTAACGTCTAATTGATTTTAGGTTAAAGGCTTGGGTTAATGCAAATGCAAGATGGTGGTTTATGGAACAAGGAAGGGTGATGAAATCCTCACCTTATGTTGCTTAAGATTTTGTGCTTAAGATATTTTATGAAATTATGCAATGTAAAAGAAAAAAAGATATCCAAATTTGATGATTAATCAAGATTAAATTAATTTGTTTCTCTTTTTAGATTTTATGATTAAGTATCTAATTTCTTAAGGGGGTGTTTGGTTCACAATTGGAATCGAAATCAGAATGAGAATTGGAATGGATTGGAATCAGAATCAAAATGGTCTAATCCTCTGAAATGTTTGGTTCATGTCCAGAATCGAAATCGAAAAGGATGATTCTCATTGTTATTGCTGGGTTCATACAAAGATAGGAACCAGAGTCAACTCAAATTTTTATTTTTATTCTTAACTAAAATTTTTAATTATTGTAAAAACTAATATTAAATAAAAATTAAACATAATAATAATATCTTTAAATATTTTAAAAATAATTAAAAAATAATAATAACTTAATATTTAATTTTTTTATTTTTCTTTTTTTTCTTTTTTTCCTTTGTTTCTCGCTTCCTTTCCTCCCAACCCCCTGACCGACCTCCCTCTGTCGGCAGCCAACCCATACCCACCCCCCTCTAGTGCCTTCCACTCTAATCTTACCTTCAACCTCAAAGGAATCCTGCAATTCCTCACTAAGACCAAATTCCCTTCATGATCAATCCCTACCCCTACTTCACCTATCGTGATGATCCTTGCCCTAAAACCCTAGCTTTTTGCCTATTTCAACCAATTCTGGCTGGTATGACCCAGATCCAAGATCACATACACATACACCAACATGTTCGATGCCTAGGTCGATGCGATGAAGTCAGTGTTGAAGGGGTTGGGGTTTCCAGATGCGGAGATCGTCGTAGCCGAGATCGGGCAGCCGTACCATGGCGACTCCGACGAGGTTGGCATGATGGTAGAGAATGCAAGGGCCTTCATCAGGATCTTGATGTCCCACCTGAGATCCATGAAGGGGATGCCATTGATGCCTAGAAAATCCATGGACATGTACATCTTTGCCCTCACGATGAGGTTCTCAAGCTCGGGCCAATGTCGAAGCGATCCTTTGGCCTCTTCTGATTGGATCTCATCATGACCTATGATGTCGGCCTCTTCAAGTCCAGTTCCACCATGCAAGTTCATAGTAGATGGGAAATTTTTTCGAATCTCTCTGACCATTGCTCTACAATTTTTTTAAATCTCATTCCATCAGAATGAGATCTCAATCTAATAGAGAGAGTCTGGATTGGATTGGAGTGGGATTGGACCATTCTCATTCTACTCCGAAATCAGAATTAGAATGGGACTCCCCCCAACCAAAAGGTCGGAATGTTAGTCACCCATTCTGATTCTCATTTCAGATCTAATTTTTTCCAACCAAACACACCCTAAATAGATTATGAGGTGTCAATGTAAAGATTTGGTTAATTTTGCAACAATATAAGTTTGACTAAGTAAACTAGGCAAGTTAGAAGGCAAATAAAAGGTAGAAAGCAAATATAGCAAATAAATATTTTTTTTCTAATTTTTTTTATAGATCAAGAAAATAAATGGTAAGCTAAAAAATAAAGCAATTAAAATAAGGACAACAACAAGTAAAACAATTAACTAAGAAAGCAATAAATTAAAGAAAATAGTAAATAAATTTTTTTTGAGTTTTTTTTTGGAGATTTTTACAACTCAATGTGACTAAAGTATAATTTCCAACAACGGTGCCAAAATTTGATCACTATCATAGGCATCAAAAATAAATCACTAACTCAAAACTATGTAGATAGTAGTGAGTCAGGTTCGTATCCAGGGGGATCGCATTGTTACGGTTGAGTTGTTTTAATCTTAAATTGATGATGAATAAAAGTTGATTAATTAGAAGACTACTAAATAAGTGAGTAAGCAAATAAACAACTTAATTAAAGCTTAACTTCAAACATGAGAGAACTTCTCAGGATCTCAACTGTTTTCTTATTCGACAATTGGTACCCTTCTTAATATATCTTTATTTTGATATTTAAACAATAAAGATATAGCCTATCTTAGAGAGCACGGTCATATCTATTGGATCACAGTCTGTCCCTTAAAGTTATAGACTAGTCTAAAGTATCTAGATGCAAAAGAAAGATCTTTATCTAAAGATAATCGATCCCAAAAGTATGAACTATATCCACAGATCACAGCATATCCCAAGGGTAATAGATTATGCTAGATTAAAAACTTATGCAAAGAAAATAAAGACATAAAAATATTAATAAATAAAATCAATCTTCATTGCATATTAAAGAGGAATACATAAAATCTCATAATAAAATATACTGTCAAAACAAAATTACAGAGATCTCCTGAGATGTGGTTGTCTAGCCGGTCATCAGGAGATTCTTCACCACGATCTGCATCCTGGACTCTGGAGATTCTTTTTTTTGAACTTAGAGAAGACCTTCAACAGCAAGAAGAGGAGATTTGGTGGAGAATAATTTGAGAAAAGTGGGTTTGGAAGAGGTTAGAAGGTGGAAGACATTAGATGTGTGTCCTAGAAAATCAATTATTGGCTGACACATTTGTATTTCTAGGGCTTGTATTTATACTTATAAAATTTTTATTATTAATAAAGGGTATTCTTATTTTCAGTCATATTTATGTGTCCATGATTTGTCTTAAAAATTAACAAAGATGATTTTGCATATTCTCAAGGTGTTGAGAATTTAAGATATACACTATTAGTAGTAAATTTCTAAATACTCCCGATCAAAGGATCATCACGGAGGACAGTGATCGATCTAGTTAGATCGATGCACGATCACCTCCTTTACAGACAGATGAGTCTCGAGTCTGTAGTATGGTGATACTAGGGTGATAATGTAGGTGGTTGTTAGAGAACAACTTGCATTGAGCGTGACCATTATGAGAAACTATTTGGATGTCTACTCACTCGTCAGTGGTATTCTCAATACGACAGTGGTATGATTAGTCCTTTGACCTATAGTGTATTGGCTCTTTGTAGTGAGGCTGCTATAATTTGACTGCACATCTACTTGGTCCCTAGCCATTCGGATCCTTGCTGTGTATATTGGCTATGGTGGGTTTAAGTTCATTGTTAAGAGTAGGATGAACTTAGATAGAATCTATTGACCTTAGTAGAAAAGGTATAGTCCTATGTGATTCACGAGACTGAGTTCAGTAAGTCTTTAGTCAAAGCAATAGTGAATTCTAGAAAGAAGTTTTCACGAGATTCACAAGAGAACTCAAGTCGAGCCAATCTTACATATGACTATGATGGAGTTTGATGAGTTATCCATGACCTTTGTCATGTCGAAACTTTTGATAGAAAAATTGAATCATATGATAACTGTACTTAGAAGTTCATATTTCTATTCTATTAGATTGCTACTACATATTGCTAGATGTCACTGGTGGATTATGAGACCCACGAGTATTATCTTGATGATCGATGATTCTTGATGGACAGTGTTAGAATTGTTCTAACCCATCAAAAAGAATTTTGATGATATTATGATAAAGATCATAATGTGTCTCACTACCAGATAGAATAGACTTATGAGATTATACACAAAAGAGTTTTCTGTCTGATCTGATGATTGATCTATGATTATAAATTATTAAAGGTACAATTGTCAATACGATTGATAATTAACCCAATAAAAAAGTTATAAGAGGATTAATTAGTAATTTGAATACTAATTAGACTCAATTTGATTAAAAAATAAATTTTAGATCAAGTCTAATTGAATTGGATTTAGTTTGACTTGAATTGGGTTTGGTTTGATTGAGTTATGACATGACTCAATTACCATAAAATCAATTTTTGATTTGATCTGAATTTGGGATCAATTAAATTTTAATTGAATTAGAATTTAATATGATTAGAGATCTAATTAGATTAGGTTCAATCATGTGTTTAGGTCTAAACCAAATTACTTTTGGTTTGAGGCTCAATCTAAAACCCTAGAGTCCATTTTGTGAAGGACTCTTCCATGCGCCACTCATTGTCCATGCCCCTTCTCTCCTCATGTAAATTTTAGATTTGCATGAGATTTTCCATATTTTTTCACCTCTTGGTTGATCACTTATTCTCTCATTTGGATAGGGATAAGTTTTGGTTTGAATCTGAAATTTAATTTGAATTTTTGATAGGGTTTGACTCTATCAAGACTCTATCAGGCGCCACCTTAAAAGGATCTGCCTTTGGGATGCCACTAGAGGGCTTTTGAGATCAGAACAAAATTTGACTGACTATTAAAGTGAGAGAGGGACTTTTTGGTATCCTCCCTTTCAAGTTTGAAAGGAAAACTTAATTGGTACAAGGCATGGAACTCCAAGGAAAAAAGCTGCACTGCTGCTGCCTTTCTTCTACCTCCACTGCTTCTTCGATTGAAGATTGTCTTCTAGATCTGAAGAAGGATCAAACCAATCATCAAAAACTCTTCTCTGTAAGGGACCTAGCACCTCCAAGAGATAGACAAGTCTCAAATCAGATCGAATCTTATGTGGATACCTATAGAGGTCGGATATTTACGCGGCTCCAAGAACCTGTCAAGTTTTTGATCATCGGCTGCGGAGCTCTTCCACCCGTGATAAGGTATGAGATCTGATCTCATAAATTAATTTTAGATTTTATATGTCTTAAATCCATGTTAGAGAAGATTTTAGATATGATTTAATGAATGATAAAAATAGTTAATCTATTTTATTCCGCTATGATTTTAAAATAGTTTTGAAATACATGCATGTGATCTGCCCTTCCCTTTCTAATAGTGGTATCAGAGCCAGATTTCATAAGAGACATATTTAATCTAATTTTAATCTTAGATCTGAAAGTTAGTTTCTAATTTAAATAATTTATTTCAATTTTATTCAGATCTGAGATTATTAAATCATGTATAAGATGCATAGATCTGTATTCCTTATGTGTAGTATTTAGATTGGATTGATCTCTATGATCATTCGGTTATAAGAGACATATTTAACCTAATTTTAATCTTAGATCTAAAAGTTAGTTTCTGATTTAAATAATTTATTTCAGTTTTATTCAGATCCAAAAATTATTAAATCATGTATGAGATGCATGGATATTTTAGATCATGGATCTAAAAACCTAGATCTAATTTTTGATAAATAGTTTTTTAAAATAGTTTTCAATCATATTTGATCTTTCTTTAGATCTAAATTTTGCATGCATATGATACATGCTTAATTAGTTTCAGATCTGATTTTTTATATATGATATGTGATTTTAATTTAGATCTAAAATAATGCTATATGTCACCTTATTTGAAATGTAAACCTAGTGTAGTTTAGACCTGAAATTGTTTCAACATCTAAACTAAACCCACGATCATAATATACTTAATTAAGAATTAAGATGTGAAATTAAAGATCTAAAATTTAGAATTTGAGATCTAAAATTTACTACATAAAATATGGGTTAATGGATTAGGTAGCTCAATTAGGTCTAGTTTGAGTGGTTGATCAAATCGAATCAATAGTTGGTTAGGTTTAGGTCTAATCTCTCATGTCTAACCCAAATAGTTGTAAGTTTGGTCAGACCGACTAACAGCCACATGTTGTCGATCAAATCCAAAGACCTAATTTGGTTCTATGGTTCGAGCCTGAATTAATTAGCTAACCTGATCAATGCTTATTGACCGATTGGTATCTAAGGTAAGTTTGACAATTCGATCGGTGGTCTTTAATTGGGAGGTACTCGCATAGATCGAGTTAATGGTATATCCTCCCATCGATCTCACTTATCTGACCAATATGGTTGATTAAGTCTTGACTTAGGTTGCTAATGATTCGAGCTAACCCATGCCACTAAATTAGTCATATCTGATATGATTAATTAAGGATGAGATCTGAACCTAAATCTTCTCAATTAATATTAAGTCTAACGATCTTCCACCATTGTAGAGATGTGGGTGTCTACCTGGTATTGATCATTCTCAGCTAGTCATAGTGATTCGGTTGCATCAGATAGGTACAACCACTCTATCGCATTAGATGCCCCGAGGTAGAGATTGGGTTAGGCTCAATAACTATTAGGTGAAGGTCCTAATGATGGCTTTACACCTACTAATGTACGATGGGTCTGACTTAACTAAGAAATGTATCAATAACTGTTAGGTGAGGTTACAGGACTTAGAGATCGAACTAGCTGCATTTTGCTTAGTGAAGCAATGGACAAAGAGTTATCCACTCATTGGTTTGTGTGTTACCAATAACTGTTAGGTGAGATGCACATAAATCAATGAGACCGCAGTGCCCACTAGAAACTGATCACGTATAGGTTTCCATTTTCTCCACCTGAGGAGTGTGGGAGATCCATAGAAAAAGTGGGAGCCCTTGTTTGTTTATGAAAGTTCTAATAACAAACATTTACAAGTTCAAAATATCTAATTAGAAATCATTTCTCTCTGTAGTTAACCATGTCGAGTTTAAATCCATTAGCCCGAAGCCTTGACACCACTAGGTTGACCGAAACCAATTATAAGGACTGGCTCTGAAATTTGAGAATCATCCTTAGTTTTGAGAAGTTGAACCATATCCTCGACTAGGATGCACCTATGTTGCCAGCTCGTCTATCCCCTGATTAACGAGCCATACTTAAGAAGTAGATAGATGAAGACAATAAGACGAAGTGCTATATTCTTGCATCCATGTCCAATAATCTTCAGCGATAGCATGAAGACATGAAGACTGCTAGAGACATGCTGACTCATCTGCAAGAGTTGTATAGTGAGTAGAGTCACACAGATCACTTTGAGATCTCGTGAAGATTTTTCAGAGCAAAGATACATGATGGACAGTCTGTCCATGATCATTGTTTGACAATGATCAAGGACATTGAGGAGCTTCAGAAGCTAGGCATAAACATGGATAAGGAATTGCAATAGGATATGATCTTGCAATCCCTCCCTGATTCATATGGGCAGTTCATCATGAACTACCATATAAATAAGATTAATAGCTCTTTGTCTGAATTACTGAACATATTGGTGACAGCTAAAAGTATCTTGAAAAGTTTAACGGGTACCGTTCTAACTATGGAGTAGGCTTCCTCCAAGAGAAAGTCTTCTTGGAAGAAGAAGAAGCCTGTAAAGAAGCAAAAGACTAGTAGCAAACCCAAGAAGCAAGCTCTAAAGAAGACCAACGACAAAAGAAAATATTTTCACTACAATGTCGAAGGTCATTGGAAAAGAAACTCTCCAGCATACCTGGCCACTTTAAAGAACAAAAAATGGACACGCCTTCTGAAGGTACGTCTGAGTTGCTCGTTATTGAAACTAATCTAACGATTTTTTTTTTCTTCTAGTTGGGTTCTAGATTCTAATTCTAGTGCTCACTTGTGTACTTCCATACAGGATCTGAAAGAAGTTAGAGGGCTAATGGAAGGCGAGATTACTCTCCAGATCGGTAATGGGGCAAGAGTTGCTGCTGTAGTCGTCGGAATTTATCCTTTGTGATTATCGTTAGGAATTAGTTTATTTTTAAAAGATTGTTATTATATACCTGGATCCAGTAGAAATTTAGTTTCTATATCTGTGCTAGCACAGAATAATTATAATTTTCATTTTAATAAACACTTTCGTGTAATTTATTTTGAAAATAAAATTATTGTACGTGCCTTTTAAATGGATGGACTTTATCATTTGTATGAAGATGTGAATATTAATGTTAACGAGCAAATTATGAATACCATAGGGTCTAAGAGACTTAGAGATAGGATTAGCCAAAAGTATCTTTGGCACCTAAGGCTAGGCTATATTGGAGAGGACAGACTTAACAAATTAGAGAAAGATAGCCTTCTCAGATCATTAACTTCTGAGTCTTATCCAATTTGTGAGTCATATCTTCAAGAAAAGATGGCTAAGCTATCTTTTGTAGGACATGGAGAAAGAGCCACTGAGATATTAGTCCTAGTACACACTAATATATGTGATCCATTCGATGTACAGGCCAGAGGTGGCTATCTCTACTTCATAACCTTTACCGATGATTTCTCACGGTATGGTTTCATGTATCTGATGCATCATAAATCTAATGCCTTTGAAAAGTTCAAAAAATTCAGATATGAAGTAGAGAAGCAAACCAGAAAATTCATAAAGGTTCTTCGATCAGATCGAGGAGGAGAATACCTTAGTGAGAAATTTCGGACCTATCTCAAGGATAATGGTATAGTCTTATAATGGATACCTCCAGAGATGCCTCAACTCAACAGAAAATTTGAAAGGAAGAATCGGATCCTATTAGATATGGTCCGATCCATGATGAGCTTCACAGATCTTTCGAACTTTTCATGGAGACATGCATTCCTTTCTGCTATTTATCTCTTAAATTGGGTTTTCTTTAAATCTATTCTTGCCACACCATATGAGTTATAGCATGATAAGAAACCATCTCTTGAGTACCTTAAGATTTGAAGATATCCAGCTCATGTCAAACGATAATAGGTAGACAAGTTAGAGGTTAGGTCACTTAGGGCTTATTTTATAGGATATCCAAAGAAAACTATAGGATACTATTTTTATCTTCTAGAGAATCACAATGTGATTGTAAGCCATCATGTCATCTTCTTGAAATAAGAGTTTATCCAAGATAGAGGTAGTGGGAGGAAGATTGAGTTCGAAGAGAAAGTCTTTGAAGAACATCGAGTCCAAAAATCTGAATCCAGTAATGAGCCAGTAAATTTAGTACCTCCTCTACCTCGTAGATCAAATAGGATCTCCCATCTTTCGGAAAGATACTTAGATATACTTACGGAGGATCTAGAGGAAGTGTTCCTTATGGGAGATAGGGATACTAGAAATGATCTCAAAACTTATGATGAGACGATGTTAGATATAGACTTCGAGAAATGGATGGAAGCAATAAAGTCAAAAATTGACTCCATGCATTCCAACCAAGTATAATCCTTAGTAGATCCACCTGAAGGTATTCTACCTATTAGGTGTAAATAGATCTACAAAAGAAAAATTACGTCGGATGGTAAGGTAGAGACCTATAAGGTAAGGCTGGTGGCAAAAGATTATAGTCAATGCGAAGGCATTGACTATCAAGAGACTTTTTTGCCAGTGGCTATGTTGAAATCCTTCCATACTTTACTTGCGATTGTAGCCTATTATGATTATGAGATCTGGTAGATGGATGTGAAAACTGTCTTCCTAAATAGATATCTTGAGAAAGATATCTATATAGAGTAGCCTATAGATTTTACATCTAGTGATAGTGATCATAAAATCTGCAAGCTACAAAGATCCATTTATGGACTTAAGCTAGCATCCCAGAGTTGGAACACTCATTTTAATGATATAATCAAATCATTTGATTTCATCAAAAATGAGGAGCTGTGTGTGTACAAAAAAGTCAATGCGAGCTATCATGTTCCTTGTATTATACATGGATGACATCTTTCTGATTGAAAATGATATTTTCATGCTGACATCGGTCAAAGTTTGGTTGTCAAAAGAATTCTCTATGAAAGACCTAGGAGAAGCTTCCTACATTCTTGGTATTAAGATCTATAGGGATAGATCTAAGAGAATGATAGAACTCTTACAGCAAATGTACATAGAGAAGGTGCTGAAGTGTTTCAGCATAGAAAACTCCAAGAGAGGTCTCTTGCCTCTTAGACATGACATTCATTTTTCAAAAAAGATGTGTCCTGACACACCTGAAAAGATCCAATGCATGAGCAAGATCCCTTATGCTTTGATTATAGGAAGTCTCACGTATGCCATGCTATGTACGCGACCTGATATAGCTTTCGCTGTGAGTGTCACGAGTAGATATCAGTCGAATCTAGGTGAGGAGCACTAGATAGCTGTAAAGAATATCCTTAAGTACTTGAGAAGAACTAAGGATTTATTCTTGATCTTTGGAGGAGGTTCGGAGCTAAAAGTGGAAGGATACACTGATTTAGACTTTATGTCTGATATCGATAATAAAAGGTCTACATCGAAGTGTATTTTTCTGTGTAATGGAGGATTGATTAGCTGAAAAAGTTTCAAATAATCGGTCATTATAGATTTAACTATGGAAGCTGAGTACATCGTCGTCTCTGAAGCTGCTAAGGAAGCATTCTGATTTAAAAAATTTATTACAGAGCTAGGTGTGATGTCATCATATGCCATTTCACTGTACTGTGACAACAACAGCACCATAGCCCTTGTTAAGGAGCTCAGATCTCACCAGAAGTCCAAACATATTGAACGATGATTCCACATTATACATGAATATCTCAAGAAGTAGTTCATCGAGGTGCAGAGAGTTGACTCCGTATAAAATATGGTGGATTCATTGACAAAGTCTCTTAGCAGCACAAGACCAAAGCTCACATTGAAAAGATGGATCTTAGGTCTATGGCCAATTGGCTTTAGGTCAAGTAAGAGTTTATTAGATGTGTGCCCTAGAAAGCTAATTATTAGCTGACACATTTGTATTTCCAGGGCTTGTATTTAAACTTATAAAATTTTTATTATTAATAAAGGGTATTCTTATTTTTAATCATATTTATGTGTCCATGATTTGTCCTAAAAATTAACAAAGATGATTTTATATATTCTCAAAGTGTTAAAAATTTGAGACATACACTATTAGTGGTTAATTTCTAAATACTTTCGATCAGAGGATCATCACGGAGGACAGTAATCGATCCAGTTAGATCGTTGCATGATCATCTCCTTTATAGGCAGATGAGTCTTGAGTCTGTAGTGTGGTGACACTAGAGTGATAATGCAGGTGGTTGTTAGAGAATAACTTGCACTGAGTGTGATCATTACAAAAAATTATTTAGATGTCTACTCACTCATGAATGATATTCTCAATGCTACAGTAGTATGACTAGTCCTTTGACCTGTGGTGCATTGGCTATTTGCAGTGAGACTGCTATAGTTTGACTGCACGTCTACTTGGTCCCTAGCCATTTGGATCCTTGCTGCGTATGTTGGCTATGATGGGTTCAGATTCACTGTTAAGAGTAGGATGCACTTAGATGGAATTTATCGATCTAAGTAGAAAAGGTATAGTCCTATGTGATTCACGAGACTAAGTTCAGTAAGTCTTTGGTTAAAGCAAGAGTGAATTCTGGAAAGAAATTTCCATGAGATTTATAAGAGAACTCAAGTCGAGCCAATCTTGCATATGACTACAATGGGGTTTGATGAGTTATCCATGACCTTCATCAAGTCGAAACTTTCGATAGAAAGACTGAATCATATGATAACTGTACCTAAAGATTCATACTTTCATTCTACTAGATTGTCATTATATATTGCTAGATCACTAGTGGATTGTAGGATCCACGAGTATTATCTTGATGATCGATGATTCTCGATGGGCTGTATTGAAATTGTTCCAACTTATCAAAAAGAGTTTTGATGATATTATGATAAAAATCATAATGTGCCTCACTACTAGATAGAATAGAACCTATGGGGTCACACACAAAAAAGTTTTTTGTCTGATCCGATGATTGATCGATGATTATGAATCGTTAAGGATATAATTATTAATACGATTGATAATTAACCCAATGCAAAAGTTGTAAGAGGATTAATTAATAATTTAATTACTAATTAGACTCAATTTGATTAAGAAATAAATTTTAGATCAAGTCTAATTGAATTAGAATTAGTTTGACTTGAATTGGATTTGGTTTGATTGAGTTATGACATGACTCAATTGCCATGGAATCAATTTCTAATTTGATCTAAATTTGGGTTCAATTAAATCTTAATGGGATTAGAATTTAAACTGATTATAGACCTAATTAGATTAGATTCAATTAGGTGTTTAGGTCTAAACCAAATTACTTTTGGTTTGAGGGTCAATCCAAAACCCTAGAGTCTATTTTATGAAGGACTCTTCCATGCACCACCCATTATCCATGCCCCTTCTCTCCTCATGCAAATTTCAAATTTGTGTGAGATTTTTTACATTTTTCTACCTCTTGATCGATCACTTATTTCTTCATTTGGATAGAGATAAATTTTGGTTTGAATTTGAAATTTAATTTGAATTTTTGATAGAGTTTGACTCTATCAAGACTCTATCAGGCGCCACCTTAAAAGGATCTGCCTTTGGGACACCTCCAGAGGACTTTTGAGATCAGAACAAGATTTGGCTGACCACAAGAGTGAGAAAGAGATTTTTTGGCATCCTCCCTTCCAAGTTTGAAGGAAAAACTCTATTGGTACAAGGCGTGAGACTCCAAGGAAGAAAGCTATGCTACTGTTGCCTTTCTTCTACCTCCACTGCTTCTTCAACTGAAGATCATCTTTCAGATCTGAAGAAGGATCAAACCAATCATCAAAAGATCTTCTCTGTAAGGGAGCTAGCACCTCGGAGAGATAGACAAGTCTCAAATTAGATCAGATCTTGTGTGAATACTTGTAGAGACCGGACATTTGCGCAACTTCAAAAATCTATCAAGTTTTTGATCATCGACTACAGAGCTCTTCCACCTGCGATAACATATGAGATCAGATCTCATAAATTAATTTTAGATTTCATATATCTTAGATCCATGTTAGAAAAGATTTTAGATCTGATTTAATGTATGATAAAAATATTTAATCTATTTTATTTTGCTACAATTTCAAAATAGTTTTAAAATACATGCATGTGATCTGCCCTTTCCTTTTTAACAGAAGTGGGTTGCTGAAATTTTTAGGCTACTATTGTAGAGCTAGAAAGAGAGAAAGATTTGAAGGACCTTTTGAAGACTTTTGGATATGAGATTTTTATGATTTGTAGGGGACTGATGGAGGTTTGGGATGGCAGAGTTTGAGAGAAAAAGATTATACCTATGGCCAGCTAAAAATCTAGAAAGATACGGTTGGTGCGAAGAAGGTCTATGGCGTAGAATCTAAGGCCATGGGGATTTGAACATGGGGAAGGCTTATTGGCATGGAGAAGGCTGATGGATCCTTAAAGGAGGCCTTGAAGTCTTATTTATAGAGTGGAGAGTAGTCTTTTAGGGTTTGGAGATGTGAGTTAAGAAAGAAAAGAGTGCTGGTGCATAACAGAGAGGCTTGGACAGCACTAGGGTTTTGTGCATGAAAGAAAAGGAGCATAGGCTTTTTTTATTTTGGCATGTAATAAAAGGAAGAGAGAGGACATGATTTCTGTAAGAAAGAAAGGAGAAGGGAGCATGAGATATGGGGCATGCCTAAGAAGTTTCACTGTGAGATGAATACAGGGCGACAATTAAGGTTTCATGAAAAGAGAGGTGGGAGCATGACTAAGGACCCTTAAATCAAGCATCTTGCTTCTCTCCGTTGATCAATAAGTTATGTTCACATTTGATCTTTGTTGGTGCAAAAATCCGCTTGCGCCGGAGAAGCTGGAGTCGAGGGAGTCGCGGTCGCCGCCGGGACCTGCAAAAGAAGTCTAAACCGGAGGTGGGGTTGCTCCGGCAAGACCCTCCGACGCTCAAGTCAGTTCTCTGCCTCAACAAGAATGGAGTGCTCGAACGGAAATTTTAGCAGAATTTTTAGGTAAAAATGAGAGCTTATAGAATAACGTATTTGGGGTTCTCCTTTTATAGATGGAAGGGGCAACAAATTGATAGCGACGCCTGTAACCGTCTGGTAGTGGGCCGCCCAGAGTCAGGAGGAATTTATTGCGGAGGGTAGTGGAGTGGGATCATGGCTATCACCGTGGCTCGCCACGTGGAATCAGTTACGGGGAGCGGAGTGGCGTCCGCTGTCGTGACTCGTCAGGGAGTGGTGGAATCGCATAGGATCTGCCGCAGGGAGTGGAGCAGAATCGTGGCCGTTAATACGGCCTGTCAGGGAATAATGGAGCTGCATAGGGTCCGCTGCAAGGAGTGGAGCAGTGTTGTCCATTACTGTGGCCTGCCAGGGGGTCCAGACTTGTCGGTCGAAGTTCGGTTGGAGTCGGTAGCGAGGTCCGATACCCGTAGGAGTTTGGGCGAGGTCTTCCCGCAGTCGGAATAGAAGACGGAGTCTGGCTTCCGTAGGAGTCCGGACGAAGTCTACTTACAGTTGGGGTCGTGGGCGGAGTCTGGCTCCCGTAGGAGTCCGGACGAAGTCTATCTGCAGCCGTTGGAGTCGAGGACGAAGTCCGACTCCCGTAGGAGTCCGGGTGGAGTCTTCCTGCAATTAAAGTCAAAGGCGAAGTCCGGCTCCCATAGGAGTCCGGACAAGGCTTACTAGCAGTTGAAGTTGAGGACGGAGCCCGGCTCCCTTAGGAGTCCGGGCGGAGTCTACTTGCGGTCGGAGTCGTGGGCGGAGTCCAGCTCCCGTAGGAGTCCGGACGAAGTCTGTCTGCAGCCGTTGGAGTCGAGGACGAAGCCCGGCACCCGTAGGGGTCTGGGTGGAGTCTTCCTGCAATTAAAGTCAAAGGCGAAGTTCGGCTCCCGTAGGAGTCCGGACAAGGCTTACCAGTAGTTGAAGTTGAGGATGGAGCCCGGCTCCCGTAGGAGTCCGGGTAGAGTCTACTTGCGGTCGGAGTCGTGGGCGGAGTCCGGCTCCCGTAGGAGTCCGGACGAAGTCTGTCTACAGCCGTTGGAGTCGAGGATGAAGCCCGGCTCCCGTAGGAGTCCGGGTGGAGTCTTCCTGCAATTAAAGTCAAAGGCGAAGTCCGGCTCCCATAGGAGTCCGGACAAGGCTTACCAGCAGTTGAAGTTGAGGATGGAGCCTGGCTCCCTTAGGTGTCCGGGCGGAGTCTACTTGCGGTCAGAGTCGTGGGCGGAGTCCGGCTCCTGTAGAAGTCCGGACGAAATCTGTCTGCAGCCGTTGGAGTCGAGGACGAAGTCCGGCTCCCATAGGAGTCCGGGTGGAGTCTTCCTGCAATTAAAGTCAAAGGTGAAGTCTGGCTCCCGTAGGAGTCCGGACAAGGCTTACCAGCAGTTGAAGTTAAGGACGGAGCCTGGCTCCCTTAGGAGTCCAGGCGGAGTCTACTTGCGGTCAGAGTTGTGGGCGGAGTCCGGCTCCCGTAGGAGTCCGGACGAAGTCTGACTGCAGCCGTTGGAGTCGAGGATGAAGCCCGGCTCCCGTAGGAGTCCGGGTGGAGTCTTCCTGCAATTAAAGTCAAAGGCGAAGTCTGGCTCCCGTAGGAGTCCGAACAAGGCTTACCAGTAGTTAAAGTTGAGGACGGAGCCCGACTCCCTTAGGAGTCCGGGTGGAGTCTTCCTGCAATTAAAGTCAAAGGTGAAGTCCGGCTACCATAGGAGTCCGAACAAGGCTTACCAGCAGTTGAAGTTGAGGACGGAGCCCGGCTCACTTAGGAGTCCGGGCGGAGTCTACTTGCGGTTGGAGTCGTGGGCGGAGTCCGGCTCCCGTAAGAGTCCGGACGAAGTCTGTCTGCAGCCGTTGGAGTCGAGGATGAAGCCCGGCTCCCATAGGAGTCCGGGTGGAGTCTTCCTGCAATTAAAGTCAAAGGTGATGTTCGGCTCCCGTAGGAGTCCGACAAGGCTTACCAGCAGTTGAAGTTAAGGACGGAGCCCGGCTCCCTTAGGAGTCCGGGCGGAGTCTACTTGCGGTCGAAGTCGTGGGCGGAGTCCGGCTCCCGTAGGAGTCCGGGCGGAGCGATGGGAGTTCACCAACAGTAGTCGAAAGTCGGAAGAGACTTGCGAGGGTCAATCCCGCCAAGAACTTCGGTCGAGGGTATTTTATACCCAACACCAGTCCCCCCACTTCCGAGTTTGAATTTCGAATGAAGGAAGTACAGAGGGGTTGTCGCAGCCGAAGTTCCCCCCTGACGTCCAGGCACAACCGCCCTCGGATATGTCGGTATTTAATGCGCGCATGCCAGGGCCCTTTTTTCGATTAGGGTGACCCGAAGAGTCTTTTCGGAACTCCCACCGAGATGTGATCCCAAGCGTCGCGCCATGAAAATTTGCGAATAGTCAATCCTCGATAGCGACGAGTGGGACACGCGGGACACGTGGTAAGCACCGGTAGGTCTAGGGACACCCGCCACCATAATCGTGCTAAGATCCGCTGCCTATTTAAACCCCCTACCCTTCCTTCGGGGCTTTACTCCGCCTAAAAGATGGCACCTCTCTTTCGTCTGAGAGCCTAGCTACTCAGCCACTCCCTCGGTGCCCCTGCCAACTCCGAGCGTCCTCCACGCCTGTCTTTGCCATCTCTCTGCCATCCTCAGCCCCCGATTCCTCTCTAAGGGGTTTCCCCGCCAGGTCTTCCACCCCAGAGGCCATTTTCAAGAGGATGCCAAGGGCTTGGAGGAAGGCAAGGAGGAAAACAGCGGTCTGCGAGTTCTCCAGTCATCGAGCGGCTGTCGAAGGTCCCCGTCGCTTCAAAGGGGGCTTGAGGAAGAATTCCTTCAACAACAGGGGTTTAATAACGGGAACCGTCGGTAAAGGTGTTCTGCCTGAGAATTTTAGAGTAGCAAGATGGGGTGACACCAGTCAGGAGGGCAGAGCTGTCGTCACAAGCTGTGGCGGGATCCTTGATGTCGTCGGGGTCGAGGGACCAGAAGCGGTCGGCGTCGACGGTGGGGCAGTAAAACTTGTTGCGGGGACGGTGGAAGTAGCGCATGCCGACCTTGCCGGAACACTTTGGACGGCGGTTGTCATGGAGCATTTGGTGATGGCGCATATCTCTGGCGCCGCCGCTACCTCCGGGGTGACTCCGGTTCTTCTTGAAACAGGTCTTCGTCGCCGCTGCCGTTGCCCTGACTGCCCCCTGGAATCTATCCCATCCTTTTCCCCCTGGGGTTGGGATTTTGGAGGTGGAGCGAAACAAGGCGGGGTGAGAGCCGATAGGTCTGCCACACGTACTGGAAAACGCAGCTGGGAAGGACAGAAATGGGAAGAGAAGTTTGCAGCTTGAAGCGACCTCCGGTGTATCCTTTCTAAGCCGTGTCTCGAGCCTTGTAATAATGTATTCTTTTCTGGCCCTCCGGGTCTTGTAACGTACATCTTATTAGTTGAAAAATAAGAAGGAGATTTTGTTACCTCATGAATTGTTGTCTGCCGAACTTCCTTCCTTTTCTCATCTTTTCTTCTTCTTTCTTCTCCCCCCTTTTTTTTTTTTTGACGTCATCCTTAGGTCACCGGTGGCTCTTTTATTCGTGTTGAATTATTGTTTGCCGAGCTCTTTTTCAGTTTTTGCGTCGTTCGAAGATACTCGGTTGCCGTCATATCGACCCATCCTTTCCGTCAGTGGCCGCAGACTCACCAGGGGGCTATTCGGGCTTGGTGTCTCCCTCGGGGCTTTAACTCGGAGGTCTGAGCTTCTGTTACCTCGAGAAAGTTGTCCTACCTTGGATTTGCGTAGAAAGCTTTCTTGAAAGCTGGGATTCCTGATGAGAGCCCCAATCCTTACTGTGACAGGGTTCTCTGCACCTTGGATGCTGTTTGTTTTCCAATCGTCGCTGATGTGGCCCATCGCCTTCCTTTTTCTTTTTCGCTTGAAATTTTTCCTCCGCTCTCAGCAAGGCTACGGGAGTTCGGTTCCCATAGGCGAAGTCGGGGTGAAGTTTAGCTCCTGTGGGAGTCCGGACGAAGATTACCAGCAGTTGAAGTTGGTGACGAAGCCCGGCTCCCGTAGGAGTCTGGGCGGAGCGGAGTCCTCCCTGTGATTGGAGTTGCAGACGGAGCCCGGCTCCCGTAAGAGTCTGGGCGGAGTCTTCCTGCAATTAAAGTAAGGTGCGAAGTCTGACTCCCGTAGGAGTCCGGACGGGGTTTATCAGCATTCGAAGTTGGCGACGGAGCCCGACTCCCATAGGAGTCCGGGCGGAACTTACCATCGGTTGAAGTTGGTGATGGAGTCCGGCTCCCGTAGGAGTCCGGACGGAGTCCTCCTTGCGGTAGAAGTCACGGACGGAGCCCGACTCTCGTAGGAGCCCGGGCCTTCGATTTTGCTCAAGCTAGGGCGAAGTTTTCTTCCTGTCCTTAGCAGGGCTGTGGGGGCGCATATGGGCGTTGCAAGGCCTCTCCCCCCATCCGGTCTAAATGAAACTGGACCTTCGACCTTGCTCAAGTTAGGGCGAGGTTTTCCTCCTGTCCCTAACAGGGCTGTGGGGGCATATATGGGCGTTGCAGGGCCTCTCCCCCCATCCGGTCTAAATGGAACTAGGCCTTCGACTTTACTCAAGTTAGGGCAAGGTTTTCCTCCTGTCCCTAACAGGGCTGTGGGGGCACATATGGGCATTGCGGGGCCTCTCCCCCCATCCAGTCTAAATGAAATCGGGCCTTCGACTTTGCTCAAGTTAGGGCGAGATTTTCCTCCTGTCCCTACCAGGGCTGTGGGGGCACATATGGGCATTGCGGGGCCTCTCCCCCCATCCGGTCTAAATGGAACCAGGCCTTCGACTTTGTCGGGACGAGGTTTCCCTTTCATTTCTGATACAGTTTGTTTGAATTGTCCAAAGACATACAGGTATGCAACTTTCAATTAAAATGAAGTTATTGGTAGTACATCCGTAAGTTTTTCGAGCTCCACGGTCGCGGGAGGTCGGCTCCTCCGAGTTCCTTAAGATAATAAGTTCCAGGTCGGACTACTTCTTTGACTTCATACGGTCCTTCCCAGTTTGGGGCGAGATTCCCCTGATCCTGAGGTTGCGAGACAGCGGCTCATCGAAGCACTAGATCTCCTGCTCTAAAGGCTTTGTTCTTAACCCGGGCATTGTAATATCGAGCAACTTTCTGTCTGTAGGCTGCCATTCGAACCTGAGCTGTCTCCCATCTTTCTTCCAGTAGGTCGAGGTTGGCTCTAAGACTTTGCAAATTTTGATGTTCGTCGAATGCCACGACTCGTACCGATGGAGGTTTAAGCTCGATTGGGATGACGGCCTCCGTACCGAAGGCTAAAGTTCGTCCGTCCAAGTTCCCTTCGCTTTTTCGAGCCTTATCTTGATCCCCTGCAAAAGGGTTCGATTAGTCACCTCAGCTTCGCTATTCGCCTGGGGATGGGCTACTGATGTGAAGTTGTGGGAGATGTTTAGATCTTCACAGAATTCGGTGAATTTTGCTCCAGCGAATTATCATCCATTATCAGTAATTAGGGTTCTAGGCAGACCGAACCTACACACGATCGACTTCCAGATGAAATCTTGCACTTTTGCTTCTGTGATTTTCGCTAGTGGTTCAGCTTCAACCCATTTGGTGAAGTAGTCGATCGCTACAAGGAGGAACTTCCTTTGCCCAAACGCCATGGGAAAGGGGTCGAGAATGTCCATCCCCCATTGTGCAAAAGGCCATGGGGCACTCAAGGGTGTGAGCCCGGTGGCGGGCTGTCTCTGGACGTTGGCGTATCTCTGGCATCGATCACACTTTTTGACATATTCAATCGAATCATGATGCATTGTTGGCCAGTAATATCCTTGGCGGAGCAACTTGTGGGATAAAGATCTAGCCCCCAAATGGTTTCTGCAAATTCCTTAATGTACTTCCCACAAGGCGTGGTCAGCTTTCGAGGGCCGGAGATATTTTAAGAGGGGCAAGGAGTATGATCTCTTGTACAACTTGCCCTCATAAAGGATGTATCGGGAGGCTTGATTTTAGAGCTTTCGAGCTTCTTTCGCATCCTGGGGGAGAACTCCATCTCTGAGATAGATTATCAGTGGGTCGATCCAACTGGGTTCGTGGTCAATCTCCATCACGGGCCGCGATTCTTCTGTACTCGGGTGCTTTAGAACTTCAAAGAGAACGCCTTTGGATAATTCGGCCGAAGCCGACATCGCCAGCTTGGAGAGAAGGTCAGCCCTGGTATTTTTCAATCTTGGAATCTGTCTAATGTTGAAGCTACTAAAGGCGGGAGTGAGCTTTTTTACCTTCTCAAGGTATTTGGCCATACTGTCCTCCCGCGCTTCGTAACTCCCGCTGACTTGTCCCACCACTAGTTGAGAATCACTGTGCACCTGGAGCTGACCTATTCCCAGCTCTTTGGCGATCCTTAGTCCTGCGATCAAAGCTTCGTATTCCGCTCCATTGTTTGTTGCGGGAAACTCAAAATGTAGAGCGTATTCCGTGATGACTCCCTCCGGACTGATCAAGATCAGGCCTGCACCTGCGCCTGACATGTTGGAAGATCCGTCCACATAGAGGTCCCAAAAGCGATCAGAGGGATCGACCTTTTCTTCGGGGGAGTTCGGTTGGGACTTCAAGTCGTCAACTTTGCTTTGTTCAGGTTCAGCCTCCTCTGGGATGGTACACTCTACTATGAAATCTGTCAGTATTTGGGCCTTCACCGCTGGCCTGGGTCGATGTTGATGTCGAATTTCATGAGCTCGATCGCCCATTTTGCCATCCTCCCAGAGGTATCCGCCTGGTGCAAAACCGCCTTGATTGGTTGATTGGTGAGTAGCGTCACGGTGTGCCCTTGAAAGTAGGGTCGGAGCCTCCGGGCTGCAATCAATAAGGCGTAAGTCAGTTTTTCTAATTTGGTGTACCTGGTCTCGGCGTCCCTCAATGCGTGGCTAACGTAGTAGATTGGCCGCTGGACTTTCACTTCTTCTTTGACAAGGACGGCCGTGAGGGCCATGGGAGAGACCGCCAGGTATAAAAATAGCTCCTCCCCAGGCTCAGACTTTGCTAACAGCGGGGGTGAGCCAAGGTAGCTCCTCAATTCTTCGAACGCCTATTGGCACTCGGAGGTCCAACAGAAGTTCTTCGGCTGCTTGAGGGTTCGAAAGAAGGGCAAGCACTGTTCGGCCGACCTTGCGACGAAGTGATTAAGGGCCTCTATTCTCCCCGTGAGGCGCTGAACTTCTTTTATCGACTTTGGGGCGGCCATCTCCTGGATGGGGCAAATTTTCTCTGGATTGGCCTCGATCCCGTGCCCTGATACCATGAAGCCCAGGAACTTTCCTGAGGTTACTCCGAAAGTGCATTTAGTTGGATTCAGCTTCATTCTATATTTCCAGAGAGCGTCGAAGGTCTCCTCGAGGTCGGCAACATGATCTCTGGAAGATTTGCTTTTTACGAGCATATCATCCACGTAGACCTCCATGTTACGGTCGATCTGCTCCTTGAAGATTTTATTCACCAATCGTTGGTAGGTTGCGCCCGCATTCTTGAGGCTGAAAGGCATGACCCTGTAACAGTAAAGGCCACGATTAGTGATGAATGCTGTCTTTTCTTCGTCTTCCAGTGCCATTCTAATTTGATTTTAGCCGGAGAATGCATCCATGAAGGTGAGGAGCTCATGGTCCGAGGTGCATCCACCAGTTGATCGATTCTGGGAAGGGGATAGCTGTCCTTCGGATAGGCCTTATTCAGCTTTTTGAAGTCTATGTACATCCTCCACTTGCCGTTTGCTTTTTTGACAAGGACAACGTTGGAAATCCACTCAGGATAATTGACTTCCTTAATGAATCCAATTTTAAGGAGCTTATCCACTTCCTCGGCTATCGCCTTCTGCCTCTCTGGAGCGTGACTCCGAATTTTTTCTTTCGTCGGTCGATACTTTGGATCGACGGCCAGATGCTGCATCATGACCTCCGTGTCAATCCCCGGCATGTCTACTGGAACCCAAGCGAAAATATCTGCATTCCTTCATAGAAAATCAATGAGATGCGTCCGCACCTTCTCCCCTAGGTTGGAGCCAATCATCGCTACATGCTCCACATTCCCGTCATTCAAAGGGATTGGTACCAGATCTTCGATTGGGGCGCCCCTTTCTTTGGTGAGGTCATCGCGAGCATCCAGTCCATCGACGGGACAGGGGTCAGATTGATCCTTTTTTGCAAGGCTATATTGTAGCAGTGTCTGGCCAGGGCTTGGTCTCCCTGGACCTCTCTGATCCCCTGGTTGGTGGGGAACTTCAACTTCAAATGGTAGGTCGATATGATGGCTCGGAGAGCATTGAGGCCAGGTCGGTCGAGGATTGCATTGTAGGCTAATGGCGCCTTCACCACCAAAAAATTCACCAGGGCCCTGGATTGTCTTGGATATTGACCTGCGGCCACAGTCAAAGTTATTATTCCTTCCATCGGAACGGTGTCACCGGTAAACCCTACCAAAGGGGAGCTAATCGGCCTCAGATGGCTGTCAAGGGTGGACATTCTTGAAAAGGCATCGTAGAACAAGATGTCGGCCGAACTTCCATTGTCGATAAGAATACGACGGACGTCGTAATTTGCTATATTCAAGGAAACTACGACCGCGTCGTTATGAGGGAATTGGACTCCCTGAGTGTCTTCTTCGGTAAAGGTTATGGGCTCTTCAGTCTTTTGCCGCTTGGGGGATACAGCCGGTATGTTGGTCGTTTCTTGCCGGGATCCTCCGAGATGGTGTTGGCGGAATCCGTCGGAGGCCGATCGCCCGGCCACTCCATGCCGGCGACCATAGCCAGAGGATGCGGGGCCTGGGAAACCAAAGGCGAGATCGGGGTCCGAGATATGGCTGCGGAGGCCGTGGGTAGCTGTGCGGATGCTTCGCGAGAAGGCATCAGGCGAGGATCCAGTGGGGGAAAGGAGGAGTGGGTGCCGGAGAAGATGACTGGAGGCGGCTCCGTTGAGTGCTCCTTTAAGAACAAGGATACTGTGAAGACACAGCCCCTTCCTCTAGCGCCAATCCTGTTGGTGCAAAAATTCGCTTGCGCCGGAGAAGCTGGAGTCGAGGGAGTCGCGGTCGCCGTCGGGACCTGCAAAAGAAGTCTAAACCGGAGGTGGGGTTGCTCCGGCAAGACCCTCCGACGCTCAAGTCAGTTCTCTGCCTCAACAAGAATGGAGTGCTCGAACGAAAATTTTAGCAGAGTTTTTAGGTAAAAATGAGAGCTTATAGAATAACGTATCTGGGGTTCCCCTTTTATAGACGGAAGGGGCAACAAATTGATAGCGACGCCTGTAACCATCTGGTAGTGGGCCGCCCAGAGTCAGGAGGAATTTATTGCGGAGGGTAGTGGAGTGGGATCATGGCTATCGCTGTGGCTCACCACGTGGAATCAATTACGGGGAGTGGAGCGGCGTCCGCTATCGCGACTCGTCAGGGAGTGGTGGAATCGCATAGGATCCACCGCAGGGAGTGGAGCAGAATCGTGGTCGTTAATACGGCCTGTCAGGGAATAATGGAGCTGCGTAGGGTCCGCCGCAGGGAGTGGAGCAGTGTTGTCTGTTACTGTGGCCTACCAGGGGGTCCAGACTTGTCGGTCGAAGTTCGGTTGGAGTCGGTAGCGAGGTCCGATACCCGTAGGAGTTTGGGCGAGGTCTTCCCGCAGTCGGAATAGAAGATGGAGTCTGGCTTCCGTAGGAGTCCGGACGAAGTCTACTTGCAGCTGGGGTCGTGGGTGGAGTCCGGCTCCCGTAGGAGTCCGGACGAAGTCTGTCTGCAGCCGTTGGAGTCGAGAATGAAGTCCGGCTCCCGTAGGAGTCCGGGTGGAGTCTTCCTGCAATTAAAGTCAAAGGCGAAGTCCGGCTCCCGTAGGAGTCCGGACAAGGCTTACCAGCAGTTGAAGTTGAGGATGGAGCCCGGCTCCCTAGGAGTCCGGGCGGAGTCTACTTGCGGTCGGGGTCGTGGGTGGAGTCCGGCTCCCGTAGGAGTCCGGACGAAGTCCGTCTGCAGCCGTTGGAGTCGAGGATGAAGCCCGGCTCCCGTAGGGGTCCGGGTGGAGTCTTCCTGCAATTAAAGTCAAAGGCGAAGTCCGGCTCCCGTAGGAGTCCGGACAAGGCTTACCAGCAGTTGAAGTTGAGGACGGAGCCTGGCTCCCTTAGGAGTCCGGGTGGAGTCTACTTGTGGTCAGAGTCGTGGGCGGAGTCTGGCTCCCGTAGGAGTCCGGACGAAGTCTATCTGCAGCCGTTGGAGTCGAGGATGAAGCCCGGCTCCCGTAGGAGTCCGGGTGGAGTCTTCCTGCAATTAAAGTCAAAGGCGAAGTCCGACTCCCGTAGGAGTCCGGACAAGGCTTACCAGCAGTTGAAGTTGAGGATGGAGCCCGGCTCCCTTAGGAGTCCGGGCGGAGTCTACTTGCGGTCGGAGTCATGGGCGGAGTCTGGCTCCCGTAGGAGTCCGGACGAAGTCTGTCTGCAGCCGTTGGAGTCGAGGATGAAGCCCGGCTCCCGTAGGAGTCCGGGTAGAGTCTTCCTGCAATTAAAGTCAAAGGCGAAGTCCGACTCCCGTAGGAGTCCGGACAAGGCTTACCAGCAGTTGAAGTTGAGGATGGAGCCTGGCTCCCTTAGGAGTCCGGGCGGAGTCTACTTGCAGTCAGAGTCGTGGGCGGAGTCCGGCTCCCGTAGGAGTCCGGATGAAGTCTGTCTACCACCGTTGGAGTCGAGGATGAAGTCTGGCTCCCGTAGGAGTCCGGGTGGAGTCTTCCTGCAATTAAAGTCAAAGACGAAGTCCGGCTCCCGTAGGAGTCCGGACAAGGCTTACCAGCAGTTGAAGTTGAGGACGGAGCCCGGCTCCCTTAGGAGTCCGGGTGGAGTCTTCCTGCAATTTAAGTCAAAGGCGAAGTCCGGCTCCCGTAGGAGTCCGGACAAGGCTTACCAGCAGTTGAAGTTGAGGATGGAGCCCGGCTCCCTTAGGAGTCCGGGCGGAGTCTACTTGCGGTCGGAGTCATGGGCGGAGTCCGGCTCCCGTAGGAGTCCGGACGAAGTCTATCTGCAGCCGTTGGAGTCGAGGACGAAGCCCGACTCCCGTAGGAGTCCGGGTGGAGTCTTCCTGCAATTAAAGTCAATGGCGAAGTCCGGCTCCCGTAGGAGTCCGGACAAGGCTTACCAGCAGTTGAAGTTGAGGACGGAGCCCGGCTCCCTTAGGAGTCCGGGCGGAGTCTACTTGCGGTCGAAGTCGTGGGCGGAGTCCGGCTCCAGTAGGAGTCCGGGCGGAGCGATGGGAGTTCACCAACAGTAGTCGAAAGTCGGAAGAGACTTACGAGGGTCAATCCCGCCAAGAACTTCGGTCGAGGGTATTTTATACCCAACAATCTTCATGAAGAGCGATCTTTTAATCTGAACCCTTGATATTTAAGTCATATTCACACTTGGTTTTATATATCTTCTAATCTGGATCCTTGATTGGAGAGGTTGCTTCTTGATCCTTAATCTTTAAGTCGTGTTCACACTGAAATGGGAGCTGATCACCTAATTCACTCGAATCTGATCCGATTTGAGTTCAATTTGAATCGTATGAATCCAAACTCCTAATTACTTACAAAATAGACTAAAGAGCATCAAATTTTAATAAATAAGAAATAATTAAATAGAATTATGCATCTCTAGTAACTTAATTCAAGTATTCATCACTCGATTATTCTACGAATTTGGCTCAATTATTTTATGAACTTGAAATACTGAAAATCTTAAGATGTATTATCAGTAAGGCTTTCAATAAAGTCTTCAATCTTTGTCCCAATGAAGATGGATCTCTATGAAAGTATTATGAAGTATTTTCTTATCCAAATCATATCAGTAAAAACTAATCCAATGAGAATGATAATGAATAAACATTATGTCTAAACCAGATTGATATCAAACCAATCCAACGAGGACAACCTATCCAAACAAGGCCATGATGTCTGGTCAAAGGAGGATAAAATGGAAGATTTCATCCAAATGAAGTCATGATTTCTGACCAAACAAGGGTGAAATATGTCCAAATGAGGCCATGAAGTATGGCCAAATGAGGACAAGAAAAAAATCTGATTTGTCCAAATAAGAATAGGAAAAGCCAAACTCAAGCCATGAGAATCCCAACCAAATCAGGATAACTCAATGTGAGACATCTAGTCTCTGGATTGGACCTCACAAATGGTTCAAGTGAGACATCCGATCACCAAATTGGGCCTTACAAATGGTTCAAGTGAGACATCCGATCTCCAGATTGGTCTTTGTAACATCGGATCAAAGAAACTTATGATCGAGGTCATATCCTAAAATAATATATCCTTAAAAGGGAAAGCATCACAGGTTGAAATTCTACATACAAGAGACCCAACCTATCATTCTGAATTCAAGAAATAATTCTTAAAACCTCTACAATGGATATTTCAGTTATTAAGACTAATTTTCTTCCAATCAACCGATCTAATTATTAAAGAACAACTTCAGTTTGTTTATTAAGTTAAGCCACATCAGCTTTATGGTTGATCCGATCGAGGTCAAGTAATATTTAGAATTATCTTTATGATTCATCTAACTGAAGTCAAGTGATTATCCATTATAAATAACTTAGAGAAATTTCTTAAGATTTTGAGTTATCAATACTCAGATTGGGTTAAATGAAATCGAAGAGATCCGATGTGAAAAAGCAAAATGCACACACTTAGAGAAATTTTTTCATTGATGTAAAAAAATATTTATAAAGGTCCACATCGGGATGATACAAAAGTTAAAAAAAAAATTATATATCAATCAATCATTAGCCTGAGGACCCCCAAATGAAGGAGTAAAGACTAGAGCCAGATCTTTGTCAGCCACTGGAGATTCTACTCAGATAACTTCCATGACTGGGACCTCGACAGTTGTTAAGATCCTAATAGAAGGAGCTAGGACCTCGGTAAGAGGAACTATGGTTTGAGATTGAGGAGCCACTTCAGCAATTAGTTGGGGCACCTCAAAAGTTAGTGTAGCATCTGACATCGGTTGGTTGACAATTTCACTAGCCTATCTAAAAGTAACTTCGGATGCTACTACGATAGCCACTTTGGCAGTGACTTTACTCAAATATAGATCAGGAAAGAGTTTCATGACCAAATTTCTACAGCTCAAAAGCTAAAGTCAAATACCCTCGAAGAAGCTTCTATGACTTAATCTTGGAATGCATTCGAAGCCTTGAAGTCTTCGATGGCCCTCGAAGTATGCTCTTTCTCTCTCTCAAGTTGTCACTGATATGAGAGAAGAGCTGAGTCGCACTTTTCAATTATTGATTCAACCTCCTTCAATTTGGTCTCAAGCTTGGAGATTTTCTCTATCTCCTTCTATAGCTTGTCTTCTTACCCATTTATTTTGCACTGAAGGTCCAAAAGCTATTGATTTTTCTCCTTTATTGAGTTCATCTTCTTTTGGAGTTGTTTTTTCAACCCCTTTGCAGTTTTTGGCCTCCTTTGCAGCCTTCCCTTTAGCTGTCTTCTTAGCCTCCTTGGCTACTTTTCTGGTCTCTTGTTCAACCTTAAGTCCTTCTTGTAAGGACTTCTTATTCTCGTAGAGGTAGATCAAATTCTCGTGCACCAACTTAAGATCTAGCATTACCTACAAAATAAAAATAAGATTGGTAAGTGACCGACATGAAAAAGCATGAAAAAAGAGGATAAGTTAGAGAAACTTACATCTAGCAAGCCATTGAAACCATAATTCATGACTTGTTCAATTGAAAAGTCTCGCCTCCGTACGTCCAGATCCCTCTAGAGCAAGATCTTAATAAATATTTCTCGACCATGTCTCGGCATCTCCAATAAAGATACCTAGGCAAGGTCAATTCTTTCGATCGAAGTGGAAGAAATAAAGGTCTTCGTGGGCTATTGTTGTTGCCCTACGGACCGATCAGATTTTGTCGATGCCGGAGGTGGCACTAGAGAAGAACTTGACCATGACCGCATCGTTACATCTTTATTAGGTGGATGAGACACCTCAGCATTAGGCTGATGTTGAGTCTTTGATATCAGTTGTGGTGGTGCAATAGAAATTGGGGCAGGATTCATTGTCGGAGTTACTGGGTTGGAGAAGATCGGGAATTAGCCAATCTGGAGCTTGTTGTAGTCTCCTTGCTCCTTTTGGCGGTAGGTTAGTTGCTTGAATCTTGTTTCCTCTTCTTCACCTCCGCCAATCTTTTGGAATCGAACCTCCTGATTGCTGTAATAAAAAAAATATATTTTGTTAAAAAAATGAATGAAGAAATGGAATTTGACATCGAACTCACCCTAAGGGGAGACTTGACTGATGTCGGTGTCAAAAAGGAACTGATCGGTCACTAGCTGATTTAGCTTGGATACTTTCATATTCAATAGTTCTATAAAAGCCTCCTCATCTCCAGCAAGATCTCATTGTTCGAATTTCAGTTGACTTCAGGCTTATGCCAGTTACAATTGAAACCCCAAGGGACACTAGAAGAAACAAAAAATAAGTGATTCTTTCAATTATGGATAGATGAAGGAAGGTCAAAATCAAATTTATACTTAGACCAAGGTAAAAAATACCACCAGTCTTTTTCATAAGGATGTTTTTTCAAGACAAATAGCACCCTGAAGATAGAAATCCTAAGTTTTATGGCTGCAAACTGACAATAAATGATGAAAACGGTAATCATCCTAATGGCATTAAGAGTTACTTGTGTCGGATGAAGTCTATAGAAGTTTAAAACATTACTGATGAAGGGATGTAAGAAAAACTGAAGTCCAAACTGAAGTACCTCATCATAAAATATGATACAATTTTCTGGAGATTCAGTAACCATATCATCCTAATCTCAAGCTATCAATTGAAATTTTTTAGGAATCAAGTATTATCCCTAAGTTCTTGAAAATCGAGATCAGTTAGGATAGATTATTTAGTATCAAGATCGAAGTAATCCAAGAATTCCTTTATAGGAGACTTTGGATCCTCCTGACCTAAAGTACCGACCTCAGCTATCGTCCAAGGTAGAGTTTTCACTTCGAACTCGATTTGAGGTTGGGTTGATCAAGTTACTCTGTCATTTCGACTTATCTCACTATTGTCAAAAGATATTTTTTGAAAAAAAAAAAGATAAAGTGGAAAGGGGAATATAAGCAAAAAGAAAGAAGGAGAAAGCTATCCAGGAAAATAAAAAAGAAGATGATGAGACATAAAAACCTAAAAGATGCAGAAGGAAAAAGGATTGGGAACAAGGAAATCTACTAAAGAATAGGAAAAAGATTCTAAAAAGGCCTCTAGGAACTCTTCTCTAGTGTCGATGACCCTTCTTTCGATTTCAGTGATGCCAAAAATCTCCTTCTTCAATTTCGATGGTGTTGGGAAGGCTTTGGAAAAAATTCGATAGAGCTTCCATATAGAGAAAATAGTAAAGTAATTTTCAAATAGAATATGAGCCTATTTATAGAGTGCATCAATGGTTTAGATCAACTAAGTTCACCATCAGATGGATGCTACTTGTGTTGTGATCCAGGTGGTGTGCCCAAGGCCCAGGGGACCAAGGCTAAGGCCAAGGTCCATCATTCATGAGGGCTTCATGGAGGCTCTAGGGCTAGTTGGGCCCTAGGTTGAAAGGCTGTGGGCCTTTCGAGTTCTTGAGGTCTAGGTTATATGGGCCTCAAGGGACCAACTCTTTATGGGCCAGGTCTGAGCCCAGGATAGGTGAGATTAGGTCGAGTCATGGGTGTACATAGGTTTGGGTTAACCTAATCTCCCATAGAGTTGGTCAAGGGAGTTTTGGGTTTGGGTCACTTGACCCTGTGTTTATATATACATGCACTGTATAGGTTTGATTAAGCCAAGGAATATGAAAACTCTTTCTTCCAAGTCTCTCTCTTTCTTCTCCCTCTCTCTTCAGCTATTCTCCATGCCCCAGGAGCAAGAAACCCTAGGGTTTCTTGCCGCCAGGTCCATAGAAGGTAGGAAAAGTAGGGGAGGCGCTAGGATTTTGAGCCCCTCCCCCTTTGTGCCGCCAACCATATTGCCTCTCCCTCTCTTGCAGCTGCCCAAACATTAGGTCCAAGACTTGAAATCTCTTGCTACGAGGTTGGTACAAGTTCTTCTCAGATCAGGAGTTGATCTGAGGTCGTTTGAGGCACGGGTGAGATCTCCATCAACAGATCTACAGGAAAGGTTGCAGCAGGATAGATCTACAAGGTCTGGTTCTATCTATCTTCTTCCCTATCTAGAATGCTCTAATTTAAGATCTATAAATTGAAAGACCTCAGTCCAGGCCTGATCTGGTTGGGTACCAGATCTTGAATTTTTTAGAGGTGATCTTAGAGGTGTTCTTCATCTGGAACGAAAGGCTGACGAAGAAGACAGCAATCAGGCTGATTTCATCAAGGGCCTTCGATCGAGTCCAGAAGTCTCTAGATTTGTTTGTTGCTGGTTCTGCTGCACCCAAGGTCCATGGGAGGAGCTGGGATCGTGCTCCAATAGTTGGTATTAGAGCCACATTGGTGAGGAAGTAGTTCCAAGCGCGAGAAGTTGAACATCCCAAGTGCTAAAAATTTTCAGCAAGGTACCATCAAGGTATATTCTACACTTCTTGATTTTATATTGCTTGTTTGGATTGGATCCAGTCATGGACAGCAATATGAAGGTCGATTTCGAGAAGTTTGATGGCAAGGAGAATTTTTTCATGTGAAAAATCCAGGTGGAGGATCTTCTGGTGCAAGCAGATCTGGATCAGGCTTTGGATGAGAAGCCTGAGGGAATGACAGATAGACAGTGGGCATCGTTGGAGAAGAAAGCATGCTCGGTGGTCAGAGGATGTTTGGCAGATGCGGCGTTGTATTCAGTGCTGGAAGAAAAGACCCCGAAGGGTCTTTGGTCGAAGTTGCACACCATGTATATGGGCAAGAATATGTGCAACAAGCTCATAATGAAGAAGAGGTTGTACAGTCTTCGGATGCAGTCTGATTCCGACCAGTTGTGCACGCAGTTGATGAATATCGGGGTGAAGCTGGATGAGGAGGATAAGTCCCTGTTGCTTTTGTGTTTGCTGCCAGGATCATATGACTCTTTGGTGACTGCACTTTTCTACGACAAGGAGATTGGAATATGAGGACATGGTCTCAGTGCTGAGGTCTAATGAGCAAAGGGAAAAGTTGACCAGAGATCGAGCTCCCCAGGAGGGTTTGGCAGTAGGGGAGAGGACAGGTAGAGGCAGTGGTAGAAGCAAGTCCAGGGGGCGGTCCAAGTCCAGGAAGGGAAAGAAAGAGATGAAATGCTTCAAGTACAACGAGTTTGGATATTTCAAGCGAGAGTGTCCACTATGGAAGAGCAAGAAAGGAGAAAGAAGTGGCTCAAAATCAGTGAGTGCAGTTGCTGGATAGCAAGTGGAGGATGATCTACTTGTGATATCAGATGGTCACAGGCATTACACAGAGGAGTGGACACTAGACTCTGCGTGCTCACATCACTACACACCACACAAGTCTTGGTTTGCGACATACACCAAGACAGATGAGGGATCAGTGACTCTAGGCGACAATTATCCTTGCAAAGTGGCTGGGATAGGGACAGTCAGGGTGAGGATGTTTGAAGGGATTATGAGGACACTGACAAATGTAAAGCAGTCCCAGAGCTGGAAAAGAATCTGGTGTCACTAGGCTACTTGGAGCGCAGTGGATACAGCTTCAGCAGTAGGGCTAGAAGTGGAGTATTAAACATCTCCAATGAAGCTATGGTGGTGATGAGAGGCAGGAGGTTGGACAATCATCTCTATTGCATGGAGAGATCTGTGGTGATCGGAGAGTCTGATACAGCAGCTGCAACACAGGACCAGCAGGGAGCTTACAGGATGTGGCACTACCGCCTAGGCCACATGGGTGACAAGGGGCTGAGGGAGTTGAGCAGGAGAGGACTCATCTCTGATCTGGAAGATGGTGCTACAAGGGAGATCTGTGAGCCTTGCCAGATGGGAAAGCAGAGGAGGGTTCAGTTCAACATCAGTACAGCCCGCAGTGCAGCCTCTCTGGAGTTAGTATACATGGATGTGTGGGGACCAGCCCCAGTTTCAGCTAGGAATGGGGCTAGATACTTCATGACCCTGATTGATGATTTCTCAAGAAAACTCTGGATTTACTTCATGAGAGAGAAGTCAAAGGTCTTCACCAAGTTCAAGATCTGGAGAGCTGAGGTGGAGAAGGAGCAGGGGAGGAGCATGAAGTGTCTGAGGTCAGACAATGGTGGGGAGTACACCAGCAGAGAGTTCCAAGACTACTGTGAGGAGTGTGGGATCAGGAGACACTTCTCAGTTAAGGGGACTCCACAGCAGAATGGGGTGGCTGAGAGGATGAACAGAACACTTCTGAAAAAGGCACGATGCATGAGGCTGCAGGCAGGGCTTCCAAAGGCATTTTGGGTTGACACAGTTGACGCAGCGGGTTACTTGGTCAATCGATCACCTCACACCAGGTTGGATGGCAGGCTTCCAGAGGAGATGTGGTCTGGGAGGACAGTTGGGCTGGGCCATCTACGGGTATTTGGGTGCACGGCCTATGTGCACATTGGAGCTGGTGAGCGGAGCAAGCTAGATGCCATATCACGCAAGATGGTGTTTCTAGGCTATCCGCGAGGAGTTAAGGAATACAAGCTGTGGGATCCCTTGAAAAAGAAGGTCATCATTAGTCGAGATGTGACTTTTGATGAGGAGTCGTCCTACGGAGGCGAGCAGGCATGGAGGAGCAGCAGGAGTAGGAGGAGGTCCAGCAGGGCGCTGCTGGACAGCTTACCTCTTTGATTTTGCCTCTTACAGGTACTACTGGAGGACATGACATTCAGGTGGAGCACCTACCTAAGGTGTCTCCACAGGTGGAGAGGACTCGAACGGATGATCGAGGCAGAGAGGTCCAGCAGGAGTGAGCTGGATCGAGGACTGATATCGGTGTTGCCCTACACAAGCCCAAGAGGACCATCAGGCAACCAGACCGATATGGCTTTGAGGAGATGCTGTCATATATCCTGGTGACAGTGAATGGAGACCCATATACGTATCAGGAGGCTATTGAGAGCCAGGACAGAGAGCGGTGGGTCCAGACGATGTCCGAGGAGATGCAGTCTCTCCATCAGAACTAGACGTGGCGATTGGTGTAGTTGCCACAGGGGAAGAGGCCCATTGGCTGCAAATGGGTCTACAGTCGAAGGAAGGGCCTTCAGAGCAGGGAGGTATCAGATTCAAGATGAGGTTAGTGACCAAGGGATACTCCCAGAAGGAAGGCATAGACTTCAGTGAGGTCTTCTCTCCCATCGTCAGACATACTTCCATCAGAGTGTTGCTGAGCATTGTAGCAGCTCAGGATTTAGAGCTGGAGCAGATGGATGTCAAGACGGCGTTCCTCCATGCGCATTTGGAGAAGAGGATTTACATGGAGTAGCCACCCGATTTCAGGATCCAGGATCAGAGAGAAAGGTTTGTTTGTTGCAGAAGTCACTGTATGGGCTGAAGCAGTCGTCGAGACAATGGTACAAGCGGTTTGACTCCTATGTGCGCAGCATTGGACTTTTTAGGTGCGAGTTTGATCCCTGTGTTTATGTTCAGTCTCTTGAGGATGGTTCTAGGGTGTTTCTACTCTTGTATGTGGATGACATGCTTATAGCATGCAAGAGTAGGAAGGTTGTGCAGGATCTGAAGGCATCCTTATCTCGGGAGTTTGAGATGAACGATTTGGGCCCTGCAAGGAAGATCCTAGGCATGGAGATTTTCAGAGATCGAGCCCGGAGGGTGCTGCATCTATCTCAGGGGGACTACATACAGAAGGTCTTAGAGAGGTTCGGGATGAAGGGAGCAAAGTCGGTGGAGCTGCCACTTGCCGGTCACTTTAGACTCTCGAAGACCATGGCGCCATAGACTGAGGTGGAGGCTCAGGAGATGGAGATGGTTCCTTATGCTTCAGGAGTTGGGAGCTTGATGTATGCGATGGTCTTTTGTAGGCCAGACATCGCTCATGCAGTGAGTCAGGTTAGCAGGTTCATGGTGCAGCCTGGCAAGGAGCACTGGAGAGCTCTGAAGTGGATATTCAGATATCTGACGGGTTCAGTTGGAGTTGGCATCTGCTACAAACAGCGAGGAGGTGCAGTGGGATACTCTGACATATCCAGGAAGGCTCAGGGGCTGATTGGCGGTTATGTAGATGCAGACTTAGGTGGAGATGTGGATACCCGGAGGTCTACGACAGGCTTCATCTTTAGCCTGTATGGAGGTCCTATTTCTTGGAGATCGAGTCTGTAGCCTATCACGGCCCTATCCACTATAGAAGCAGAGTACATCGGGCTGACAGAAGCAGCTAAGGAGGCAATTTGGCTGAACGATTTGTTGACGGAGATGGACCTTACTCAGGAGGCCATTAGAGTGCACTGTGACAGCCAGAGTATACTTCTATTAGCACAGAACTTAGTCTATCATGCAAGGATAAAGCACATCGACATTCGGTATCATCGGATCAGGGAGCTTGTGGAGGATGGCGAGGTGGAGCTGGTAAAGGTACACACCAAGGAAAACCCAGCTGATGCACTTACGAAGGTACTTCCATGGGACAGCTTTCAGAGATGTGTTGAGAGGTTTAGGTTATGTGGGCCTCAAGAGACCAACTCTTTATGGGCCAGGTCTGGGCCCAGGATAGGTGAGATTAGGTCGAATCATGGGTGTACATGGGCTTGGGTTAACCTAATCTCCCATAGAGTTGGTCAAGGGAGTTTTGGGTTTGGATCACTTGACCCTGTGTTTATATATACATGCACTGTATAGATTTGATTAAGCCAAGGAATACGAAAATTTTTTCTCCCAAGTCTCTCTCTCTCTCTTCTCCCTCTCTCTTCAGCTATTCTCTACACCCCAGGAGCAAGAAACCCTAGGGTTTCTTGCCGCCAGGTCCATAGAAGGCAGGAAAAGCAGGGGAGGCACTAGGATTTTGAGCCCCTCCCCCTTTGTGCCGCCAACCACATTGCCTCTCCCTCTCTTGCAGCCGCCCAAACATCAGGTCCAGGACTTGAAATCTCTTGCTATGAGGTTGGTACAAGTTTCTCTCAGATCTGGAGTTGATCTGAGGTCGTTTGAGGCATAGGTGAGATCTCCATCAACAGATCTATAGGAAAGGCTGCAGCAGGACAGATCTGCAAGGTCTGGTCCTATCTATCTTCTTTCCTATCTAGAACACCCCAATTCGAGATCTACGAATTGGAAGACCTCGGTCCAAGCCTGATCTAGTTGGGTACCAGATCTTGAATTTTTTAGAGATGATCTTAGAGGCGTTCTTCATCTGGAACGAAAGGCTGACGAAGAAGACAGCAACCAGACTTATTTCGTCAAGGGCCTTCGATCGAGTCCAGAAGTCTTCAGATTTGTTCGTTGCTGGTTCCGCTGCACCCAAGGTCCGTGGGAGGAGCCGGGATCATGCTCCAACAACTTGACTGTAATCCAGTGATCCTGAAAAAATATCTTTCAATGCACCTCTTTCCGATCAAGCCATGTAGGCTTGATCCGTACAATAGTTGAAATAGCCAACAATAGGATGACATCTGGCAAGTAGAGAATTAGCCCATATCGATGTGATCTTCCAGGTAATAATGAGTTTTTGATTCTCTAGACTCTCATAATTGCTAGAGGATCTGATGAGATATTTTCGAAAAGGGACATGCCGTCTCGAATGCTTAAAAGATTAATACCGTCAACCCGCCAAATGGCATATTTATTATTAATGGTAGAGACCAGATAAGATCTTTTGACTTACTTTCCACACTTGATGTAAAAAAAAAAAAATTCACTTTAGATTTGAAAAGTGGGGGGCATGTGTTGATGCATTTAATCGGCCCTTAGTCATGTGATAGAATCAGAAAGAATCATCCAAAATCATATTGATTTTTGGATCAAATCGATAAAATACCGACTTGATTTAACTCTCAGATCGATTTTGTACTGATTTGAATTGATCTGGATTTGATCTCAATAGAGTATTATGATTAGCTTAGCTTTTGTCTGATCTACCACAAGGGACATTGGTCGAGAATCAATCTGACTTAGAACAAAGACAATTACTCTATAGCTCCATTATAGTTGTTGTCCAACTCTACAACAATTGTCTTCTAGCTATACTGCAGCTAATCACCACATGGACAAATAGCCTGCGATTTCCATACAACTAGTCATTCTGTTATAACAAACTAACAGCTTAACAAATTCCTAACAACCCTTCTAACGGTCTAAGCGAACCCTTTTTATATAAAGAGGGGCATGGTATCCTCTGCAAAATAGTTCATAATTTAGATAGTACAGACTCTACTGAACTCTTTCTCCTACTGAAGCGAACCTAAAATTCTTATTTTTTTCACTCAAAACTTCTCTCCTTGCCTTCCATTTTCTCTATTTCCACTATCTCAAGGCCCCGACTGACTTAAATATCAAAGGATCCTAAACTGGAGAGTACCCCATCGATTTTAGGACTTCTTTTCTAGATCCACTTGTAGTCTATATCGGTCCAACTCTTAGCAGCTCTCTAGTTCAGTTCAACAATGACCTCATCCTCTTTTCTTCGGAGTCTTACACTAATACTCTCTGATCTTTCTTAGGTGCTCTCCTTCTTCATAGATCTTCAAAAAAAATAAAATAAAAAAATAAAATAAAAAAAAATTTTTGAAAAAAAATTTTTTTTTTTTTTTTTTCATCTTTCCTTTTCTTTGGTTGACTTTTCTATGTTTTCGCGATCTTACCTTTGTTTTTTCCGTCCACGGGAGCCTCCGAGAGGGAGGCATGGGGTTGTTTTTCGTCCACAAGGGTCTCGATCAGGTGGGAGGCTTAGGAGCGGCCTAATAGGTAAGCTTAGATATTGGGTAAGGTTTTGTGGTGGGTCTTTATATTTAAGTGTTTAAATGATAAGATTGTATTTATTATATATATATATATATATATGAGTTTAATTAGTATTTTAATCGAAAAAAATCCATCCTGTTCGGACCGGGTGGATCGGACAAAATTGCCAACGCCAGGACCGCACACTGCCGTCGGTAAGAAACACAAGAACGCTAATTTCTGATGGCCGGTGATCGCCCCCTCGACGGCCGTGTGGCCATAGTCACAGGCGCCTCCCGCGGCATCGGTCGCGCCATCGCCATCCACCTCGCTTCCCTCGGTGCCCGCCTCGTCCTCAACTACGCCTCGTCCTCCTCCTCCCCTCACGCCGACCTCCTCGCCACGGAGCTTAACTCTTCCTCCTCCTCGTCCGCTCCTCGTGCTGTCGCCGTCCGCGCCGACGTCTCCGACCCGGACAACGTCAAGTCCCTCTTCGACCGGGCCGAGTCCTTCTTCGGCACCGCACCCCACATCCTCGTCGCGTGCGCCGGTGTGATCGACTCCAAGTACCCGTCCCTCGCCGATACCGCCGTCGAGGACTGGGACGCCATCTTCGCCGTCAATGCCCGCGGCGCCTTCCTTTGCTGCCGCGAGGCGGCCAAGCGACTCCAGCAGGGTGGCGGCGGGCGGATCATCACGGTGTCCTCGTCGCTGGTGGGGGCGCTGCGGCCCGGGTGCGCGGCGTACACGGCGTCGAAGGCGGCGGTGGAGGCGATGACGAGGATCTTGGCGAAGGAGCTGAAGGGAACGAGGATCACAGCGAACAGCGTGGCGCCAGGGCCGGTGGCGACGGATCTCTTCTTCGCCGGGACGAGCGAGGAGGCGGTGAGGAAGGTGGTGGAGGAGTGCCCGCTGGGGCGGCTGGGGGAGACCAAGGACATCGCACCGGTCGTGGGCTTCCTCGCTACGGACGCCGCCGAGTGGGTTAACGGCCAGGTCATCCGCGCGAACGGTGGCTACGTCTAGGTTAAGTACGGGACTTCATAACATTGACAGTCTTCACTTTATTTATAATTATTACATTTGTTCCTCGTACTGTGGTTTTTTAGTTCCTCTCTGTGATACTTATAGGCCTGTTTACTTAATTATTGTTGGTATGTAGGTCATCGTCCTTTGAGACATTGTGTCGAACAGTTTGTGTGTCGTGGTGGCACTTTGTATATGTATGGGTTGTCGGGTTGTTTCGTTGGCAATCTATGATACATATGTAGGCAGACATGTGCAATGCGCGTGCTAAAATATTTGATTGTGATGGTTTGGATTCGTACGCACTTTGATTCTACTTTAGATGGGAATGTTTATCTTGTGAGATGATATTCTTACTTTAGTCTATTATCTTCAATGAAACTATGGAGAGATAAAAGGGACAATGTGAGGATTTCATCTTCTTGACCAAGCTGTTGAAGGAAGGATCCTGTAACCATTCATGAGCTCATACATGCTTCTTTCACAATCATGTTTCTATCTACAAGGTATGTGTTGTGATTCTAAAATCTGAATCTGCCCTATTGATGTTATTTGTTATATTCATCTTACATAACTCAAATAGTTTTAGATTTTTACATTAGTTTTGCTTTCATTCTATAAAATTTGCTCATATGTTGTGTTGGTGCAAAAATCCGCTTGCGCCGGAGAAGCTGGAGTCGAGGAAGTCGCGGTCGCCGCCGGGACCTGCAAAGAAGTCTAAACCGGAGGTGGGGTTGCTCCGGCAAGACCCTCCGACGCTCAAGTCAGTTCTCTGCCTCAACAAGAATGGAGTGCTCGAACGGAGAATTTAGCAGAGTTTTTAGATGAAAGATGAGAGCTTATCGAATAACGTATCTGGGGTTTCCCTTTTATAGATGGAGAGGGCAACAGATTGATAGCGACGCCTGTAACCGTCTGGTAGTGGGCCGCCCAGAGTCAGGAGGAATTTATTGCGGAGAGTAGTGGAGCGAGGTCGTGGCTATTGCCGTGGCTTACCACGCGGGATCAGTTACGGGGAGCGGAGCAGCGTCCGCTGTCGCGACTCATCTGGGGGTGGTGGAATCGCACAGGATCCGCCGCAGAGAGTGGAGCAGAATCATGGCCGTTAATACAGCCTGTCAGAGAGTAATGGGGTCGCGTAGGGTCCGCTGCAGGGAGTGGAGCAGAATCATGGCCGTTAATACAGCCTGTCAGGGGGTTCAGACTTGTCGGTCGGAGCTTGGTTGGAGTCGGTAGCGAGGTCCGGCACCCGTAGAAGTCCGGACGAAGTCTACTTGCAGTTGGGGTCGTGGGCAGAGTCCGGCTCCCACAGGAGTCCGGACGAAGTCTGTCTGCAGCCGTTGGTGTCGAGGACGGAACTCGGCTCCCGTAGGAGACTGGACGGAGTCCTCTCAGAGTTGATGTAGCGAACAGAGTCCGGCTCTCGTAGAAGTTCGGGTGGAGTCCTTCTGCAGTTGAAGTTAGGTGCGAAGTCCGGCTCCCGTGGGAGCTCGGACGGATCTTACCGGCGGTTGAAGTTGGCGACGGAGCTCGGCTCCCGTAGGAGTCCTAGCGGAGTCCCTCTTGAGGTTGGAGCTGTGGACAGAGCCCATTTCCCGTGGGAGTCCGGGCGGATCTTACCGGCAGTTGAAGTTGGCGATGGAGCTCGGCTCCCGTAGGAGTTCGGACGGAGTCCCTCTTGAGGTTGGAGCTGTGGACAGAGCCCATCTCCAGTGGGAGTCCGGGCGGATCTTACCGGCAGTTGAAGTTGGCAATGGAGCTCGGCTCCCGTAGGAGTTCGGGCGGAGCTCGCAAGGGCTAACCCCGCTAAGAACTTCGGCCGTGGGTATTTTGTACCCAACACTAGTCCCCCTACTTTCGAGTTTGAATTTCGAATGAAGGAAGTACAGAGAGATGGGCATGGCCGAAGTTATCCCCTCGAATCCTGCGCATAACCGCCCTTGGATATGTTGGCATTTAATGTGCGCACGTCAGAGCCCTTTTTCTGGTTAAGACGACCTGAAGAGTCTTTTCGGAACTTCCGCCGGAATGTGATCCCAAGCGTCGCGCTACGAAAATTTGCGAACAGTCAATCCTCGATAGCGGCGAGTGGGACACGCGGGACACGTGGCATGCACCAGTTGGCCTAGGGACACCCGCCGCCATAACTGCGCTAAGATCCGTTGGCTATTTAAACCCCCTACTCTTCCTTCGGGGCTTCATCCTGCCGAGAGGACGGCACCTTTCTTTCGCCTGAGAGCCTAGCTACTCAGCCACTTCCTCCGCACCGGTCCTTGCCATCTTCAGTCCCTCGATTCTTCTCTAAGGGGTTCCCACGTCATGTCCTCCACCCCGGAGGCCATCCTCGAAGGGATGTCTAGGGCTTGGAGGAAGGCGAGGAGGAGAACAGCGGTCGGTGAGTTCTCCGGTCATCAAGTGGCCGCTGAGGATCCCCGTCGTTTCAAAGGGGGCTCAAGGAAGAATTCCTTCAACAACAGGGGTTTAATAACGGGGGCCGTCGGTAAAGGTATTCTGTCCGAGAATTTCGGAGTAGCAAGGCGGGGTGATACTGGTCAAGAGGGCAGAGCTGTCGTCACAAGCTGTGGCAGGATCTTTGATGCCGTCGGGGCCGAGGGACCAGAAGCGGTCGATGGTGGGGTAGTAAAACTTGTTGCGGGGGCGGTGGAAGTAGCGCATGCCGACCTTACCGGAGCGTTTTAGACGGTGGCTACCACGGAGTATTCGGTGATGACGCATATCTCTGGCGCCACCGTTGCCCCCAGGGTGACTCCGGTTCTTCTTGAAACAGGTCTTCGTCGCCGCTGCCGTTGCCCTTACCGCCCCCGAGAATCTATCCCATCCTTTTCCCCCTGAGGTTGGGACTTCGGAGGTGGGGCGAAACAAGGCAGGGCGAAAGCCGATAGGCCCGCCACACGCACTGGACACGATAGGCCCGCCACACGCACTGGACATGAAATGGGAAGAGAAGTTTGCAGCTTGAAGCGGCTTCCGGCGTATCCTTTCCAAACCGTGTTCTCGATGTCGTCGATGATGTATTTATTTTTTTTTCTGGCCCACCGGGTCTTGTAACGTACACCTTGTTGGTTGAAAAATGAAAAGGAGATTTTGTTACCTCGTCTGCATCTTGCATTGAATAGTCGTCTGTCGAACTTCTTTATTCTTCTTTCTTCTCTCTTCCTCCTTTTCTTCTTTTCTTTTTCACGTCGTCCTAAGGTCATCGACGACCTCTTTTATTCGTGTTGGATTGTTATTTGCCGAGCTCCTTTTCGACTTTTACGCCGTTCGAAGATACCCGGTTGTCATTTTTCCATCAATGGCTGCAGGCTCACTTGGGGCCATTCGGGCCTGGGGTCCCTCCTAGGGCTTGAATTCGGGGATCCGAGCTTCTGTCACCCTAAGTAAGTTGTCCTATTTTGTGTCGAAAACTTCCTCAAAAGCTGGGACTCCCGATGGGAGCCCTAGTCCTTGCGGTGGCAGAGTTTTCTGTACCTCGACCGCTGTCCGTTTTCCAATCGTAGCTGTCATGGTCCGTTGCCTTTCTTTTTCCTTTTCGCTCGAAATTTTTCTCCGCTGAAGTCAAGACGAAGTTCGGCTCCCGTGGGAGTCCGGACGGAACCCTCCTGTGATTGGAGTCGTGGGCGGAGCCCGGCTCCCGTAGGAGTCCGGGTGGAGTCTTCCTTGGCGTCGCGGACGGAGCCCGGCTCCCGTAGGAGTCTAGGTGGAGTCTTCCTTGGCGTCGCGGACGGAGCCCGGCTCCCGTAGGAGTCTAGGTGGAGTCTTCCTTGGCGTCGCGGACGGAGCCCGGCTCCGTAGGAGTCCGGGTGGAGTCTTCTTGGCGTCGGGGACGGAGCCCGACTCCCGTAGGAGTCCGGGTGGAGTCTTCGGGGGGGGGGGGGGGGGGGGGTCCTTGGCGGGACGGAGCCGGCTCCGTAGGAGTCGGGTGGAGTCTTCCTGGCGTCGCGGACGGAGCCCGGCTCCCGTAGGAGTCCGGGTGGAGTCTTCCTTGGCGTCGCGGACGGAGCCGGCTCCCGTAGGAGTCCGGGTGGAGTCTTCCTTGGCGTAGCGGACGGAGCCGACTCCCGTAGGAGTCCGGGTGGAGTCTTCCTTGGCGTAGCGGACGGAGCCGGCTCCCGTAGGAGTCCGGGTGGAGTCTTCCTTGGCGTAGCGGACGGAGTCCGACTCCCGTAGGAGTCCGGGTGGAGTCTTCCTTGGCATAGCGGACGGAGCCCGGCTCCCGTAGGAGTCCGGTGAGTCTTCCTTGACGTCGCGGACGGAGCCCGGCTCCCGTAGGAGTCCGGGTGGAGTCTTCCTTGGCATCGCGGACGGAGCCCGACTCCCGTAGGAGTCCAGGTGGAGTCTTTCTTGGCGTCGCGGACGGAGCCCGGCTCCCGTAGGAGTCTGGGTGGAGTCTTCCTTGGCGTCGCGGATGGAGCCCGGCTCCCGTAGGAGTTCAGGTGGAGTCTTCCTTGGCGTCGCGGACGGAGCTCGGCTCCCGTAGGAGTCCGGGTGGAGTCTTCCTTGGCGTCGCGGACGGAGCCGGCTCCCGTAGGAGTCCGGGTGGAGTCTTGGCGTCGCGGACGGAGACCGGCTCCCGTAGGAGTCCGGGTGGAGTCTTCCTTGGCGTCGTGGACGGAGCCCGGCTCCCGTAGGAGTCCGGGTGGAGTCTTCCTTGACGTCGCGGACGGAGCCCGGCTCCCGTAGGAGTCCGGGCCTTCCATTTTGCTCGAGCCAGGGAGAGGTTCTCCTCCCGTTCCCGGCCCGGCTGTGGGGGCGCGTTAGGGCGCTATAAGGCCTCTCCCCCCATCCGGTCTAAAAGAACCGGACCTTTGACTTTGCTCATGTCAGGATGAGGTTCTCCTCCTGTTCCTGACACGGCTGTGGGGGCACATTAGGGCGCTGTAAGGCCTCTCCTCCCATCCAGTCTAAAAGAACCGGGCCTTTGACTTTGCTCATGTCAGGACGAGGTTCTCCTCCTGTTCCTGACATGGCTGTGGGGGCATGTTAGGACGCTGTAAGGCCTCTCCCCCCATCCGGTCTAAACAGAACCGGGCTTCGACCTTGCTCAAGTTCGGACGAGGTTCTCCTCCTGTCCCTAACAGGGCTGTGGGGGCGCATATGGGCGTTGTAGGGCCTCTCCCCCCATCCGGTCTAAATGGAACCGGACCTTCGACCTTGCTCATGTCAGGACGAGGTTCTCCTTCTGTTCCTGACATGGCTGTGGGGGCACATTAGAGCGCTGTAAGGCCTCTCCCCCCATCCGGTCTAAATGGAATCGGGCCTTCGACCTTGTTGGGATGAGGTTTCCCTTTTGTTTTTGATACAGTTTGTTTGCATTGTCCAAGGTCATATAGGTATGTGATTTTCAATTAAAATGAAGTTACTGGTAGTACATCCGCAAGTTTTTCGAGCTCCACGGTCGCGGGAGGTCGGCTCCTCCGAGTTTCTTAAGATAATAAGTTCCGGGCCGGACTACTTCTTTGACTTCATACGGTCCCTCCCAGTTTGGGGCAAGTTTCCCTCGGTCCTGAGGTTGCGAGACAGCGGCTCATCGAAGCACTAGATCTCCCGCTCCAAAGGCTTTGTTCTTAACCCGGGCGTTGTAATATCGAGCAACCTTCTGTCTGTAGGCTGCCATCCGAACCTGAGCTATCTCCCGTCTTTCTTCCAGTAGGTCGAGGTTGGCTCTAAGACCTTGCGAACTTTGATGTTCGTCGAACGCCATGACTCGCGCTGACGGGAGTTTAAGCTCGATGGGGATGACGGCTTCCGTATCGAAGGCTAAAGCGAAAGGGGTCTCCCCCGTAGGTAGCCTCTGAGTAGTTCGATACGCCCACAACACATGATAAAGTTCGTCCGCCCAAGTTCCCTTCGCTTTTTCAAGCCTTGTCTTAATCCCGTGCAAAAGGGTTCTGTTGGTTACCTCAGCTTCGCCGTTCGCCTGGGGGTGGGCTACTGATGTGAAGTTGTGGGAGATGTTTAGATCTTCACAGAATTCGACAAATTTCGCTCTCGCAAATTGTCGTCCATTATCAGTGATTAAGATTCTAGGCAGATCGAACCTACACACGATCGATTTCCAGACGAAATCTTGTACTTTTGCTTCCGTAATTTTTGCTAGTGGTTCGGCTTCAATCCATTTGGTGAAGTAGTCGATCGCTACGAGGAGGAACTTCCTTTGCCCAGATGCCATGGGAAAAGGGCCAAGGATATCCATCCTCCATTGCGCAAAAGGCCATGGGGCACTCAAGGGTGCGAGCTCGATGGTGGGCTGTCTCTGGATGTTGGCGTATCTCTGGCATCGATCACACTTTTTGACATATTCAATCGAATCACGATGCATCGTTGGCCAGTAATATCCCTGGCGGAGCAGCTTGTGGGATAAAGATCTAGCCCCCAAATGGTTTCCGCAAATCCCCTCATGTACTTCCCACAAGGCGTAGTCAGCTTCCGAGGGCCGGAGACATTTCAAGAGGGGCAAGGAGTATGATCTTTTGTACAATTTGTCCTCATAAAGGTTGTACCAGGAGGCTTGATTTCGGAGCTTCCGAGCCTCCTTCGCGTCCTGGGGGAGAACTCCATCTCTAAGATAGGTTATCAATGGGTCGACCCCGCTGGGCTCGTGGTCGATCTCCATTACGGGCCGCGATTCTTCTGTACTCGGGTGTTTTAGAACTTCAAAGAGGATGCCTTTGGGCAATTCAGTCGGAGCCGATGTCGCCAGCTTGGAGAGAAGATCGGCTCTGGTATTCTCCAGCCTTGGAATCTGTCTAATGTTGAAGCTGCTGAAGGCGGGGGTGAGCTCCTTTACCTTCTCAAGGTATCTGGCCATACTGTCCTCCCGCGCTTCGTAACTCCCGCTGACTTGCCCCACCACCAGTTGAGAGTCACTGTGCACCTAGAGCTGACTTATTCCCAGCTCTCTGGCGATCCGTAGTCCTGCGATCAGAGCTTCATATTCTGCTCCATTGTTTGTTGCGGGGAACTCGAAACACAGAGCGTACTCCGCGATGACTCCCTCTGGACTGACCAAGATCAGGCCTGCATCTGCGCCCGACATGTTGGAAGATCCGTCCACATAGAGGGTCCAAAAGCGATCGGAGGGATTGGCCTCTTCGTTGGGGGAGTTCGGTTGAGACTTCAGGTCGTCAGCTTTGCTTTGCTCAGGTTCGGCCTCCTCTGGGATGGTGCACTCTACTATGAAATCTGCCAGTATTTGGGCCCTTACTGCTGGTCTAGGTCTGTAGTTGATGTCGAATTTCGTGAGCTCGATCGCCCATTTTGCCATTCTTCCGGAGGTGTCAGCCCGGTGCAAAACCGCCTTGATCGGTTGATCGGTGAGTAGCGTCATGGTGTGCCCTTGAAAGTAGGGACGGAGCCTTCGAGCTGCAACCAACAAGGCGTAGGTCAGTTTTTCTAATTTGGTGTACCTGGTCTCGGCATCCCTCAGCGCGCGGCTAATGTAGTAGACTGGTCACTGGACTTTCGTTTCTTCTTTGACAAGGACAGCCGCGAGGGCCATGGGAGAGACTGCTAGGTATAAAAATAGTTCCTCCCCAGGTTCAGGCTTTGCCAACAGCGGGGGTGAGCTAAGGTAGCTTCTCAACTCTTCGAACGCCTGTTGGCACTCGGGGTCCAACAGAAGTTCTTCGGCTGCTTGAGGGTTTGAAAGAAGGGCAAGCACCGTTCGGTCGACCTCGCGACGAAGCGATTAAGAGCCGCTATCCTCCCTGTGAGGCGCTGAACCTCTTTGATCGACTTTGGGGCGGTCATCTCCTGGATGGCGCGAATTTTCTCTGGATTGGCCTCAATCCCGCGCCCTGATACCATGAAGCCCAGGAACTTTCCTGAGGTTACTCTGAAAGCGCATTTAGTTGGGTTCAGCTTCATTCTATACTTTCGGAGAGCGTCAAAGGTCTCCTCGAGGTCGGCGACATGATTTCTGGAAGACTTGCTTTTTACGAGCATATCGTCCACGTAGACCTCCATGTTTCGGCCGATCTGCTCTTTGAAGATTTTGTTCACCAATCGTTGGTAGGTTGCGCCCGCATTCTTGAGGCTGAAAGGCATGACCCTGTAACAGTAAAGGCCGCGATTAGTGATGAAAGCTGTCTTTTCTTCATCTTCCGACGCCATTCTAATTTGATTATAGCCGGAGAACGCGTCCATAAAGGTGAGGAGCTCATGGCCTGAGGTCGCATCCACCAGTTGGTCGATTCTGGGAAGGGGGTAGCTGTCCTTTGGACAAGCCTTATTCAGCTTTTTGAAGTCTATGCACATCCTCCACTTGTCGTTTGCTTTTTTGACCAGAACAACATTGGAAATCCAATCGGGATAATTGACTTCCTTAATGAATCCGGCCTTGAGGAGCTTATCCACTTCTTCGGCTATCGCCTTCTGCCTCTCCGAGGCATGACTCCGAATTTTTTCTTTCATCGGTCGATGCTTTGGATCGACGGCCAGATGATGCTCCATGACTTCCGTGTCGATCCCCGACATGTCTGCTGGAACCCAAGCGAAAACGTCCGCATTCCTTCGTAGAAAATCAATAAGACGCGTCCGCACCTCCTCCCCCAGGTTGGAGCCAATTAGCGCCACATGCTCCGCGTTCCCATCATTCAAAGGGATTGGTACCAGATCTTCGATTGGGCCGCCCCTTTCTTCGGTGAGGTCATCGCGAGCATCCAATCCATCGATGGGACAGGGGTCAGCCTGATCGCTTCTTTGCAAGGCGATGTTGTAGCAGTGTCTGGCCAGGGCTTGGTCTCCCCGGACCTCTCCGATCCCTTGGTTGGTGGGAAACTTCAACTTCAAATGGTAAGTCGAAACGACAGCTCGGAGAGCATTGAGGCCGGGTCGGCCAAGGATTGCATTGTAGGCGGATGGCGCCTTCACCATCAAGAAATTCACCAGAGCCCTGGATTGCTTTGGATATTGACCCGTGGCCACAGTCAAAGCTATCATTCCTTCCGTCGGAACGGCGTCACCAGTAAACCCTACCAGGGGGAGCAAATCGGCCTCAGATGACCGCCAAGAGCGGACATTCTTGAAAAAGCGTCGTAGAACAAGATGTCGGCCGAACTTCCGTTGTCGACAAGAATGCGACGGATGTCGTAATTTGCTATATTCAAGGAAACTACGACTGCGTCGTTATGAGGAAATTGGACTCCCTGGGTATCTTCCTCGGTAAAGGTTATGGGTTCTTCAACCTTTTGCCGCTTGGGGGATACAGCCGGTATGTTGGTTGCCTCCCGTCGGGATCCCCCCGAAATGGTGTTGACGGAATCCGATAGAGGCCGATCGTCCGGCCACTCCTTGTCGGCGACCATAGCCGGAGGTATTTGTGCGAATGCCTCGCGAGAAGGCATCAGATGAGGAAAGGAGGAGTGGGTGCCGGATAAGATGATCGGAGGTGGATCCGTTGAGCGCTCCTTTAAGAACAAGGGTATTGCGAAGACACACCCCTTCCTCTAGCGCCAATCCTGTTGGTGCAAAAATCCGCTTGCGCCGGAGAAGCTGGAGTCGAGGAAGTCGCGGTCGCCGCCGGGACCTGCAAAGGAAGTCTAAACCGGAGGTGGGGTTGCTCCGGCAAGACCCTCCGACGCTCAAGTCAGTTCTCTGCCTCAACAAGAATGGAGTGCTCGAACGGAGAATTTAGCAGAGTTTTTAGATGAAAGATGAGAGCTTATCGAATAACGTATCTGGGGTTTCCCTTTTATAGACGGAGAGGGCAACAGATTGATAGCGACGCCTGTAACCGTCTGGTAGTGGGCCGCCCAGAGTCAGGAGGAATTTATTGCGGAGAGTAGTGGAGCGGGGTCGTGGCTATTGCCGTGGCTTGCCACGCGGGATCAGTTACGGGGAGCGGAGCGGTGTCCGCTGTCGCGACTCATCTGGGGGTGGTGGAATCGCACAGGATCCGCCGCAGGGAGTGGAGCAGAATCATGGCCGTTAATACAGCCTGTCAGAGAGTAATGGGGTCGCGTAGGGTCCGCCGCAGGGAGTGGAGCAGAATTATGGCCGTTAATACAGCCTGTCAGGGGGTCCAAACTTGTCGGTCGGAGCTTGGTTGGAGTCGGTAGCGAGGTCCGGCACCCGTAGAAGTCCGGACGAAGTCTACTTGCAGTTGGGGTCGTGGGCAGAGTCCGGCTCCCGCAGGAGTCCGGACGAAGTCTGTCTGCAGCCGTTGGTGTCGAGGACGGAACTCGGCTCCCGTAGGAGACCGGGCGGAGTCCTCTCAGAGTTGATGTGGCAGACGGAGTCCGGCTCCCGTAGAAGTTCGGGCGGAGTCTTTCTGCAGTTGAAGTTAGGTGCGAAGTCCGGCTCCCGTGGGAGCCCGGACGGATCTTACCGGCGGTTGAAGTTGGCGACGGAGCTCGGCTCCCGTAGGAGTCCGGGCGGAGTCCCTCTTGAGGTTGGAGCTGTGGATAGAGTCCATTTCCCGTGGGAGTCCGGGCGGATCTTACCGGCAGTTGAAGTTGGCGATGGAGCTCGGCTCCCGTAGGAGTTCGGGCGGAGTCCCTCTTGAGGTTGGAGCTGTGGACAGAGCCCATCTCTCGTGGGAGTCCGGGCGGATCTTACCGGCAGTTGAAGTTGGCAATGGAGCTCGGCTCCCGTAGGAGTTCGGGCGGAGCTCGCAAGGGCTAACCCTGCTGAGAACTTCGGCCGTGGGTATTTTGTACCCAACATGTTGTATATGCAAAGATGATCTAGAGAAAAAACTTGTAGGAAAATTTTGGTTTATGAGAACACCTGAGATTTATTCTAGCTGCTCTATACTAGTTGTTAAGACTTAAGAACGCCATAACCAAATGGTCATCTTGGAAGGTGCTATCCCATAACCAGATGGTCATCTTGGAAGGTGCTATCTCAAGAAACATGCAAGTTCAGTGGCAATGAGAATTTTGAGACAGAATCAAAGCTGAACTTACATGCTTTCTCTAGGTTATTGTATGGAAAAAAGGAAGTTGCATCTAATGTCCTGGGGAAAGATCTGCAAACCAAAAAGACGGGCGGCCTCAGTCTGTATGAACGCCAAGCTGATGGTAGTCTTGTTCTTAATACTGAGTCATTATGGTGTGGGTTGGTCTGTAAGTTTGGCTATTTGGAAATCTGTGTTAGCAAGCTTAGTTATTCAGGAGGGTTTCTTATGGACCATTAGCAATGGGCAGGATATTGATTTGCTTAATCAGCCCCGGATTTGCACGTGCTGTGAACTCTACGCCTATCTGAATTAACATGGACAATTGCATTGAGGGATTAAAGGTTGCTGATGTGTTGACCGAGTAAAATACATGGACATTCTCATATTCAGAAGCTTGCAACCATTTTTCCTCAATAAAAAAAGGATATTTTTAAAATGCCACTCCCCAAAGGATGCTGGATGGATCGATTAACCTGGGAAAAAACAAGGCTCTGAATATCATTTTGAAGGTGTATAATATAATTACGAGGACTATTATCATCAATTAAATGGTGAGCCCTAATGGATTTCGAAGGCTTTGGTATGTGGTTCTTATGGTGGCATGCCAAGTGGGATAGACTCCCCTGCAAAGTCATTTTACAAGCAAGAGGCCTTATCCAGCATAATCGTGCTTTTGTGATCTTTATGGAGACACAGATGGGGATGTGAAGCAAGTGTTTGTTGACTTGTCCATTTGATAAAGTTGTTTGGAATAATCTTGCACATCAAGCTAGGATATGTTGCTCAACACTGTCTCTCAATGAACTATTCAGTTCCTACTGCAGGAAAACTAGATTGAGAGACAATCTTTGCTTGCTTATGCTGGATGGATCCTATGGACTGCTAGGAATGATAGATTTATTCCAAGGAACGGTTTCAATAATCAATGATCTTTGTAATAGGGCTATTTATCTAGCAAAGGAGTTTCTCTATGCTCAAAGGATTGATCAGGGAATTTCTTTATGCTCAAAGGATTGATCCTATTAGCGTGGCAGCAAGGGTTTGTGTGAACCCTGCCTTGTCTCATGTATCCTTGTTTGTTTGCTATCCCATCCCCTTGTAGTGCTTAAGGTCAATTTTGATAGGTTGGTCAGTAGTTCCTCAGCTGATATAGGTTTCCTTATCAAAGATTATGCGGAAAGGTCGTTCATGCGGCAGCTACAGTTTGTTGATGATATGCTTAGTCCCTGAAGCGGAACTTTATGCGGCATGGCTTGGTACTTACATAGTACTTTTCAAGTACAAAGCACCAGGTGGAAGGTAATTCTCTATGCTCAAAGGATTGATCAGGAAATTTCTCTATGCTCAAAGTATTGATCCTATTAGCGTGGCAGCAAGGGTTTGTGTGAACCCTGCCTTGTCTCATGTATCTTTGTTTGTTTGCTATCCCATCCCCTTGTAGTGCTTAAGGTCAATTTTGATAGGTTGGTCAGTAGTTCCTCAGTTGATGTAGGTTTCCTTATCAAAGATTATGCGGAAAGGTTGTTCATGCGGTAGCTACAGTCTGTTGATGATATGCTTAGTCCCTGAAGCGGAACTTTATGCGGCATGGCTTGGTACTTACATAGTACTTTTCAAGTACAAAGCACCAGGTGGAAGGTAATTCTCTAACGGTCATTAAATGGATCAATAGTTCTTTATGTGAAGAGCCTTTTCGTTTACCTTTTCATCGAGTCATCTGGTAGTTAAAGAAGGTTTTGTTCAAGTTGTCGAAGCTTCTCCTTTGTTTATGGAATGCAACCAACCAACAAATGGTTGGCCAATGAAGGGCCCAAGGGTGATGTGGATTATCTTGTACAGGACCTACTCTTTGGGGATCTTGCAAGTTTGATCTTTGTCGAGGATTTGGACAAGTGCTTTAAAATTGCTCATTGTATTTGTTCTTTGCTTGGTGAGATCATCGGTATACGTTGAAGAACAACTTGAGTGGTGAAAATTTTTCTGAGTAGAATTGTCGGCAAAGCCAAGTCGGTCGTCGAAGAATGTTGAACCATAGTTTTTTATGAGTTTATTAACTCAATCATCATTTCTTTTTGGGGCATAAGCTCTTTTGTTAATCGGGTGTTAGCAGACCAACATTTCATCGGGTGTCAGTCGAACATTTGTTTGTATGACCGAGTGTTAATCGATCATGTTTGTCGGTTAGTTACTAAATAGTTAATTTTCATACAAACTTATAGGCACAATATAGTAGAAAACAAATTTATTATGAGGAGTTACTGATAGTGCATACGTAGATTCTCAGCATTCCAAGTTTGAGAAATTTCAGTGCTGTCCAAGTTCGTGATTCTATAAGCTCTTGGTCGGAGTGCTTTAGAAATTTTATAAGGACCTTCTTAATTCGATGATAATTTTCTTTGCTTGGTCGTCTTAGAGATTTCAGCTCTTTCGAGGATAAGATCTCCTAGTTGGAAGATCTTAGATTTCATCCGAAAATTATAATATCGGACCACCCGGTGTTGATGCGAAGCCATCCTCAATTGAGCTTGTCTTCATGTTTCCTTGATCAAGTTGAGGTCAGCGCATCATGATTTGAATTAGTTGATTCATCATAGTGCTCTACCCTTGTCAACGATAAGCCGATTTCTAGTGGAATCATAGCTTCTATTCCAAATGCTAAGTTGAAAGGTGTTTCTCCGATTGGGATCCATGTTGTTTGATAGGACCATAGAATGTTGTATAATTCATCGGTCCATTGTCTTTTGGCTTGATTTAACATTATCTTCAGGCCTTGTAATATGGTTCTATTGGTTAGTTCAGCTTTTTCATTTAATTATGGATGTCCACCCAAAATAAGTCTGTGAATGATATGGAATTTTGTATTGAACTCTTCAAATTTAATATTATTGAATTGTCGGCCATTATCTGTAATGATTATTCGAGGCAGGCTAAAATGGCAAATGACCAACTTCCATAAGAAATCCATCTTCTTGGCTATTTGTGCCAGAGGTTCTACTTCCACCTACTTGATGAAATAGTCGATAGCAAGGATGATGAATCTTTGTTGCCCACTCGTGGGAGGAAATGGATCAAGTATGTCGACTCCCCATTGGACGAAAGGCCAAGCTGTCGATATTGAAGTTAAGTGATTCGCAGATAATCTCTGTATATTAGTGAATCTTTGATATTGATCGTACTCTGCACCAATTCAACAGTATTTTTTTGCATAGTTGGCCAATAATAATCTTGCTGAAGTATTTTATAAGATAATGATCTGTCTCTGAGGTGATTACCATAGATTCCTTCATGTACTTCTCTGAGGGCATAATTAGCTTTGATAGGGCGAAGACATTTGAGCAAGGGTAGGAAAAAAGATCTTTTATAGAATTGCCCGTTTATGAGCACATACTTAGGTGCTAGTTGCTTTATCTGTTGTGCTTCTACAGGGTTTGTCGTTAAGGTCCCATTGATTAAATACTCGACAAACGAGTCAACCCAACTAGGTTCATGACTGATTTGGACTTGATGAACCTCTTGTGGATTATCAATACTTGGGACATTGAGATGTTCGATGAAAATTTTGCCTAACTCATTGTATCTAGATGTTGTGAATCGGGACAAAGAGTCTACCCGAGCATTTTCCGACTATGAAATGTGGGATATCTCAAAGTATTTGAAATTAGATTTCAAAGTTTGGAGCTTGTGCAGATATCTTGCAAGAGTTGGGTCTTGGGCCTTATATTCTTTTCGGACTTATCTAGTCATCAATTACGAGTTGGTGAAGACTTTTAGTCTCTAAGCTCTTGGCTACTTTCAAACTGGCTATTAAGGCTTCATATTTGGCTTAGTTATTCGAAGCCTTGAAAGCGATTCGAAGGGCATATTCGGTGATAACTCCATTGTTGGTCAAGATAAGATCTGCTCCATAGCCTTGCGAATTTAATGCTCCATCCACACGTAGAATTCATTATGGTTCAATGATTGGTTCTTTAGGTTGCTCTTGAATCACTTTAACCTTAGGAAGTGTACATTCGATAATAAAGTTGGCTAATACTTGAGCTTTTATAGAGGACCAAGGAATATAAGATATATCAAACTCATTGAGTTCTGTCATCCATTTCATCCATTTTCTTAAGGTATCTGGTCATTGCAATAAGGCTTTCAAGGGAAGATCAGTTAGAATTGCCATTGGGTGAGTTTGAAAATACTGGCGAAGTCGTACTATAATAATCAATGTGCAGACGACCTTCTCGATCTTGGAATATCTCATCTCGACACTGTATAGAACTCTACTAATGTAATAGATAGGTTTTTGTACTCAGACTAAAACCAAGCTCACGGCCTTTGAAGAGGTAGCCAAATACATGAGCAATTTATCACCTGTGCTCGATTTTGTCAATAAAGGAGGAGACCTCAAGTACATTTTTAGGTCTTCAAATGCTTTTTGGCACTTATCTGTCCAGTTAAAGTTTTTCATTTGTCTGAGTGTTTTGAAGAATGAAAGACATCGCTCCGCCGACTTAGAGATAAATTGGCTGAGAGCCGTAATACGTCCAACTACCTTTTGAATATCCTACTTTGAAGTTGGAGATTTTATGTTGAGGATCACTTTAATTTTCTCTGGATTAGCTTTTATTCCTCATTTTATTATCACAAAGCCGAAAAATTTTTTCGAGATTACTCTGAATGCATATTTGGTCAGATTCAGCTTCATTTGGTGCTTCCTCAGGGCGTTGAAGGCTTCTTCTAAATCATCGATGTGTCGAGAGGCTTCATCGCTTTTCATGAGATGTCATCGACATAAATCTTCATATTTCGATTGATTTGGTCTTTAAAAACTTTATTGATCAGCCATGGATAGGTTGCTTGGTATTTTTTAGATCAAAAGGCATGACTTTATAACAGTACAAAGCCTTTTTCGGTGATGAACACCATCTTTTTTTCATCTTCGGGCACTATCCGAATTTGATTGTCATCAGAGAAAGCATTCATAAAACTTAAGAGTTGATGGCCCGATATTGCATCTACTAGTTGGTCGATTCTCAATAGTGAAAAGCTATCTTTTGGACAGGCTTTGTTGATGTCGGTGTAATCAATATATATTCTTCACTTGTCGTTCGCTTTCTTGACCATCACCATATTTGCTAGCTACTCCAGATAATTTGTTTCCTAAATGAAGTCCATAGCTAGCAACTTATCAACTTCTTCGTCAATTGCTTTTTATCTTTTAGAAGCAAAATTACTTTTCTTTTGACAAATCGGCCTACATTTTGGATTAACATTTAATCTATGAATGATTATGTCAGGAGCTATACTTGGCATATTCAAGGTCGACTGCACAATGATATTTGTGTTTTCTTGCAAGAAGGCCACAAGTTTTTTTCGAAGATGTCCACTCAGTAGGGAGCTGACTTGGATAGTCTTTGTTGGGTCTTCTTCTCTGAGAGGGATTGAAATAAGCTGTTCAGTAGGTTCTCCTCTGCTTTCTTCCTCTTGTTGGTCCAACCCATCTATTGGAAGGATTTCTAAGGGCTTCTTTCCTTTGATTATTGTCATATAACATTGTCGGGCTAATTGCTGGTCTTCTCGCATTTCACCAACTCCATTTTTTATCAAAAATCATACGAGAAGATGATAAGTCGAAACGATTGTCTGAAGTATATTTAGCCCAGGTCGTCCCAATATCACATTGTAGGCTGATGGTACTCAAACTATGAGGAAGTTAAGAAGGATGGTTATTTGCCGAGGTTATTGTTCGATGGTTACCGAATCACCTAAGCATTCAACTAAAGGCGTATTAACTTATTTTAGTTGATCAGTAGATAATTGCATCTGGAGGAAAGTATTATAAAACAACACATCGGTAGAACTTTCATTATCGACTAATACTTGTTTTACATCATAATTTGCTATTATCATAGAAACGATAGCAGCATCATCATGGGTCTAGATTCACTGAAGATCTTCATTAGAAAAAGAGATGTCATTATATCCTCATTGATGCTTCGAGTTCTCTAAGCATTCTATCCTCAGGCAGCATCTCTCCGAAAATCATGTTGATCACTTCTGCCATAGGTTGATTCTTGTTCTCCTCAAGTTGTGACTGAGGTTGTTAGTCAGTAGGTGGTTGGGCTGGACAGTTACGTAGATGTTTGCTGAGATAACCCTGACGAATCAGGACTTCTATTTTATCCTTCAGTTGGATGCACTGCTCAGTATCATGACCATGATCGTGATGAAACCGACAGTATTTTCTCTTGTTGTGAGATGTTGCTGGTGCCTTCATCGGTTGTGATCGTCAGAGGTAATTCTCTCTTTCAATTTCAATAAGGATCTGTGCATGAGGAGCAAAGAGGGGGGTGTAGGACTTATACCTATAGTCGAAGATTTTTGGCTTCGGACTTTGTCGGTGAAATGTAGGACATCCATTCTTCATCTGTTTCTTTTGGCCTTTTCCTTCAGTTTGGTGCCAATCAGTAGCACTTTTCTCGATGTGTATGTACTTTTGCACGCGCTCAAGAAGTTTAGAATAAGATTTAGGAAACTTATTCAGGGAATATGTAAATTTGGAATTTCTAAGTCTCCTTTTTATGGTCGAGATGGCCATCGATTTGTTGAGGTCGTGGACCTCCAATATGGTGGCATTAAAGTGTGCCACATAATCCCTCAATGATTCCCCTTGTTGTTTGATGGAGAAGCAGCTGTCAGAATTTTGTAGCATTCTCCTGCTGGTGCTGAAGTGCGCCACGAACAACTATTCGAACTACTCAAAAGGTTGGATGCTTCCCGATTGAAGTCTGCAGTACCAGGCTCGAGCAGTCTTTCAGAGAGTGATTGGGAAAGCCAAATAAAAGAGGGCATTGGAGGTCTCCTGAATCAGTATGAGAGCCTTGTAGCTCTTTAGGTAGTCAAATAGGTTGGTGGAGCCGTCGTAGGGCTCCATCTATGGCATCTTGAATTGAGTTAGGATTGGCTCGTTTAAAATTCTTCAGGAGAATGGAGGATGAGTATTGAACTTGAGACCGTTGGAAGAGCCTCAATTGTCTTCTTAAAGTTGAGCGAGTCGACGATCGATTTTTCATAGCTTTCGATCGTCCAACCATCGTTGAGGCTCATCATAATATCGAGAATACCCCAGAGTGGAGTCTTCCCCTGATGAGCTTGAAGGAGAATGAGGCCTTTTCTCCTTTTTGGAAGTTTGTCAAGGAGGAGATCGTTGTTCTTCAGAATTAGTATGATGAGTGTCGAACAGGCCGAGAATCGACGTGATGCGAGTGCTGGGCAGGTTGATGGTCGGCACGATGTGAGTGCTGAGTAGGTGGATGATGCAATGAAGTTGTTGAGAGGCACGACAACTATGCCTTGATGGCACAATTTATGGTGTTGGCTTCTCTGAGTGTTGTTGATGCTGTCATTACTCCGCAATCTGCTAGATATTGTGAACAACTTCAGTTAGAGTCTTGACTTGCTGCACAAAGGCAGCAAATTATTGTTGGTCTGTAATGACCACTGGTCATGAAGCATTAGGCTCTGTATGTTGTGCAGGGGTTGCTTCATGCCACAAAGAGCGTCTAGCAGAACTAGATGTATTTTGAGCTATTATCTTTGCCATGTTTTTTTTTCTTAAGGGTCTTTGTTGAAGCAGTCGCCTCCCTATCTGGCCTGCCAAACTGTTGCTGCTAAATTTTGATGAGATAGTCGGTTGGTGGTCGAGTAAGTGCACCTTGCCCTGAACGAAATATGAATATGCAAGGTAAGTCTTCTTATCAGAGATTATCTGACGAGGTATCCTTCGATACTTAAGTCAGTCAGAGTTAAGAAAATAGTAAAAAAGAATCACAAATGTGAGAGCTAGCTAGTATCTCTAAAAAAAGCTTACCTTGGTCCCCGTCTTACCTCCTTTTGTATAAGGTGGAGTTTCCGTTATCTGATAACTTTTGTCGATTTCAATACTGGAACGTGGGAGTTATGAGTCTGTAGTGGGTTGTAAATGGATGATTATTCTGGCTCACGATTCAGCAGCTATGATCAGTTAATGATCACGTCGAGCAACTATTCTCCGACTCCTAATTTTTCGGAGTCGAGGGTTACTATTTTTCTTCAAACAATCATAGATACTCGGCTAACATTTGAATAACATAATCGATCAATTGCCAAATCAATGATCGAGTCATGGGTAGCCATCTTAATTGGGATATCTCGAGATATCGTAGGCCAAATACCGAGTTAAATTGTTGGGTTCCTATTAAAATTGGATGTCCGAGTATTTATCCCAATAGGAGTGTCAATATATTGGAGAAACATGACCTTCAAAAATACATGTCTTATGAGGAGGGGAAGGTTAAATATTGCACTAGTGAATCTTCCATTTCCAAAGATCAAGATGTCCAAGATGATCCGTCAATAAGTACGAATATTACAGATCCGACTGAGCCAATCTTTGTTGATGCTTTGGCTAATAACAGGCTGACCTTGAAGCCTAGGTGGAACTCTGGCATGTAGATATGAGGATAAGTAGGAAGAGGAATACTGCTAATACAAGAGTTATAACGGGAGGATCAATTCCCGTTCCAAGGGTTAGTTGAGCACCACCTACAATGGCTAGGAGGCAATATTATATTTTGTACATGTGGCACATCCCTCAAAATCCAAGGGTTGGTGGATATCAATTGTAATAGCTATTACCACCTCCAAATTAGATGTATATGCAAAATTTTGCAGCAAGGGAGCAGCCTCAAGTGGAACCGATAATTTGTAGGCTCAGATGTAGTGCTCTCAAATCTTGGGAGGTCAGGTGAGGAGCCATGGTGTTGGCTCTATGAGTCTAGGACCGGTTTGGCTTTTAGGGCTTGGATTAGTTTGATCTTAGGATGGAGGTTCGGCCTTTCACGGTCTTAAGGCTTAGGAATTGGGGCCTTGAGGGTCTTGAAGCCGAGTAGATTTGGGTCTTGAGTAGGCTAATCCATGTTTGAACTAGATTTTGATCCAAAGGGGTGAGAGCATGTCGAGTCATGGATGTACATAGGCTTGGGTTGAGTGCAATTACATTGGGTTAGCCATGGGAGTTTTTTGGACTAGGATTGATCTATTTGTATAGGTATATATATACATGCAATTAGATCAAATGATAAAAGAGGAATGAAAAAGAGCCTTTCTCCCCCTCTCTCTTCTCTCTCTCTCTCACACACACCCTAGCATCTCTCTTACAAAACCCTAGCCATCAATACCAAGGAAGAAGAAGAAACCCTAGTGCCTAGGATTTTCTTGGCTGCCCCTAATTCCTAGTGCCTTCAAGCCTTGCCGCCCCCTTTTGGAGGTATTTGCTACTGGTATCTAGATCTCCATACCCCAAGGAAGGTCCCGAACATAATTTATATTAGAATCCCTTATATTAACCAACTTCAGGCCAATAGATTCAACCAATTCAGCATCAAGTTAATGTTCCACACTAAGGCAAGTTTTTGTAAAATTTAGTCCACTTGACCGATCTCAATAGGGATCTATTAGATAGTATTATAAGTCTGTAGTGAGGACAACTTATAGAAAGCCTAATCCTAAATGGTGTGATCAAGCTTATAAATTTTGAAGAGGATACAAGGTTTTCAGGTTTTCATGGCTTTTATGGAGGTGATAATCTATCTACTATGGACCACATGGGATAATTTTTGATATAGTGTGGTGAGGTAAAACTACTACTTCCTTCAGCTCAAGCTCTTTGCCTACTTGCTGGCTAGATTGGCTTTTATCTAGTACACCAGTTTGTTACACATGGCAAGAGTTGGAGAATCAGTTCTGTTAAGCAATATTTGGTCCATCTGATGACATGTCCAACCTTCGAAGATATGGTGAACACTTGGTATTCTGATGTGGACAATCTGTGATGTATGTTCTGCTCAATATTGATGTCATCGGCTGGTAGTCGATCATAAGGGGTTGGCAATTGGACGAGGTCTACATCATTAGTGCTTTGAGGATCTCACCTCATCTTTGCTCCGATTTGTTGGGATTCAGATCCACAGTGGAATGTGAAAATTTAAAATTTTTATCATGGATTCAACAATTGAAAGTCTTTTGATCTAAACCTCGAACCTAAAATCATCTTGATGATTACAATCAAACAGATAGATATAGCAAATAAAATATCTAAGGAAAAAAGGATATCTTCGAGAAGATCTTGATTGATCGCTGATTGGCAGTTTTTTTGATTTACATTCACAAGACACTCAGGTGTGTGCCCTCCAACAGTGATCCACATAGGAATGAATCAAGGAATCTCTCTCAAGCTTTTCTTGAATCATTTTTTAATGAATCCAGCACACCCTCTCCTTCTTTTTCTTTTCTAAGAATGTCTCTTGGTTTCTTTCTTCCTTTGCCAAGAATCCTTTTTGGCCTTCTTTTCTTAGGTGTCCTAGACATGAGGCACTAAGGCGTGAAAACCCCTTTAATGTGTGATGTCACAAGGAGGCATTATGGGATCTATGATATGAGGATCTTGGGGCGTCTAAAACCTTCACGCAAAACCCTTTCTTGTGTGCACAAAAATGAGGTGTTAAGCTTCTTTCATGTGAACACTTTCATGTAAAATCTCAAGGGGCGTGGGCCTTTTTGGATAGATCTTATAAGAGGCGTTAACTCCTCTGAAATAGGAAGAGAGATGAGTGGCATTTAAACTCCTATTGGTTTTCAAACTTTGACACAATCAAAGTTAGTTAAGAGTCCATGTGCTTTAAGGATTTGATTGTGTCAACCTTGAACAAAATCAAACCTTTGATTAATCAATCTTTGACCAATCAAAGTTCTTGAGTGATTAGTTAGGGTTTTACATGTATTAGTATGCATATGGCCATAACTAAGATTTCAACTAAATCCAATTAGGTTCTCCAAGGCCTAATCATAGGTTCATGATCAATTATAGGTTCATGATCAATTCTTCTTTGTATGTGATCCATTGGGTTCCACATCTAACCAGCAGTAGACTTAGGCTTGTGTCAACCTAATCGAATTAGAACTCTTCTAATTAATTAGGTTCAAGACATGCTAAGCCCATGTGTTATAATTAATTAGAATTCTTCTAAATTAATTATTGAATTAAACTCTTTAATTCATAAGAACCTACAAGTCAAGTTGATGTCTAGCAATGTGTCATGACTATTCAGAAGATGTAAAATTTTGATGGAACAACCAAAACATCCTTCTGTGAAAAGTTATCATGCAATTCAATCATTCGATCAACTAACATCCTAGATAAGCCATGGGCATGAAATCATGTCAAGTTCAAATATCTATCTACATATATTTCAATCTGATGATGATGACTCAGTTGATTAAACATTAAATTTTTTTTTTAATTTTCATCCTACTTTAGCCAAAGATTTCTTAAGTCATCATCCTATGAGATCACATAGGATGTTCTCTCCTTTTATAAGGAGTGATCGATTCTTTGTGGACCACTCACAATCTTTATTCATACTTCATCATATCCAGAATTTTCTATATATATCTCAAAGAATCATGCTAGAAAATGGATTAAGATATAGATCCATATATGCAAAGTACCATGATGATCTTAGGTCTAAGGATCACTTGCATCACATCCATCAGAGAATCATCTATTGACATGTTAGGAAGATTTCATCAGATTTTTTCTCTGTGGATCAATTCAGTGAACTCATTATCCAATGAGCATTCATATCTTCATATTAGTGTTCCCACAAGTAATTGTGAGATCAGTTATCTTCTTCATCGAGTATATATAGGATGTGCCAATCTTACTGATATCATTGATCCCGACTCAGTAATCCTACGACTGAAAATATTTTAGATCAGAACTATCAAGATTTTAGGTCTCACTGACATAATCTCATCATGATCCTAAAATCATTATTTTAATTTATGAGGTTTATCATAATCTTAATTAAGTCATAAATAAGATATAGCATATGATGAAATATAATGTCTCTTATTGTTATCAAATAAATAATGTCATGTGCATGAGTATGGAGATAACATAGAACAGTCCCATCGTATCATCAATGTGATTGGTTTATCAGGTATTATTCTTTCAAGCTCTCACTTGCACTAAAGTCAATCACTCCTATACCTAATGCTTATGCTATCAAGGTGATGGTCAAACTACTGCAGTGACAAGGTCTTAGTGAATGGGTCCTTTATGATGTTCTTGGTGTCTACTCGCTTTATGATCACATCACAAATAAGGTGGAAGTGTCTTAGAATGTGTTTGGATTTCTGGTGAAACCTTACTTCTTTTATTTGAGAAACAGCCCAAGTTTATCATAATAAAGTGGCATAAGATATTCAATCTTTGGAACCACACCTAACTCAATGATGAACTCCATCAGGCTCTTCCTTAGCAACTCTATTTGCAATAATGTATTCCACCTCAATAATTGAGTTAGCTATAGTCTGCTGTTTGGAAGTCTTCCAACTCATTGTTCTTCTAGTACTTTTTAAGTATTTAAGAATATTTTTCACGACTTTTCAATGATCCTTTTCGGGATCTGTCTGAAATCTACTTGTTATGCCTAAAGTATAAGCAAAACTAGGCTTGATACATAGCATAGTATACATAATCGATCTCACAACCAAACCATAAGGGATTGTGCTCATTTTTTTTGTCTTTTCTGGTGTTTTAGGAGATATCTTTTTAGAGAGATATATGCCATGATTTATGGGTAAGTAAACTCTTTTACATCCATCCATGTTAAACCCCTTCAACATAAAATCTATATACCTAGATTAGAACAAGTTTAGCATCCTCTTTAGATCTATCCCTATAGATCTTTATAGTTTATACCAAGTATATAGGATGCTTCATCGAAATTTTTCATGGAAAGCTTCTGTGATAGCCAAGCCTTGATCGATTGTAATATTGAGACACATTTCCAATTAGTATGTCATTTACATACCAAATCAAAAAGATAACAGTACTACCACTTGTCTTTTTGTACATACATGGTTCATCTACGTTTTTGATAAAGCCAAACGATTTGACTGTTTTATTAAAATGGATATTCCAACTTCTCGATGCCTGCTTTAATCTATGGATAGAACTCTTTAGCTTACATATTTGATTTGTCCTCCCACTAGAGATAAATTTTTCGGACAGAGATGTAGCTATAGTAAGCAAAATCCTAATGGATGTGAGTCCGTTTGCAGCCTCTTGGGATCACACCCTCAGACGTATCAACCAAAGTCCATACTTGGTATACATGGAGTCTATTTCGGATTTTATAATCTTAAGCTACTGTTAGAATCACTACTCATTACTATTTTTGAATAGATCATGAGATCATCATTCTCAATGATGTGTGGCTTGTTGTTATTCTCAATGATAAATTCATATCATGTACTCTATTTTGACCTTCGGAGGGGAGGTGTTATGGTTGTGCCTCATCAATGGACACTTCTGATTGAGGATCAATTTGTAGACTCTCCACAATTATTGTGGGATTATTTGCAGGTCTTGAATTTTTTCAAGTTCAACTATCCTCCCACTGTTCCTTATTACATAAACTCTTTTTTCAAGAAAGTGGCATGCCCACTGACAAATACTTTTTATTCAGTAGAATGATAGTAGTATCACATACCTTCTTAGGATAATCTACAAATCTGTACTTATTTGATCTTGCACTGAGCTTATGTCCATCAACTCTTTTCACATAAGTAGGGTAGCCTTATATTTTTAGATGTTTGAGGCTCGGTCTCTTTTCTTTTCATATCTCATATGGTGTATTAGAGATAGATTTAGATGATAATTTGTTTAAAGCATATGTAGCGATTTCTTAGGTATATCCTTAGAATGAGATCGAAAGATTTGTGAAGTACATTATGGACCACACTATATTCAATAAAGTACGATTCTTTCTTTGCGCAATAAAATTTAATTGTGGTATATAAAGAGTCCATTCAAAGAGGATTCCTTTTTCTTTAAGATGATTAAGAAATTCATTAGTTAAGTGTTCATCCTCTCGATCAAATTAAAGAGCTTTAATACTTTTATCAGTTTATTTTTTAACCATTCTTTGCTACTCCTTGAACTTATCAAAGGCTTTGGACTTTTATTTCAGCAAACACATATATCCAAATCTTGACAAATCATTAGTAAAAATGTAGGAGTATTCATCTCTGGCCTGTGTTGTCATTGGGCCACAAATATTCATATGTATGAGCCCTAATAACTTGTCTTTTCTCTATATCTAACAAAATGGAGTCTTGGTCATCTTTTCCATAGGACAAGATTTACAAGTTCCATATAATTCAAAATCATATGGTTCAATTTCTTTTTTTTTTGTATAACTTGTTTATTCTTGACCACCAATATGACCAAGTCGATAGTGCTGGAGATATGTGATCTTCATATCTTTCTTTTCTTATTTTCATCAACATGAAAAACATCATTATTGAGCGATTGAAATATGAGATCATTATCAACATATCCATAAAATTCATTGGACTGATAAATAGAGCAATCTTTGTCTACTCTTTTATTTCAGAACTATGTTCAAGTAACAACAGTATAGGAATAATGTTTCTAATGATTTCAGGCATGTGATAGTAGTCTACTAATCACATAACTTTGCCCGAAGGCAACTTTAACATATAGGTTTCTATAGACTTGGCCTAGATGGACTCTCCACTAGCGCCAATCTGCTCAGAGTCACTTTCCAGCTTTCTCATTTTATACAATCCCTGCAACGATTTATATAAGTGGAAACTATATATGGTATCTAATACCTAAGAATCTGAAGCTGACGTACTTAATAATAAATTTTTTTTGTATCATATACAATTCTTTAGCAGATGCAATCTTTGAATTCTTTTGTTGCTTCACATTGCAAGACAGCTCTTGCAATTTGTTTTTCAATACCCAACTTTGATGCAGTAGAAATAGGTACTTTTGGCAGAGACATTCTTCGCATTCCTCTCCTTGGAGATGCTATATTTTGGGAGTGATTATAGGAATATATCTTAGCTTAGCTCACCATCCATAACAAGACCCAACTGATCTAATCGTGTGATCAAGTCAATTATTTTGAGCACGTGGTTTTGCACAGATGTGCCATCACTCATCTTAGCACGAAACAACTGCTTGGATATCTCATATCCAACAGTTCTCCTATGCTCTCCATATAAGTCTTTTAGATTGAGAAGTATGGACTGAGGATGCTCTTATGTTGTCTTTGCAATTCATTGCTCATGAGGCTACTAGATATACTTGACAGTGGTACTGTCATTTTATCACATTTTAAAAAGCAGCTCTTTCCTCTGTAGCATCATCCCCGATCAGATCGGGATAGAAGTATGAAAGATATAGAAGATTTTCTCTCGAATAAGAACTATTTTCAAATTCCGCAATTAGTTCACATAGTTTGGTTCGATCAGCTTGTTGGCATCAAGTATGCTACGCAGTGTAAGTGAAGTGTCATGATGTAGATGAATCTATAATATACAAGAATAATACATTAACAGACTATTCATGATGGCATGCACAATTAGATGAGGTCTTTTATCTAATTGCATCTCCTACTTATTGGCAAATTCCATTGCCCTTTAATATGGAAAACAAGAAACTCTATCAGTAGGTTTTTTAGTGGGGTTGAGATCTTAATTCTTCATAAAAGCTTTGTGGATAGCACAATAAATCTTTATGAGTTCAAAGATAGGTAATTCTTACCAATTGCATCTTATGCAACTTTCAACATCTTTTTTACCTCTAAAACAGTTATAGCCTTGTAGATAGCATAACAAACTACAATATTTTTATTAAGTCATATCTTTCATTCTCATATAGTCATATCTGAATAATACCATCTTTATGGATCACACAACAAGGCAACATCATTCAAATATACCATAAGTATCATTATGTACTAAGTTAATATCATATCAGTCCTCATAGCAAGCCTTGTGAATAGTACAACAAACTCATTACAGATCTTGATATACTCAATTACTTAGCATTAAGGTATGGGTAATATTCTTAACACTTCGTCATTGTGACTTAATATGATTTTGAAAGAGATTTTGGTCTATCTGGTCTCATGCACATCCATAATATATATATATCCATCACAAGCATAATATTCATCTAACTACCATTACAAGAGTATAAATTAAAATGGATGGTTATGGACTTTTCTCTAATGTAATCTATTCGAGCTACTTAGGTGGATTACGGGTGTTATCCTAGGAACACCATAGATTTGGCTATTTCATAGTTGATCTTGATGCTTCCCTACTCTTGACCTGCCTGGTAGTCCTGTCTTTATTTTCATGAAGACTTGATGAATACTCCATCTTCTTTCTTTATTCGTAAATATAAAGAAACTTATTCTATTTATTTACAAATAAATATTTCTATCCTTTTATATTAATATGTAAAAACTCCAATCAGCAGTTGTAAAATGTATAGGAAGGAAAAAGAAAAATATAGCCAGAAATATGAATGCATTAGGAGCATCCAACCCCTATTTTAAAATTACAATAATTGCAAATATATCTATACATTCAGTCATCATAGATACATTCACATATACATCTATCACATCAGTATTTTTAATCCATAACCATCTATCATGCAATTTATAATAATTATATAAAGTATTAAATTAAGCTACTTATGTTATTCTAGTTGTGATATTATTCATGCATATGTCACTAAGAATTATGATGTTATTTTTTTGGGCGCAAGACCTACCTAGGGTTTACATGTGTCTTTGGTCCAACTCTTGGGCCAATAATTATGAAATCTTGATTTGGATTCAACTCTTGACCCAATCAGAATTTTCAATTGTCATATAGGTTCAACTTTTGATGCAATGTCAATTATGGGTCAGCCACATGTCACCTTTTGACTTAAGTTAACCAACTCTTAAACAAATCCTAATCCAATTAGGTTTACAAAGATTTAGTCAACTATGATTCAAATCCTAATCCAATTAGAACAATGATAATTTGGTCAACTTTAATTCAGCAAGAATCCTAATCCAATTAGGATATGAATTTGAGTTGATCTCTAATCATAAATCCTAATCTCATTAGGATAATGAATTTCTATCAAGATTAATTCATTCTAAACCTTAAATTGTGTTTGAAGCACCTTTTCAATGGATCAAATTGCAGCTGCCCATGTGCCTTGATCATGAACCATGGTGAGATGCCTCACCATGACTTTTGCCCAATCTCAGGTGACAGGCCATGGCTGCCTTGGTACTTAGGCACATGCATTACATGCAACAGCCCTATGTCCTGCCCAATCTCAGGTGGCCAGCCATGGCTGCCTTGGTACTTAGGCACATGCATTACATGCAACAGCTCTATATCCCACACATCATATGCACAAGGCAGCGATTCTATAGAAAAATCAGGTGGTAATATGCTGCCCAAACTTGTCATACAAGTCCTAAAGTCATGGAATCTCATCCCAAGGTTTGATCATTGATAGAACCATTTTGTTCTTGACATAAATGCAATAAATCAACAATTAAAACATTATGTGAAAAATCAAATGTGATATATTATGAATTAGATCTAATCTATATCACAACAATAACATAATACTTGATTGAATCAATTAAGGATGACTCTTATACCACTGTTGAGATTCGTATTTGCAGTGGAATATGGGAATTTAATTTTTTTTTCATGGATTTAACAATTGAAAGCCTTTTGATGCAAATCCTAGAATCCAAAATCATTTTGATGATCACAATCAAATAGATAGAGATAGCAAATAAAACATCTAAGAAAAAAAGGATATCTCCAAGAAGATCTTGATTAATCGCTGATTGGCAGGTTTCTTGATTTACATTCATAAGACTCCAAGTGTATGTCCTCCAACAGTGATCCACACAGAAATGAATCAAGGACTCTCCTTCAGGCTTTTTTTGAATCCTTTTTCGAAGAATCCAGCATACCCTCTCCTTTTTCTTTTCCAAGAATCTTTCTTGATTTCTTTCTTCCTCTGCCAAGAACTCTTCTTGGCTTGCTTTTCTTGGGTGTCCAACCCTTGGACATGAGGCACTAAGGTAGGAAAACCCCTTTAGTGTGTGATGTCACAAGGAGGCATTATGGGATTTATGGCGTGAGGATCTTGTCTAAAACCTTCATGCAAAACCCTCTCATGTGCGCACAAAAATGAGGCATTAAGCCTCTTTCACGTGAAATCTCAAGGGGCATGGGCCTTTTTGGATAGATCTTACAAGAGGGCATTAACTCTTAAATAGGAAAAGAGATAGGTGGCATTTAAATTCCTATTGGTTACCAAACTTTGACACAATCAAAGTTAGTTAGGAGTTTGTGTTATAAGGATTTGATTGTGTCAATCTTTGACAAAATCAAATCTTTAATTAATCAATCTTTGACTAATCAAAGTTCTTGAGGGATTAGTTAGGGTTTTACATGTACTAGCATGCGTATGGCCCTAACTAAGATTTAAACTAAATCCAATTAGGTCCTCCAATGCCTAATCATAACTCCACGATCAATTCTTTTTTATGTGTAACTCATTGGGTTTCACATCTAGCCAGCAGTAGGTCCAGACTTGTGTCAACTTAATCTAATAAGAACTCTTCTAATTAATTAGATCCAAGATATGTTAAGCCCATGCATTATAATTAATTAAATTTTTTTTAAATTAATTACTGAATTAAACTCTTTAATTTATAAGAATCTACAAGTCAAGATTGATGTCTAGCAACGTGTCATGACTATCTAGAAGAATTTTGATAGAACAACCAAAATATCCTTTAGTAGAAAGTTACTGTGCAATTCAATCATTCGATCAATCAATATTTTAGATAAGCTATGGGCATGAAATCATATTGAGCCTAATATCTATCCACATGTATCTCAATCTGATGATGATGATGATTCGATTTATGAAACATTAGAAATTTTAATTTTTATTTTGTTTTGGCCAAAAATTTTTTGAGTCATTATCTTATGAGATCACATAAGATATTCTTTCCTTTTATAAGAAGTGATCGATTTTTTGTTGACCACTCACAATCTCTATGCACACTTCACCATATCTAGAACATCTCACATGTCTCAAAGAGTCATGTTAGAAAATAGATCAAGATATAGATCTATATACGTATGGTACCATAGTGATCTTAGGTCTAAAGGTCACTGACACCACTTCCATCAGAGAATTATCTATTGACATGTTAGTAAGACTCCATCAGATGTTCTCTCTATGGATCAGTTCAGTGAACTTATTCTCCAATGAGCACCTATATTCTCATATTAGTATTTTCATATAAGTGATTGTGAGATCAACTATCCTCTCCATCGAGCATACATAAGATCCTACGATGGGAAAAGCTTTAGATCAGGGCTATTAAGATTTTAGGTCTCACTAACATGATCTTATCATGGTCCTAAAATCATTATCCTAATCTATAAGGTTCATCATAATCTTAATTATGTCATAAATAAGATATAGCATATGATGAAACATAATATCTTTTTTATAGTTATCAATAAATAATGTCATGTACATGAGTATGGAGATAACATAGAACAGTCCCATCGCATCATCTATGCGATTGGCTTGTAGGATACTATCCTTTTATGATTCTTTACGAACCATACTATGGTTCGGAAGCTATGAGAAGTCATTGGTGTGCAGATTTTTCTGAGGTAGCATTCGATTATAACAGCATAGATAGCTGGCCCTGAAACCAATCGCCAACAACCTGCCAACAGCCCACTACTCTGGCTCGAGTGGTTGCTAACCGCCTAACAAACCTTCTCCTGTAAAAAGAGAAAGGGGATGCCAAAGGGGAGAACTTTCTGAATACTATCTCTTGCTACTGTTTTCATTATCTTCTTCTATTATTCTCCCTCTTTGACTGTCACTAACTAAAGCATCGGAGGGTCCCCCATCGAAGAAACCCTCACCTCTTTCTTCGGTGTGCGCGGACTTTCTTTGCAGATGACTAGGATCCTAACTGGTGTCTGCCCACTCTAGCTAGATGAGCGGCCTGAGCTATTGGAGAGATGCAGCAACGGATTGGTGTTAGAAGAAGGGTCTTACCCCATTTTAAAAAAAAGATGGCGAGAACCTGATCGTATCGAAAGTCATCTCTGCACAGTGCACATGATGCGCAAACCATTGGGGAACAGCCTTCCCGATAATTCATGATCCTGAATCCGGACCTGATTGATGCTCTGACTGAATAAGTCCAAGTGCTCACAGCTGTTGTACTGTAACTACAGCAGGGCACGATGAGGATACAAGTTTCTCTAGCAGCCTCATCTCAATATAGTTGTTGGACCCATGTATAAGGGTCAGAACGAGGACACTAGCACACAAATTTGGTTCAAGCCTCATGCTGACGATCTTGATTGGCTGAACCGGCTCTATGCATCTTGCTTTAACACCATCGAAGTTCAAGAAAAGATGATTGAAGATATTGATCACCAGAGCCATCCAAAGAGGACTCCACTTTGAGCCTCTCTCCACACTCTCCACACCAACATTATTCTCGACGTGAAGATGATCTCGAGAGAAAGGTTCGAGAATTGGAATGCCGTATTGGTGAATTTTAGATGGGGAGTGATCAACAGAATGATGGCTTTAGCTTCAACACCCAGCCACCATTCTCTCGAGAGATCCTGAGCGAACTGATTCAAGCCTTACAATGGCTCGATCAATCCATTCGACCATCTAGAGGGATACAAAGTTCTCATGATGCTGTAGGGGGCATTCGATGTCCTCTTTTGCCTTGCCTTCCTAGCAATTCTCAAAAAGAGTGCGAGAGAGTGGTTCTCCAGTCTCCCTTGAGGATGGATCCACTTTTTCAAATAGTTGGGAAAGAAGTCTGTCATGCACTACGGCAACCAAAGGCCATAGTCGAAGAACAATGATAGCCTCTTCTCTATTGAGCAAAGAGAAGAAAAATTACTAAGAGATTACATGGTGCATTTTAACGTCGTCACACTTGAAGTTCGTGACTTCAACGTGTCCGTCGCTATGTCAACAATGAAGTGGGGACTCAAAGATGAATGCCTGATCTTCTTCCTCAATAAAAATTTTTTGAAGGACTACACCAATCTCTTTGTCTGAGCATGAAAATATGCACAAGCTAAGGAGCGCAAAGTCCTTCATTAGCAAGAAGGAGAGAAGAATGGTGGGAAGAAGAGAGCCTGTGAAGAAGATTGCGAAGCATGAAAGAAAGGGGAGAAATCCACCTCTAGAAGTAAAAGAGGATGAAGAGTCCCCAGTAGCCAGTAGCGCTTCCACGACTGCACTCCACTTTTTGCCCCATGCGCTCAGATTTTAATGTGGATCGAAGGCCAAGACTACATACGTAGGCCTGAAAAAATGAAGGCACCACCGAACCAAAGGGACAGAAAAAAATACTACTGCTTCCATCGAGATCACGGCCATGACATTGAAGAATGTTGCCAGCTAAAGGATGAGATTAAAGATTTGATCCACTGGGAATACCTTGGGAAGTATGTTCGAAACGAGAAAAGTTTCGAGTAGAGATCACATCGAAAGAACACCAATGTGGATGACAATCTCAATAACAACCCGATGCCTGGTATAATCAACATGATCTGGGGGCTTGCAGGTGGCAGGGGCAGGAGGTGAAGAAGCTAAAGGATTTGCCCAGAAGAGGCAGCGATCGGAGAAGCAACCTCTCCTCCAATGATGTTATTTCATTTTCTAACAAAGATGTAGGCAGAGTTCAAACTCATAATGATGTTATTGTTGTTTCAATGACAATAGCAAATTATGATGTAAAATGAATTTTCGTTGATAATAGAAGCTCTACCGATATTTTGTTTTACGATATACTCCAAAGAATAAAATTGCCCAAAGAATGACTCAAGGGAATTGATGCACTGCTGGTTGGATTCTCTAGTGACTCAATAGCTATAGAAGGGAAAATGGAATAGCCTGCAATCACAAGAAAACCACCTTGGCAAGCAATTGTGCTATTCAACTTCCTTGTGGTTTGAATACCCTCAGCATATAATGTAATCCTAGGGCAATCTGGATTGAATGCTCTGAGAGTTGTTGTCTCAACATACTATCTACTTGTCCATTTTCCAACAAAGAATAGAACTGGAGAAATGAGGGGATCAGGTAGTTGCTAGACAGTGCTTCATAGCAACAGTCTAAGGAAGTAAGCCCAAATAGACTTCAACCAATTGAAGGGTTGGATTTAAGAAAAGATAAGGATGAAAGCTGAGATGAAACAGAGGAGCAGCTCATTAAGATAAAAGTAGAAAGCGATCCCGACCAAACTGTCCCAAATATCTCAAGAAGCAGTGGAATGACTTTCTTCGAACAAATGTTGATATGTTCGCCTAGTCGATGTTTGATATACTAGGTATTTCCCCCAATGTAATCACAAAAACTGAATGTTGATCCTCATCATTATCCTATTCGGCAAAAGAAAAGCTTTGCTCCAGAAAGGCAAAAGGTGATAGAAGAGGAAGTTGATAAGCTCCTTAAGATAGGATTCATCCAAGAAGCACATTATCTGGAATGGATTGCCAACATGGTCATGGTAAAGAAAGTTAGTGGCAAATGGAGGATCTGCATTGATTACACTGATCTAAATAAAGCTTGCCCCAAAAATATTTCTTTTTGCCAAGAATAGACTAATTGGTAGATGCTACTTTGGGCCACAAGCTCTTAAGTTTTATGGGTGCATTCATAGATTACAACCAAATTCACATGGCACCAAAAGATGAAGAAAGACAGCCTTTGTAACTGAATAAGGGCTATATTGTTATGAGATGCCATTCAGATTGAAAAATGCAGGTGCAACCTACCAGTGCCTCATCAACAAAATCTTTAAGGAATAGATTGACTGTAACATGGAGGTGTATGTAGATAATATGCTAGTCAAAAGCATAGAAGATGATTAGCATATTGCCGATCTCAATGAGGCTATTAATGAGCTCAAGTGTTACCAAATGAGGTTGAACCCAAGCAAGTATGCATTCCGAGTAAACTTTGGAAGGTTTTTAGCCTTCATGGTGACCTAGTGAGGAATTGAAGTAAATTCGGAGAAGATCCTAGCATTTGTGGAAATGAAGCATCTGGCCAATAAAAGAAAAGTTCAATGCTTGATTGGAAGGATAGCAGCACTAAGTCGATTTATATCTAGATCGATTGAAAAGTGCCTCCCATTCTTCAAGATAATAAGGCAAATGAAGAACTTTGAGTGGTTAGATGAATACTGATCTACTTTTGAAGATCTCAAGAAGTACTTGGCATCGGCACCCCTCTTGTCAAAGCCTATCTAAGGTGAGAAACTATATATATACTTATCTATTACCTCACAGACAATCAGTTCAATTCTCGTTCGAGAGGAAGCTGGTGTGCAAAAGTCGATGTATTATACCAGTAAAGTCCTAAGAGATGCAAAAATCAGATATACAAGAACTAAGAAGTTAGTTTATGTGCTCATCATCGCTAGCAAGTATCTTCAATCGTACTTCCAAACTTATACAATTGTTTTAACCTATCAACACTTGAAGACTGAGGAGACTAGATACGTCTAGTCATCTGACAAAGTGGGCAATCGAGTTTGAAGAATTCGACATGAAATTTCAATCCCGTACTGCAATAAAGGCACAAGTACTGGTAGATTTCATCATCAAATGCATGATCCTTGAAGAAAAGCCAAGTACAAATGCTTGTGAACCAGAGATTGACATAGAAGACAACTAATGGATATTGTATGTGGATGGAGCCTCAAATTCTTAGGAAAGTGGTGCAGGTTTAATTGTGGCCAATCCCGATGGAGTGGTTGCCAAGTATGCATTAGGATTGAACTTCGGTACAACAATTAATGTAGCTGAGTACGAAGCATTCATCATGGGACTGAAGATCACTAAGGAGCTCGGTGCAGAAGTCAAGGTGTTCTCTGATTCTTAGCTTATCATGAACCAAGTGTGAGGCGAGTATGAAGCAAAGGATCCCATGATGTTTAGATATCTACAAAAGATAAAGGATCTCTCCATAAGCTTTAGAAAGCTTGATGTTCAATGGATACTGAGATCGGAGAATACTCAAGCTGATGTACTTTCCCACTTAGCCACTTCAAAGTTTACTGATTTGGGATGGAAGATCTACATTGAACATCTAAAGATCCTAAGCATCGAAGAAGCTCCAAGCATCAACCAGATCAATAACGAGCCGAGTTGGATGGACCCACTGATTGAATATTTAACCAACGGTACCACTCCAGCTAATAAAGAGACAAGAAGAATCAAATGGCAAGCCTTGACCAGTTATATAAGAAGTCATTTTTAATGTCATTATTTAGATGCCTAAGGCCATCTGAGGTTGATTATGTACTTTAGAAAGTGCTCGAAGGTATCTGTGGCAATCATTTAGGAGGTAGATCATTAGCCTATAAGGTGCTCTGTCAAAGATATTACTAGCCTTTAATGCAAAAAGATGTGGAAGACTTCCTTCAAAAGTACGATCGATGTCAAAAGAATGCCAATATCTAGTAGAAGCCGGCATCTCAGCTCACCCCTATGTCATCTTTGTGGCCTTTTGCGATATGGGATGGGACATCCTCAGTCCATTCTCAATGGCATCAGATCAAAGAAATTTTTTCATGTAACAATTGATTATTTCATAAAATAGATGGAAGCTGAATCTTTGGCACAAATTACCAAATAGAAGGTCAGAGACTTCATTTGAAAGTCAATAATATGCCGATTTGGGCTTCCAAGGATGATTATAATTGATAACGACTGTTAGTTCGATAATATGAAGTTCAAAGATTTTTGCCTAAAAGTTTATATTGAACATCGATTCATTTCTATTAGACATTCCCAATCTAATGGAGAAGTCGAGGTCACCAACTGAACTATCCTTCAAGGATTGAAAAAGTGGTTAAATCAAGGCAAAAGATTTTGGGCAGATGAGCTATACAGTGTGCTACGAGCGTATCGGACAACACCTTGAACACCAATTGGTGAAATATCCTTCAAGCTAGCCTTTGGTATAGAAGCTGTTATCCTAGTTGAGATCGATTTACCATCACTTAGAGTGGAGAGCTTCAATGAGCATAAAAACTCGGATCATCTCTGCATCGATCTCAATTTTCTTGAAGAGGTGAGGGAGCGAGCTCGGATCAGAATAGCTTCTTATTAGCAAAAGGTGGCCTGTTGTTACAACTCTCGAGTAAAGTCGAAGTCCTTCAGATGTTGTAATCTTGTCCTTCATCAATTTGAGGTCTCTAAACCTATTGAGCAAGGCAAGTTAGCTTCGAATTGGGAAGGATCCTATCGAATTTTTGATGTGATTCGATCGGGATCATATGGAATTGAAGGACTAGATGGTACTCCTATACCTCGGACTTGGAATTCTAAAAATCTAAGGGTGTATCATCAGTGAGTTTTATTAAATGAATTAGCAGTGCAATCCTCATTTCAAACACTTATGTGTTGCTAAATATTATGATTCACCTCGATTCTCATTGATGTCACTTTGGCCTATGTTTTACATCATGCACGACAATTTTATTTCGAGTCAATAAGATTCAATATTAAACACAAAAGTGGCAAACAAAAATCATGGAAGAAATTATTTCATAGATGAAGTTATCTTTACAAATTCATCTGCTACATTCTTCATTAAAAAAAGAGATACAAAATATATACAAAGCATCTTATGATCTCCTACATTCCTTGGATCTCTCTGATGATCTCTTATGACTATTGGAGCCTTCAGGATATTTGGGCGGCCTTCTCGAATCTTTAGGGGCTTTGGTCCTTGGTCCCTCAATGTAGCCATGACTCTCCAATGTTCTGCTAATGGCGATAGCTACTTTAAGAGAAGTCTTGGTGATGTGGGAATATGCGTTTGAAGAAGCACTCCAAACTTTATGGCATAGCTCCTCGACATCGATATCCATCAAAGTCAAGAATGCTGGATCAATGTTGGGAAAGAACTCCTTCACCTTGGTGATGCATCAATTGAAGCCCATTTTGTATGCTCAAAAGAACGAGCCCATGTTCTCAGCAAGTGCTCGTATCTTGGTCACGAAGATAATTGCCTTTGAGACCTTTTTCTATCTTCAAGGTGTACCATATTTCCACAAAAGGAACAAGCCTTCCAAGTAGGTTGCAAGAATAGAATAATCAAAAAGATAATAAAAGAAGTAAAGGACATCAGATGAAAATCTTCAAAAGAAAAATACTTTATTTCATTATCAGATCTTTTGCTACAAGCTTGTCACAAAGGATGAAAACAAAATAAAAGATGAGTACATAAGGTTATGCTTCAGCAGTAACCTTTGGATTCAACTGGTCTTCGAGTAAGTTATCCTTGAAGTCTCCAGCTAGAGCCGAAGAAGAGACATCGGCAATGGCTTCAGAGCAAACTTTTGCCTATGCCTGATTGGGAGCGAGTGCCTCGACATCCATGGTGATCGTCGCTTCTGCAAGAGTGATGAGATCTGAACGAGTAGCTGCTTCGGGAGAAGTAGCCTCATCCTCTCATCTTCGTTATCCACTGGCTCTCTCATCCATAGGACGATGCGGTTGATGTCGACCTCAAAAAAGAATTCCTTCACCTTCTCAAGACACTTCTTAAAGCTGATGTGATAGGAGGAGATGGCACGCTCAGCGACTTCGGACTTGAAGTCATCAGATGCTTTATACTCTACTACTGTAGCTGCCACCCACTTCACCCTCTCCTCAATAGCAAGAAGGGCTGCATCGGTTTTCTTCTTATAATGCCGATGATCGGCCAAGTCACTTCTCCTCTTCGACTATTCCCTCTGGACATCTTGCTCCCGAGACTTTACCCTCCGAGCTTCATTAAGGTCAGCCTCCAATCGAACCTTATCTTTTTCAGCCTTCTTGGAAGTAGCCTTCAACTCCTCAACTGTCCATAACTTCTCCTCAAGAGAAGCCTTAGCATGATCATGTTCCGCTAAGGTTTCCCTAATGAGGATAAGTGAGTGCATCATCAGCATAAGGAATGCGAGTTACAAAAAAAGAAGAAAAGAAGGGGGAAAAAATAAAAGAGAGGAAGAACTCACCACGATGATGCTAATTGAACTAGCATCTATGGCATTCTCAACTGAAAGATTCTTTCCTAGCTTTCGATTTACTGGAAGAATGAGAAGATCCATCAGCCCACTAGCAAGTTGACCGTCCATCAATGCCGATGCGTCCTTCCTCAATGTCTTCATCAGCATCACAGTCTCCTAAGCAATAAGTTCGTAAGGAGGTCAGTCGCCCCTCGAAGGTCTCAGAGCTGCACCAATCGGTATCATGACCTCCACTTTGGTCTGAGAGACGTTAGAAGCCACCGACCTTGGAGCAATTTCTTCCTCTTTAAGGGCTCAGCCTCTAGGTGCAAGCCTGATATCTTTTTGCCCCTCGTTTGCATGGCTTCAATGTCATCGATTGTTAACTTCATTTTTGCAATGGTAAAGCAAAAAGAGAATTAGAAGCCTGTAATGAGGAAAGACAAAATAATAAGTGTGAAGAACAAGAACATACATTGAGGAGCAACGTGGCTGATGGCTGGTCGTACAGTTCGCGCTCGATCAATAGGTTCTTGAATTGGGAGACATGGATATCAATCAATTTCTGATAGTCTCCTAGATCCTCTTCGAGAGGATCCCTCCTAGTGTCCTGCTTGAGTTGAGGCTTGTCCTAGGTGATCCTAAAGCCCTAAGGCTGATCTAAAGACATAAAAAAGTACCTATTCTTTCCACTATATATAGAACATGGTAGGCTAGCTATGATCTTACACTTCGGGTGAGGGGAGAAGTACCACCACTCCTTGTCGTAAGGGTGCTTCAAAGAAAATAAAGACCTAAAAGATGAACATCTAGGAGAAATCTTGACGATGTCATAAATTAAAATGAAGGCGATCAAAGATCGAATCCCATTCAGAGCTATTTGAGTGGGAAGGATCTTATAATAATCTAATATGTTATAGATGAAAGGATAAAGAAGAAATCAAAGATCAGAGAGGAGTGCCTCATAAAAGGTGACACAACCTTTTAGGAGAATGGCAATCCTATCATCCTTACTAGATGCAACTAACCTAAAGGAAGAAGAGATGAAATATTGAATTCAGAATTTTCGCAAGTCAGATTCAACAAGATGAGACTCTTCATGGTCGGATCCCAGAGATGCATAGCCCCGACCACGAGGAGCTTCATCAGAGACTCTTTGTGGAGCAACCTTATGCCCTCTTGGAGAAGAAGAACTAGTTGGTTCAAGACTATTATCTTTCCTATGTCTATAAAGGGCCATAAGGTCAAAGGAAGAGAAACAAAGACCTTTGGAAGTAACATAACTATCGGATATACGAAGTGAAGGTAGAGGCTAAGGGCTAGGAAGCTAAAAAACTCAACTTCAAGGATGAAGAATTAAAGGATGAACCAGTCGAAGGACTTCTTATCGAGAGTGTAGTTAGAAGACATTAAAGCTACTATCTAGAAAGAAAACTTCAAGAATAGTAGATGCTGCAACAATGGTAGAAAGGTGGAGGCCAAGCCCAAATGACCTTATTAATAAGGGGACATCAATGGCTATGATCCTCTGACTCTTACCATCCGGCGCTATGGGAACTACCACTTGGCGTCGTTTGGTGGGTCGAGGTGGCATACTGAAAATCATCTCTTTTTGAAGTCATTATGACTCAAATTTCGCTCTGACATTACTGCAGAAAGGATGTGACAGTCACTTTTTTCAAATTCAGATGGTGTGCCCCTTTGTACGTCATGACGGGTAATTAATGTAAGATGACAGTGCAACAATTCGGTAACGGGACTCATGCAGTTACAAGCACAAAATGGTAATTGGATCCACAAGTGCCAGATGACTCTAGGTCATATAGTTAAAGCGTAGTTTCGGCAACAATCTGGTGCAAGTCACTGACGTCTCTAAATGCTACCCATCGAACCAGAACTCTCATCACATCGGTGAATACATGAAGTGATATTCAACTACTCTAATTGTATCAACGAAGCCTCACAAAGATAAAGGAGCTCACTGCGACACACAACCTCGGGGATCCAAGTGATGATCTACTTCCCAATACCGAACAAGAAAAGCAAATAGAGAGCAAGATGAGATACTTTTCGGACTGGAAAGTGGGGGGGGGAGTGTTAAGCAATATTTAGTCCACTTGATGATGTATGCAATTTTCGAAGATGTGGCGAACACTTGGTGTTATGATATGGATGAAGGAACCAGATCTAGGGTTTCAGGGTTAGATCTTGAAATTTTTTCAAGATCATGAAGCGGAAGACTAAAATAAATCAAAATTTATTTTATAAAATCAGAAAATCTCTAGAACTAAGATCCTATTATATGATTATTATATGGTATTAAATCAAAAATTAAAATATATAGAGAATGAACTACATATTGATCATATCAATATGTTTCTATGCTACATCTAATGTATGTAATAAACAATAGATCAGATCTATTACCTTGCAAGTTAGACATTCTAACATTGCTGATCTGGGCTCGAGGATGATGTTGTGAGCCACACATGCATCCGGCCTCTAGGAGTCATCCACACGAGCCCACGGATCTCGATCAGAAGTCCTGCTCTAGGAAATCAGCACAGTATGCTAGTACTATGCTGATCCTTCTTTGATGGTTGATCAGGTACCTTCTTCTTCTTGATTTGGACTCTTTCAAAGATGAGAAGTAGGAGAAGGAGATTCAGATCTTAGAGGCTCTCAGAAAACTCAAGATGGGGAAGGAAAGAGATGAACACAACAACCCTAGAAGAAGACCCTCTTCTTCTTCTCTTTGCTCTCTCTAGACATCCTATTTTGTGTCTATTATATCTCCATGCCCCAACTTTTTTTCTCTTTAATTTTTGGACACCCTAAAGGTCTCTCTTCGATCTTTTTTTTACAAAAATTTCATAAAAAAATTCATTTTATATAGAGAGATATGATAGAGTCCTTGTCTAGGTCAAATACCTAGTCAAGGTTTATCCAAACATGGCAAGATAAGGGGCACCCAACTCTTGGACGCCCCCTCCATCTTTTTGTGCATGGACCAACAGCAAAGGGTGCCTATCAAGTGCCATAAAAGCCATGAAAATCTCAAAAAAAATTTGGATAAAATCAGTGTAAAAAGGAAAGAGTTTTGGATTTCTAAAATTTTATCTCATAGAATTTGAAATCCAAACTTATTCCTACTTTGATTTGATCCACAACCATCTTCCATGTAAGAAAGAAGAGAGAAAATCTTTTGGGTGTGGTGAAGACCTAAGAAAGAATTTTTGTCATACAAAATAAGAGAGAATTGGCGTGGAATAAGAGAGAGGGCGTGGGGGGCTTATGTGGCGCAAGGTAGAATTCTAGTTTTACTAGGATTCTATCTTATGACTTATTTTAATTTGATTTATCAAACCAAATCAAATCAAAATTAGATCAAGCTAATTAAAATAGGTCTTAATCTAATTAAGAACCTAATTTAATCAGATTAAATTAGATTTAAATATATTTTAATTTTTTAATCAAATTAGAAATTAGGTTGATCCAAGTCCTAATTGAACTAGGACTAGTTTTTTCTTGCACTCAGCTTATCCAATAAATCAATTGGACTTGATCCAATCAAGCTCAAACTAAATCTAATTAAATCATATTCAATTAGACTTAATCTCAGTCCATTGGCTTAATCAAATTAAGTCAATTAGTAATCCAATTGCTAATCAATCCTCCTGCAATACTTGCACTAGGTTAAATGTCAATCGTATTGATCGTTTAACCCTAGAATGATTCTTAATCGTTGATCAACCATCCGATCGGATCGTGAACTCTAATATGTGTGACCTCATAGATCCGAACCTAAGTCAGTAGTACAGGAATAAATTTCTACACCAATCGAAGTGACCATCTAGCAATGGTACTCGACGGTCGGATAGATCGAATATGTAGAACAACATCCTTAGAACCTATGCAGATATAGTTTTCATATAATTCATCCCCTTGATCAAAATGATCATAGGACACCTCAGAGTTCAACTGTTAACTCTGATCAGGTTGTCCACATTGTATTTCAAAATATCAAATCCATCTGATGGATTACCCTGGCCAAGGTTTTGCTAAATTGAAATACAGCGACTCATTCTTCTTCAACTCTTGGAGTGGTTAATCCCATCTCGATCACACTCTGACTTCACAAGTACTTGACTGTACCTAGAAGTCTTCCGTCACTGAATTAGAAATTCAGTTAATCCAGTACCAAAGCACAGTGAGTTGCTTGCAAGTCACTGAGACGATCTCAGGTCTAAGGGACACTTATATCTATATCTCATCAGAGACATTCTCGACATTAGAATGCTCTAAATTTGGTCACGTTCAATGATGATGTACCCTTACATCTCACCTGTATGCCATACCAGTGTCTCTACACTCCATGGTTAAGAGGACAACCAATCCATATGGCCTACAGTGACCTATGCTTGATAGAAGCTGTCGTCCTTATTAACAGCTTATCATTTGGTCGTGAACAATTTTAAGGACTAATCGATAAATTCTCTCTTTATCAAACTTAAATAGTCCTAAGGACTTTATCATAACAACGGAGTTCGTTAGAAGATGAAAATTTATGATAAAAATACCAATATATTTTATTTATTAACAAATCAATTACAATACTTGGTTGCTTAACCGTCAACAGCTTGATGATTGACTTTTGGGGTATATTTTCCAACAACTCTCACTTGTCCTAAAGCCACTCGGCACAGTATCTAATACCCATCTTCGACTTGTGGTTGTCGAACTCCTTTATCGCCAGGGCTTTAGTGAAGGGATCGGTCAGGTTCTCCTTTCTGTTGATCTTCTGAAGGTCGACGTCACCTCGATCCACAATCTTCCGGACTAGATGGAAGCGGCGCAAAATGTGCTTCATCCACTGGTGTGCTTTGGATTCCTTCGCCTGAGCTATGGCACCAGTGCTGTCGTAGTAGAGCAGGATCGGACCATCGAGGGAGGATGCTACTCTGAGCTCGGTGATAAATTTTTTCAGCCACACAGCTTCTTTCATGGCATCCGATGCTGCGATGTACTCCACCTCGCAAACAGAGTTTGCCACAGTATGCTGCTTGAAACTCTTCCGACAGATGGCTCCACCATTCAGAGTAAAGATATAATCCGATACGCTTCTGCTGTCATCATGGTCAGATTAAAAGCTGAAGTCTGTGAACCCCACAAGTTTCAGATCTGACTCACCATAAACCAACCATTGATCCTTAGTATTTCTCAAATACTTAAGGATGGCTTTAACCACTTTTCAGTAATTTTCTCCAGGATCAGATTGGTATCTACTCACTATTTCTAGTGAGTATGCCACATCTGGTCTTGTACATATAATGGCGTACATGATAGATCCTACGGTCAAAGCATATGAGACTCTACTCATACGCTCTCTCTCTTCAGGAGTTGTCAGACAATCCTTCTTAGAGAGAAATTTCATGGCCTATCGGTAGATAGCCCTTTTTGAAATTCTCCATGCTGAACCTCTTCAGCACAGTGTCTATGTACGTGGACTGGGATAACCCAAGCATCTTTTTAAATCTATCTCTATAGATCTTCATCCCTAAGATGCAGGATGCTTCACCCAAGTCCTTCATGGAGAACTACGATGACAACCAAACTTTTATTCTTTGTAGTGCGGGGATGTCATTTTCGATTAAGAGAATGTCATCTATATACAAGACAAGGAATACCACAACTGGATCATTTGCCCATTTATAGATGCAGGACTGTTCTCCATTCTTAACGAAGCCATACATTTTGATCATCTTATCAAAATGCATGTTCTAACTCCGAGAGGCTTGCTTCAATCCATTAATAGATCTCTGAAGCTTGCACACCTTGGACTCATCTATGGATGTAAACCCTTCAGGTTGTATCATATCACTTCTTCGGTCAGCTCTCCATTCAGGAAAGCTGTCTTTACATCCATCTGTCAGATCTCATAATCCAGATGGGCAGCTATTGCAAGCATTATTCGAATGGATTTGAGCATTGTCATAGGGAAAAATATCTCGTCATAGTCAATACCATAACGTTGAAGATACCCCTTGGCAATCAAACAGGCTTTATAGGTCTCCACCTTTTCGTTTGCGCCCCTTTTCTTTTTAAAGACCCATTTACATGCAATGGATTTAACCCCTTCAGGTGGGTCAACTAATGTCCATACATCGTTGATCTTCATAGACTCTATTTTAGATTTTATGGCTTCAAGCCATTTTTTGGAATCAGATCTCTGCATTGCATCCATATAGGTGATCGGATCCTCGTCGTTCTCATCGAGTTCGATGGGATCACCGTCCCGGACCAAGAAACCGTAGTATCTGTCTGGCTGATGCGGTACTCTATCGGATCGCCTTAATGGTGCAGGTACATTGGGCTTCAGATCTGATCTAATCCAATCCGATTCAGGTTCAGCTGTTGGTGTCGGTCCTTCTACCTGTTGAACTTCATCAAGTTCAATCTTAGAGGCAACGGTTCCTTCACCAAGGAACTCATTTTCTAAAAAAATTGCCTTAAGGCTAACGAATACTTTTTGTTCATTAGCATGATAGAAAAAATATCCTTTGATCTCTTTGGGGTACCCTATGAATGTGTATTTGTCAGACCTAGGTCTGAGTTTATCTGTAACTAACCGTTTGGCATAGGCCGGGCACCCCCAGATCCTAAGGTGTGAAAGTGCTGGCTTACGTCCTATCCATATCTCATATGGAGTCTTAATTACAGACTTACTTGGAACCCTATTTAATAGGTAACAGGTCGATTCGAGTGTATATCCCCAGAAGGATATCGGTAAGCTGGCAAAACCCATCATGGATCGGATCATGTCTAATAGAGTCCGATTTCTCCTTTCAGACACACCATTATGCTGTGGTGTTCTTAGAGGAGTCCATTAGGAGAGAATCCCATTCTCTCCTAGGTATGTGAGAAACTCACTAGAAAGGTATTCTCCTCCTCGGTCAGATCGAAGAGTTTTAATACTCTTCCCAGTTTGTTTTTCTACTTCACTTCAGAATCATTTGAACATTTCAAATGAATCTGACTTATGTTTGACCAGATAGACATATCCATATCTAGATAGATCATCCGTGAAAGTGATCTCTAGCACTTGTGCTCATGGGCCCGCATACATCAGTATGCACTAGGCCCAAGAGCTCAATAGCTCTCTCATCTTTTTCAGTAAAAGATGACTTGATCATTTTACCAAGAAGACAAGACTCACAGAATGAAAGTGATTCACAATCACTGACTTTGAGGATTTCCTCTTGAGTCAACCTGTTTATTCTGTTCTTGTTTATATGACCTAGCCTACAGTGCCATAAGTAGATATCTAACACACTATCTAATCTAGGGTGCTTGCCAGTAGAATAGACTACGTTAATAGGTTGTGATAATATATACACACCATTGTTCAAATATCCATAAAAAATAGTAACATCATTCATAATGATATTATAAACTTATTTCTTTATTGAAATTTTATAATCATTTTTGGCCAGAAGGCCTACAGAAATAACGTTTAAAAAGAAATTGGGACAGAAATGACAATCATTAAGAACAATGGTATGGAACTCAAATACAAGTTTCAAAATTTTTAATGCTAGAACTGGAACTGGTCTTCCATCTCCAATGTTCAAGAGCCTCTCGCCTTGCTCGAATCTCCTACTGACCTGCAACCCCTGCAACAAATTGCAAATATGGTAAGGGCTATCGGTATCCACTACCCAGTCAGTTATATCACAAATAGAGAAATTGTAAGGAGTTATCATATAAATACCTTGCCCAGCAACAGCTTACTACTTTCTCTGCCTGTTCGAGTCTAGGGAGGCAATGTATTGAGGACAGTTCCTCTTTCAGTGCCCCCACTTCTTGCAAAAGAAGCATTCAGCTTGACTCTTATCGGACTTCATCTTTTTGGTCTGGCCCTGCACTGATGTCCCAGTCTGAACTTGCACCTTCTTCACTTTCTTCTTCTTGTTCTTCTTCCCTTTCTTAAAGGGTTGAGAACCAGAAGATGAACCTCCCACTAAGTTCACTGACTCCTTATGGAGTTGGTGATCCTTCTCAAAGTTTTAAAGTAACCCCAGTAACCTGTGGAAGTTTACTTCAAGCTTTGTCATTCTATAATGAGTGAGGAATGGGAGATAAGACTTGGGCAGTGAGTTCAGTATTGCATCTTTCCCAAGCTACTCATGCAAGGAAAAGTCGAGCTTGCTCAAATGCTCCATCAGCTCGATCATGTACGATACATGATCAGTGACAGAGGCACCATCCCACATTTTGGTATTGAAGATGGCACAACTAGTCTTGTGCCTCTCCATGTCATCGGGTGTGCCAAAGGCATCCTCCAACACTTGAAGCATGTCCTTTGGCTGAGCTGTCTCAAATTTGTGACTGAACTCATCGCTCATGGCAGCCAGCATGATACAATGCACCATAGTCCGGTCACTGAGCTACTTCTGGTAAGTATCTCTGACTGTTCCACGTGCATTGGCAGCTGGCTCCTCAGGTGCAGGATCCGTTATCACATATAGGATCCATTCATGCTCCAGAACTATCTTCAACTTTCGGTACCAACTACCGAAGTTGAATCCCACCAACTTATCATTGTCCAACAATGATCGGAGTGATAGAAAAGTGACTATATCTGCACAAAGAAAAATCATAACCTAATTAGTAATTGATTCATTAAATCTAAAGATTTGGACTTTCATCAAAAGATTTCTTCCACTATTTTATTTGAATTGGTAGCCTCTACCTCCAATTCAAGGAATTATCCTAATTTCTTAGTGGTACTAGAATCCACTTAGACTGCACACAAGCCCAACTTTGGTTGGCTAACCCATATACATCTAAGGATAGGTTCATAACCAATTATTTCTCTAAATGATTTTTAGTAATTTTAATTTTGTCTCAGTCCCTGATCAGTAGGCTTTGGCCTCCACTGAAAAGGTCTGGTTAGGTCCAACCATTAATATGACCATACTTGGCCCATCTAGCCAATGAATGATTAGGTCCAACTTTGGTTGGCTAACCTAACCATCATTTAGAAAGATACAGTCAAAAAATCATATTATGAATGATAATTCCATCAGCCGAAAAGCACCAGACCTTTAGGCCTCCAATAATTATCCAACTGATGGACTCATTATCATCTACTTAATGGGAGGCTATGATCTAGTTATCACCATAACTATTTTATTTTAAGGACCTAATAATTTTAGAAGATTTAATTGATTTAGAGGATGAGGTCAGATGAACCAGCTTATCATGATCCTCCCACTAGCTTCACCAAGTCAGCTTAAGGGAGACCATTAAAAGGGCTGGTCTAGGAGCACCTAAATCAGTCACATTGATTTACCTAACTGACATGGGTCAGTTCGAATAGTCAAGTGATCCAATCAAAATATAATTTCACCAAGAGACTAGGTAAGTTCGATTGGTGGGAGGGTCTGTCAAAGCTTGCCTTAGACACCATCAGAAATGGCCAGTTAAGCAAGTTCCCAATTAAAAATCACAGGTCTGGTTTACCTTAGACACCAACTGGTTTAATTAGTTTTGATTGGATCAACCTAACAGTTCGTGCTAGACCACTTAGCCAAGAATCAAGTCCATTTGGTTCTCGTTAAAGACATGGACTTGACCAACTACAACTATTGTAATTGATCTAGAGAATCTTTGACCTAATCTAAGATAACAATTGATTAGATTTAGTCAATTCTCTAATTAAGTCCATCTTTAATCTAACCTTAGGTCTAACTCAATTAATAGACCTAATTCTCACTAACCCATTAACCTAATGTGCTATGGTTTGTGTCTTAGGTTCTTCAATTCACAATCCTAGAACCTAATCAAAATAACTTCTTAATTCTCAATTAAGTTTTAGGCTGAGGGTTGGGGTTTGGCTTTTTGAAAATAATTTCATATTTATAAAATAATTTTATAACATGGTTCTACCAACCAAGTTGTATGTTTGATTCATAATCAAGATGTAAATAAAATAAACATGAAACTACTTTAGATCTAATCTAAACAGGTTCATGTAATTGAAACAATTTCAACTTTAAACTGCATAAAATTTTCAGACAAAAATATGATGGTTTTTGCATAGATTATATTAATAAAGAGATTTTATTTTAGATTTAAATATATTTTAAATCTAATAAATCATAAATTTAATCTAGATCATATCTAACAAATTTATGATTAAAGATAGATCTACACGAACTAGGACAACCTTTGTACTATAAGGGCAAAATCTTATAGCAGGACAACCTTGCAGTTCGTGATTGATCTAAAAATTTTAATTTTAGATTTAATAATTAGATTATAAATTAGATCTAATATAAGAAATAATATAAGCATGTATAAATAATTACGTAATAAACAACTTAGGCTCTGATACCAATTGAAGGAACCAGATCTAGGGTTTCAGGGTTAGATCTTGAAACTTTTTCAAAATCATGCAGCGAAAGACTAAAATAAATCAAAATTTATTTTATAAAATTAGAAAATTCCTAGATCTAAGATCTTATTACATAATTATTACATGGTATTAAATCAGAAATTAAAACATATAGAGAATGAACTACATGTTGATCATATCAACATGTTTCTATGCTACATCTAATGTATGTAATAAACAATAGATCAGATCTATTACCTTGCAAGTTAGATATTCTAACCTTGCTGATCTAGGTTTGAGGATGATGTTGCGAGCTGCACATGCATCCAGCCTCTGGGAGTCATCCACATGAGTCCATAAATCTCGATTAGAAGTCCTGCTCTAGAAAATCAGCATAGTATGCTAGTACTGCGCTGATCCTTCTTCGATGGTTGATCAGGAGCCTCCTTCTTGATTTGGACTCTTCCAAAGATGAGAAGTAGGAGGAGGAGTTTCAAATTTAAGACACTCTCAGAAAACTCAAGATGGGGGAAAGAAAGAGATGAACACAACAATCCTAGAAGAAGACCCTCTTCTTCTTCTCTTTGCTCTCTTTAGACACCCTATATTGTGTCTATTACATCTCACCCTATATTGTGTCTATTATATCTCCATGCCCCAACCTTCTTTCTCTCTGATTTTTGGATGCCTCAAAGGTGTCTCTTTGATCTTGTTTTCATAAAAATTTCATGAAGAAATTTATTGTATATAGAGAGATATGATAGAGTCCTTATCTAGGTCAAATACCTAGTCAAGGTTTATTCAAACATGGCAAGATAAGGGGTGCCCAACTCTTGGGCACCCCCTCCTTTTTGTGCATGGACTAATAGCAAAGGGTGCCTATCAAGTGCCATAAAAGCCATAAAAATTTTTAAAAAAATTTGGGTAAAATCGGTGCAAAAAGAAAAGAGTTTTGGATTTCTAAAACTCTATCTCATAGAATTTGAAATTCAAACTTATTCCTACTTTGATTTGATCCACAACCATCTTCCAGGTAAGAAAGAAGAGAAGAAACCTTTTGGGCATGGTGAAGACCTAGGGGAGAATTTTTGTCGCACAAAATAAGAGGGAATTGGCGTGGAATAAGAGAAAGGGCGTAGGGGGCTTATGTGGTGCAAGGTAGAATCCTAGTCTTACTAGGATTCTATCTTATGACTTGTTTTAATTTGGTTTCTCAAACCAAATCAAACCAAAATTAGATCAACCTAATTAAAATAGGTCTTAACCCAATTAAGAATCTAATTTAATTAGATTAAATTAGATTTAAATCTATTTTAATTTTCTAACCAAATTAGAAATTAGATTGACCCAAGTCCTAATTGAACTAGGACAAGTTTTTCCTTGCACTTGGCTTATCCAATAAACTAATTGTACTTGATCCAATCAAACCCAAACTAAATCTAATGAAATCATATTCAATTAGACTTAATCTCAGTCCATTGGCTTAATCAAATTAAGTCAATTAGCAATCAAATTGCTAATCGATCCTCCTGCAATACTTGCACTAGGTTAAATGTCAATCGTATTGATCGTTTAACCCTCGAGCGATTCTTAATCATTGATCAACCATCCGTCGGATCGTGAACTCTAATGTGTGTGATCTCATAGGTCCGAACCTAAATCGATAGTACAGGAATAAATTTTTGTACCAATCGAAGTGACCATCTAGCAATGATACCCGACGGTCGGATAGGTCGAATGTGTAGAACAATATCCTTAGAACCCATGTGGATATAGTTTCCATATAATTCATCTCCTTGACCAAAATGATCATAGAAACCTCAGAGTTCAACTATCAACTCTGATCAGGTTGTCCACATTGTATTTCAAAATATCAACTCCATCTGATGGATTATCCTGACCAAGATTTTACTAAATTGAAATACAGCAACTCATTCTTCTCCAACTCTTGGAGTGGTTAATTCCATCTCGATCACACTCTGACTTCATAAGTACATAACTATGCCCAAAAGCCTTCCATCACTGAATTAGAATTCAGTTAGTCCAATACCAAAGCACAGTGAGTTGCTTGCAAGTCATTGAGGCAATCTCAGGTCTAAGGGACACTTATACCTATATCCCATCAGAGATATTCTCAACAGCAGAATGCTCTAAAGTTGGTCACGTTTAATGATGATGTACCTTTATATCTCATCTGTATGCCATATCAGTATCTCCATACTCTTTGATTAAGAGGACAATCAACCCATATGGCCTACAACAACCTAGGCTCGATAGAAGCTGTCGTCTTTTTTAATAGCCTATCATTTGGTCATGAACAGTTTTAAGGACTAATCGATAAATTCTCTCTTTATCAAACTTAAATAGTCCTAAGGACTTCATCATAACAACAAAATTCGTTAGAAGATGAAAACTTATGATGAAAATGCCAATATATTTTATTTATTAACAAATTAATTACAATACTTGGTTACTCAACCGTCAACAGCTTGACGATTGGCTTTTGGGGCATATTTTCTAACAATGGACGATCTGTGATGTATGTTCTGCTCAACATTGATGTCATCGATTGCTAGCCGATCCACAAGAGGTCGGCAATCAGATGAGGTCTACATCATCGGTGCTTTACCGATCTCACCTCATCTCCGCTCTAATTCTCTATGAACCATACTATGATTCAGAAGCTATGAGAAGTCATGAGTGTGTGGATTATTCTGAGTTGGCATTTGGTTATAATAGCATGGATAACTGGCCCTATAATGAATCGCCAACAATCTGTCAACAACCCACTACTCCGATTCGAGTGCTTGCTAACTGCCTAACAAATCTTTCCTTATAACAAGAAAAGAAAAGGAGATGCCAAAAGAAAGAACTCTCTAAATGCTATCTCTTGCTATTATTTTCACTATTTTTTTCTACTATTCTCCCTCTTTGACTTCCACTAACTAAAGCATCGGAGGGTCCACCATCGGAGAACCCCCCACCTCTTTCTCTGGTGTGCGGACTTTTTTTGTAGGTGACTGTGATCTTGACTGGTGCCTGCCTACTCCAGCTAGACGAGCGGCCTGAGCTATTCTGCCCCATCATACTCTGTCAAAGAGGTGCAACAATAAGTTCTATGCTTAGTGTTAAAAAATATGTCCCAAAAGTCAATCGTCAACCTATTGACGGTTGAGCAACCTTGTATTGTAATTGATTTGTTAATAAATAAAATATATTTTTGATATTTTCATCATAAGTTTTCATCTTCTAATGAACTTCGTTGTTGTGATGAAGTTCTTAGAACTATTTAGGTTCGATAAAGAGAGGATTTATCAATTAGTCCTTAAAACTGTTCATGACCAAATGATCAGCTGTTAATAAGGATGACAACTTCTACCGAGCATAGGTCACTATAGGCCATATGGGTTGGTTGTCCTCTTAACCAAAGAGTATGAAGATACTGATATGGTATACAAGTGAGATGTAAGGATACATCATCATTGAATGTGACCAACTCCAGAGCATTCTGTTGTCGAGAATGTCTCTGATGGGATATAGGTATAAGTGTCCCTTAGACCTTAGATCGTCTCAGTGACTTGCAAGCAACTCACTGTGCTTTGGTACTAGACTAACTAAATTTTTAATTCAGTGACAGAAGACTTTTGGGCATAGTCAAGTACTTGCAAAGTCAGAGTGTGATCAAGATAGGATTGACCACTCCAAGAGTTGGAGAAGAATGAGTATCTGTATTTTAATTTAGCAAAATCTTGATCAGAGTAATCCATCAGATGGATTTGATATTTTGAAATACAATGTGGACAACCTAATCAGAGTTGATAGTTGAACTCTGAGGTATCCTATGAACATTTTGGTCAAGGGAATGAATTATATGGAAACTATATCCGCATGGGTTCTAAGGATGTTGTTCTATATATTCGACCTATCCGGTCGTCGAATACCATTGCTAGATGGTCACTTCGATTGTACAAAAATTTATTTTTATGCTATTGATCTAGGTTCAGACCTATGAGGTCACACACATTAGAGTTCACGATCTGATCGGATAGTTGATCAACGATTAAAAATCGTTCTAGGGTTAAACGATCAATACGATTGACATTTAACCTAGTGCAAGTATTGCAGGAGGATCGATTAGCAATTCGATTATTAATTGACTTAATTTGATTAAGTCAATAGGCTAAGATTAAGTCTAATTGAATATGATTTAATTAGATTTGGTTTGAGCTTAATTGGATCAAGTCCAATTGATTTATTGGATAAGCCAAGTGCAAGAAAAAACTAGTCCTAGTCTAATTAGGACTTGGGTCAACCTAATTTCTAATTTGATTAAAAAATTAAATCAGATTTAAGTCTAATTTAAATTGATTAAATTAGGTTCTTAATTAGGTTAAGACCTATTTTAATTAGGTTGATTTGGTTTTGATTTGATTTGGTTTGAGAATCCAAATTTGAACAAGTCATAGATTGAATCCTAGTAAGACTAGGATTCCATCTTGCGCCACCTTAGCCCCCCATGCCCACTCTCTCTTATTTTGTGTGATAAAACTGTCTCTCCCAAGCCTTCATGCATGCTCAAAGCTTTTCACTCTTTCTCTCTTACATGGAATGTGATTGTGGACCAAGTCAAAGTAGGAATTAGTTTGGATTTCAAATTCTATGAGATAGAATTTTAGGAAACCAAAACTCTTTTCTTATGGCACTGATTTTATCCATATTTTTCTTGAAATTTTTATAGCTTTTATGGCACATATTGTGTGCCCTTTGCTGGTGGTCCATGGCAGAAAAAGGAGGGGGTGCCCAAGAGTTGGGCACCACTTGTCTTGCCCTGTTTGGATTTTTCTTGACTAGGTATTTGACCTAGACAAAGACTCTTCATATCTCATTATTTAAGATGAATTTCTTCTTAAAATTTTTATGGATTACAAAGCATTAAGAGACCTTTGCGGCATGTAAAATTAGAGAGAAAGAGTATTGGAATGTGGAGATATAATAGACACAAACTAGGTGTCTAGGTGAGAGCAAAGAGAAGAAGAAGAGGGTCTTCTTCTAGGGTTGCTGAGTTTACCTCTTCTCTTCCTTCATTTGTGAGTTTTCTGAGAGTGCCTCACATCTAAAACTCCTTCTCCTACTTATCATCTTTGGAAGAGTCCAAATCAAGAAGAAAGAGGTATCTGATTGACCATCGAAGAAGGATCAGCACAGTATTAGCATCAGCACAGTATTAGCATACTATGCTAATTTCTTGGATCAGGACTTCTGATCGTAATTCGTGGGTTCATGTGGATGACTCCTAGAGGCTGGATGTGTGTGCGGCTCACAACATCATCCTCAAATCTAGATCAGTAAAGTTAGAACGTCTAACTTGCAAGATAATAGATCTGATCTATTATATTTTACATACATTAGATGTAGTATAGAAATATGTTGATATGATCAACATGTAGTTCTTGCTCTTTAAATTTTTTTTAATTTATCTTTTCTACTTCATATCTGAATTCTTTGAATCTTTCAAAGTCTTTCAGGTTTGTATCTCACATACATATTCTATACCATGACTGCTCATCAGTAATAATAAAGTAGTGATAAGCTCCTAGTCTGGCTCATCAAATGGGCTACACACATCATATGTGTACTAGGATAAGTATTTCAGTGATCCTATTCCTTTGACCAATAAAAGATAGATTGATCATTAATCCTCAAAGAGATGATTCACAGACTAGATATGACTTAATAGTCAATGAGCCTAAAAGATCCATTTTCTTCAGTCGGCAAATCATTTCTTCTTATACATAACCTAACCAAAAGAACCATCTGTATACTCTAGGTTATTTGGTTTTGGATCTCTCAGACTAATGGTATTCACTATTTGCTCAAATAATTTTTACAAATACATCACCATGCAAATGATAAAGAATTAAATTCAAATGGTAATCATCGAGATTAGGTGCTTACAACTGAGTGCAACTTTTGTACCATTGCTGACTCAAAAGAGTCACTTCACTTTTTCTCAGTCCTCTTTCTTTCTTAGACCTTATATTAAAGTACATAATATATACTAGAGTCTAATGAAAAGAAAAAACTATAGGATCAATTTTGAGCAATTCGGCATACTTTCCAAAGGCATGTAAATATTTTTTTAGGTTCTCCAGGTATGTACCTTTGAACTTTTTAAGATTTATTAGTTATCAGTATATTGACCAATTCAGTTAAGGTGCTATAATATTTATTCATATAATAGTTTCACAAACTATCCATATGAATCAAAAATTGCTGGATCAAATTTATTAGTAATTTTTTATGCATGGTCATGTCGAGCCTTTCAAGCTCTTCAATGTCTTTGATCATTGATTATGGACAAACTACCTATCATGCATCTCATGCACCGTGTGACTCTGATCATCTCACAACTATTGCAGATGAATCAATATGTCATCGATAGTCTATATGTCCTTATGTATATATTGGATTTCATCAACTATGAAGTTCAATTTATAGCATCTAACCAATTGTCATTGTCCAACCATTTGTCAAGTATAGCTCGTTGACTATTGATTGAACAAGTTGATGTCATTGGGTTAACCTGATCAAGAACATGATTTAATTCTTAAAAGTTAAGAACTATTTTTAGATTTTTGAGTCAGAATATATAATTGATTTCGGTTAAGTGGTTGATATCTAAGATTTGAGCTAGAGGGTTGGAAGCTGAAGACTTAACATGGAAAGTAAAGATTTAATTAGATGATTGTACTTATAATAATTTATTTTAGAGACTTTAAAAATAAATAAAAAGACTCTCACTAATTTTTTGAGTCTCTCACACTCTTCGGGTGGAGAAATAAAAATTCTAACGTGATAAATGGTTCTAGTGGGTGCTGCGGTCCCATCGATGTACGGTACTTCACCTAATAGTTATTGGTGACATGTATACCAATGCATGGACAACTCTTTATCCAAATATTTCTCTAAGCATGTTACAGCGACTTGGTCTCTAAGTCCTATGGCCTCATCTAACAGTTATTAGCACATTCCTTAGTTAAGTCTGACCCACCGTTCACCAGCGAGTGCAAAGTCGTCATTGAGTCCTCACCTAACAGTTATTGGGCCCAACCTCATCTTTACTTCAGAGAATCTAATGCCAATAGAGTGGCTGTGCCTTCCCGATGCAATCAAACTATTGTAACTAGTCGAGAACGATCAACGTTGGAAAAAGCACCCGCATCTCTATAACGGTGGAAGACCAGTAGACTTAATATTTAGTAAGAAGATTTGGATTTAGATCTCTTCTAATTAGTCACATACATCTGATGTAATAACTAATATGGTTTGGATCAGCATATTGCATGTCTGACCATCCTAGTCGATATGGGTGAACTTGAGTCAACAAGTAACCTAATATAAAACATAATCTTCCAAGATGGTCAGGTAAGTAAAGATGAGTGGGGGTCCCTCCGTTGCTTTTCTTAGACATCAACGAATTGGTCAGATCAGACAATAAAATTAATTAAATAACCACCATCTAATACTTACCTTAGACACCAAATTGGTTGATTAGAATTAATTAGGTTAACCTATAGATCCGAGCTCGAACTGCTGAGCCAAATTCGATCTTGACTTAATCAATTACATCAAATGTGAATCAATTTGATCAACTACAACTAAATTCAATTTTGAGCCCTTTTGATCTAAGCCCAACCAATTCTTGATTAGGTTTGATCAACTGCTCAAAATCCAAAAGGATTCTAACCTGATCTAATCAATGACCCTAGTTGCAGTTTAGTCTCTAACCTAATTTGTTCAACCTACATTCGAAGCTCATATTTTATGCATTGAAATTTAGATCTTAAATTTATAATTTCAGATCTTATAATTTTAAATCTTAATTCTCAATTAAGTGCATTATGTTCCTAGATTTAAGATTAGATCTTGAAATATTTTCTAATCTAAATCATTTATATTGTATCTCATATAATATAATTGTCTACATAATCGAATCGATTCATCCTAGTACATGAATCGATTTATCACAGTGAGTCAGCACACACTGAGATAAACATAAATCTGTAGACCTAACCTGCACAATTGAGTCAGTTCATTAGCAAATGAGCTGACCTACTAGGGTCTTGAGTCGACTCCAATAAAAATGAGTCAAGTCACCAAGCACTCGAGTCGATCCAATTGAGAATTGAGTTGACTCCACAAGCATACCAATCATAGTTTTATGCTCTCATGCAAACAAAGCCTAGGATTTTGGTTCTAGAGATTTATAGAAATTAAATTTTAGATCGGGTGTCAAAATAATATATCACATATAATATTAATCGATCTAAAATATATAAAAATATATGCATAATCTGATTTAAATCTAAAATATATAACAATTATAAGTTTTCATTTGCTGTTCATCTATATAAGAAATATCATAGTCGATACCTCTACACGTCATAAGAGAAAACCCATCGAATGGGCAAAAGAGGGACTTTGATCCCTTCATCATCTTATGACCGGATGACCATAGTGACTATCCCAATTTGATTATTAAGCTACTAAGAATTTAATCTAATATATCATATATGTAATCAATTAAAAATCATATTAAAATATCTTTCACATGTTAAACATATGAATCATAACTTTGAATCTATGCATGTAAAAAAAATTTTAGCAAACAAATTAAATCCAAATTCAATCCTAATTAATATATTTTAGATCTAGAACTAATTTAAGATCTAAATAATAGATAGTTTATTTTAAATTTGAAATGATTTCAGATCTAAAATAATTCTCTAATCATATTACAACATGTAAAAAAATCAGATCTAACTTTAATCGATGTTCTATGTCGTTCTAGGACAACCATTCAGCATAATAGGGGTTATACCAGGGCAATCTTATTTCAGAATGATGTGATCATCTAACTAACCTTTAGATTTGATTTTTACAAATCAGATATAAGATTTGAGGGGGTTTCATATTTGTATCAGAACCTATGCTCTGGTACTACTGTTAGAAAATCACTATGGTTTCATATGTATAGTTTAAATTTTTTTCTAAAGATCTAAGCAGTGAAAGTAAATAAAAATTAAAAAAAAATTAATTCATACATATACCAGATCTGATCTAAAAATTATAGTTAAGATCTTGATACAAATATGTAACCATGATCTGAAATCTGAAACAAAAATAATTAGTTAGAAAAATCAAATAGAGATTAGATCTCCATACTCGGATTCTACGGATGTTTCAGGTTCTGATTGTAGCTGCGCATGCACTCGACCTTTGCTGGTATCCACATGAAACCATCTGATTAAAGCATCGAGATCATCGATGTACTAGTACCTTACAGATCTCGCTCCTCATCCTTGGATCTAGATCTTTTCTTCTAGATCTTGAAGAAGAAGATCGTTGTGCGAACTTTTTCGCACAGATCTGTCGAGATCTGAACTAGATCACCATGAAGAGAAGAACTCTTCTTCTTCTTTTCTTCTCTCTCTTTTCTCTTCTTAGATTTGATCTCCATCAGATCCAGGTGTTGGATGAAGGGGAGAAGGGAGGAGGAGGCATTGGGATGAAGAGATTTGTGATGTAAGAAAGAAAGCGCCTCTCTTCTTTTCACATCAAAATCCTCATGCCACAAAAATTTTTGTCGCACAAAAACTTGCTCCATCCCATCCCAACTACTTCATCACACCCTTAAAGATCTTATCTCTTTTGATCTTAGCCATTCAAACCAAAATCAAAGATAAGATGGGGATTGGATGTAAGGAAGAAAGGAGGAAAGATCTCACGCACATAATTGGCACACGCCCACTTTCTCCAATTTATTTTGTCACACAAAATAATTTCTTACATGCCTAATCAAATATGATTTAATTCTATTTTGAATCGTATTCAAATAAAAAAAATCAGCAAGAAAGAGAATCCCAGATGCAGTGGGGCGCCAACTATTGGAGCCCCTCCCCTTCACGCATGCGAAAACAAAAGGGGGAGCATTTTCACATGCTCCCTCCCTTTTTTTTATGATTTCTAGAGAGAGAGTCTCAAAAGATCAGGACTCTGAATCAAGATTCTTCTGGTTCAAATAGGACCTCAATCGGATTCAAATCGAGTCTGAAACGAGTCGAATTCGAAAAGACTGTCAAGCTTGAACCAATCAAGCTTGAAATTTAAATCTGATTTGAATAATTGAACCCAATTAATATTAAATTATATTAAATTAAATTTGATTTAAATTAATTAAAACTTAGTTTATAATTTAATTAATTTTAAAAAAATTATAACATTTGTAATTAAATCTCTGTGCTAACAATTAGCAGCTGCCAAAATTGTAACGCTTACAAATTAGCAGTTTTTAAAATTCAAACTATCAATCCGATTGATAATTTGAATATGATCCAAGTCATTGATCAGGTTATGCTCCTTTTGTGTGTGACCCCTTAGATTCTATTTTGTCTGATAGTGAGACATACTATGATCTCTATCACAGTATCATCGAAACTCTTTTCGATGGGTTAAAATGATTCCAACTCACCTTAACAAAGATCATTGATCGAAAAATGATCTTAGTGAGTTCTCACGATGCACCAATGATGTCTAGAAACATGTAGTGGCAATCCAGTAGAATAGAAAAGTGAAACCCTAGGTGCAGTTATCGTATGATACAATCTCTCTATCGAGAGTCCCGACTTGACGGAGGTCATGGAGAACTCGTCAAACTCCATCGTCAGTCATATGCTAGATTGGCTCGACTCAAGTTCATTTGTGAATCTGATAAAAAAAAATTTTCAGTATTCACACTTACTCTGGTCAGAGATTTTCTGAACTCGATCTTATGAATTGCATAGGACTTCTCCTTTTCTATCAAGATCGATAGATTCCATCTAGGTGTATCATATTCTAAATAGCAAACCTGAACCTACATAGCCAACATACATAGCAAGGATCCATATATTTTGGGACCAAGAGAAAGTACAGTAAAACTAAGTGGCCTCGCTGTGAATAGCCAACACATCGTAGGTCAAAGGACCAGTCACATTACTGCAGCATCGAGAAAAATCACTGATGAATAAGTAGACATCTAAGTGGTTTCTCGTGTTGGTCACGCTCAGTATAAGTTATTCACTAACAATCACCTGCACTCTCATATCAGTGTCTCTACACCACAGACTCGAGACTTATCTGTCCTAAAGGAAGGTGATCCATGCACCGATCTCGAATAGATTGATCATTGTCCTCCGTGACGATCCTTCGATCGGGAGCATTTAGAAATTAACCACTAATGATGTATGTCTCAAATTCTCAACATCTTGAGAATATACAAAATCATCTTTGTTAATTTTTAGGATAAATCATGAACACATAAGACATGATTGGTTATAAAGACTATCCATCAAGTACAAAATATGCTCCAAAAAATAGTTTGTATCAGCCAAGATTGGCTTCAAGGGCACACATCTAACAAAACTTTATGTATACAAGAGAATCAGTGAGAGAATAATAATGTTTCTTGTATTGTACATGAATGATATTTTTTTCATTGAGAATGATATTTTCATAATGATCTTGATCAAAAGATAGTTATCTAAAAAATTTTTTTTGAAAGACCTAGAGAAAGTATCTTATATTTTTGGAATAAAGGTCTATAGCGATAGATCTAAAAAGATGCTAGATCTGTCACAAAAGCTATACATAAAAAAAGTATTGAAGAGGTTCAGTTTGAAAAACTCTTAAAGAAAACTTTTACCTCTTAAACATGGTATTCATCTTTCCAAGATGATGTGTCTGATCATATCTGAGGAAGTTCACCATATGAGTAGGATTCCTTATGTCTAGGTCATAAGAAGCCTCATGTATATCATGCTATGTACTCAACATAATATTTCTCTTTCTGTGAGTGTCATGAGAAGACATCAGTCAAATCCAGATGAAGAGCACTAGATAGCTATGAAGAACATCCTTAAGTATTTGAGAAGAATTAAGGATTTGTTCTTGGTCTTTAGAGGAGGTTTTGAGTTACAAGTCGAGGAGTATATTAATTCAAATTTCATATCTGATCCTGATGATAGAAAACCTATATCAGAATATATATTCATATGCAATGATGGCATAGTCAGCTGAAAGAGTTTCAAGCAATCTATCATAACGAATTCAACTATAGAAGCTGAATATGTCACTGCTTCGGATGCTGCAAAAGAAGGCTTCTGATTCAAAATATTTGTTACAGAGCTTAGAATAATGATATCGAATGTCATACTACTTTATTGCGACAACAATAAAGTCATAGCACTTGTTAAAGAGTCAAGGTCTCATTAGAAATCAAAGCACATCGAGCAGTGGTTCTATATCATAGTGACTACCTCAAAAAAAATATATCGAGCTACAAAGAGTAGACTCCATGGATAATGTGGCGGATTCACTGACAAAGCAATTAAGCCAACCAAAGATGAAACTCCACCTTAAGAAGATGAGACTTAGATTAGTGGCCAATTAGTTTTAATCCAAGTGGAAGATTGTTAGATATATGTTATAGAAATTAATATGACAGATATATTGTAATAAATCTAGGATATAATTTTATACTTAAAATATTGATTAGATCAATAAAAGGACAAATTTTATTGGCATTCAAGAGTGATATATCCTTGAATAGTCTACGAAATTACTTCGATATATATTCTCAAAGAGTTGAGAATTAGAGGCATGTATAAAATTTTTAAATACTTCCAATCATAGTATCATCATGAGGATGATGATCAATCTAAATAGATCAGTGCCCAGATTGCTTTCTTCAGGATAGATGAGTCTTTGATTTATAATATAGAGATATTGAACGACGAGTGTGGATAATTGTTAGAGAACAACTAGTACTGAGTGTGACCATACGAGAGATTACTTGAATTTTCATTTGATCATCAATGATTATTTTGATACTATAGTTGTATGAATGATCTTTTAACCTGCGATGGCATGATTGCTCATAGTGAGGCTGCTGAAGTTTGACTAACATATAAATATAACTTTGATGAGTCTTTGTAGTGGATGTTGGTAATAGTTAGTCCACTATAGGAGTAGGATGCACATGCTATCAATCTTGATAGAAAGAAGTAGTCCTATAGGATTTGAGAGGCTAAGTCTGAGAATCTATGGCTATAGTTGTATGATTAATAAAAAAAAGTTTTCATGAGGATCATAATTAGACTTGAGCTAATCGAATTTATCATATGACTAATGATGAGGTTTGATGATTTATCTATGACTTGTCATCTAGTCGGAACTCATTATAGAGGGACTCAATTACATGAGAACTACACCTTGAGATTTTTTTTTTGATTCTACTGGTTTATCATTATATACTGCTAGATGTCACTGGTGGATTGTGAGAGCTCACTAGGGTTGCTCAGAATTGACAATCCTTAATGAGTAAGACTGAAATATTTTTGATCCATTGAAAAGAATTTTAATGACTCTATGATAGAGATCATAATATATCACACTATCAGATAGAATTGAATCTATGAGATCAGACAACAAAAGAAATAGATCTGAAATATGCAATTGGGCTTATGAAATCTTAATTGGATTTAAAAAAATCTTATTGCATTCAGGATAATCTTGCTAGCACATGATTGAATCTAATTTTCTCTTTGCATTTGAATTACTTATTTGATAAGATTAATTTGAGTTAATTACCTACTAATAATCTAAATGAATTAGATTCAATGGACTCTAATTGTTAGGTGCCTAGGGTTTTAGATCATATGTATTAAGGATTCAAACCCTTAATCAAATTCCTTGATTGTTTCATATGGGGCGCCACTTGATTTGATCAAGTTGGACGTGCCCATTTGGTTGAGGGCATGAAGGACTAGCTAGGGGGCATCCCATATTTCCATGTGGCATGTGAGAGAGTGGGCTAAAGGGTGCCAAGTGTTGGCACCTCATGGATCTCCTAAGGGTGGTCAAATATCTAGGACTACAAGGAATCCTAATATGAGTAGGACTTGTATTAAGGGACTGTTTGGTTTTGAATAAGATTCAAATCTTTTACCTATTTAAAGGACCCGTCTCTAAGCATCAAAATTCTAGCAAGCTCCAAGCCTCCAAAAACCTCCCCTTGCCTCCCTCTCTTCTCCCTTCTAATTCCAACGCCCAAGCTGGTTGGGCATCCTCGATCTCCATACTCAAAAGGTATTTGGGCATCCTTCTTGGTGACTAATTTTCAGAGCTTGGTTGTTGCATAACTAAGGAAAAGAAAGCAAAAAAAGAATAGAAAAAAAAAGATTAAAAAAAAGATCAAAGAGTTGATCATGATCTAAGTTTCGTTTAGATTTGCAAGGTGATTATTTTTGGAGAAGAAAGATCAACACTATAGAGGACTGTTCCAGACTAATCATGAGTGGATACCCATAGAGCTTGGATACTTGCATGGATAAGGAAGAAGCTACTTTCTTTTAGATCTATATTCGAAGAAAAAAATTATGAAACAAATATGTGATTCGATCACATATTTAATTTCAGCATAAGATTCAGTATATGTTCAATTTCAGTATATAAAGTAGATCCATATGTTCTTTATTTTATACATGCATGATTTAAATTAAAAAATATTTTAATCTTCTATTCTATTATACTATTTAGAAAAAAAATTTGAAACATACATGCATATCCTTATACAAAATTACAACACCTCAACCTCACCATTACTCTGAGGATGAGCTATCGAGATCAGCCTGTGGGAGATGTCCAATCCATTACAGAATTTTGTGAACTTTGGATTATTGAACTAATGCCCATTATTGGTGATAATGGTCCACAATAAGTCAAAATGGTAGATGATCGACTTCCATACGAAATCATGGACTTTTGCCTTAGTGATGGTCGCTAATGCTTCTACTTCCACCCATTTGATGAAGTAGTCGATTGTGATGAACAAATTTTTTTTTTGCACCATCATGATGGGGAAGGGCCCGAGGATGTCCATTCCCCATTAAGCGAAGAGCCAAGGCATGGTGATCGATATTAGAGGGGTTGAAGGTCGATATTGGATATTTGAAGTCCTCTGGCATTGGTCGCATCTGTTTACCAAATAAGCAGCATCTCTTTGCATGGTCAGCCAAAAGTACCCCTGCTACAGTATCTTATGAGCAATGATCTTGCCCCCCAAGTGATTGCTATAGATTTCCTCATGGACTTTTCATAAGGCATACTCAGCTTTTAAGGGACGGAATCATAAGAGCAAGGGTAGAGTGAAAGATCTTTTGTACAATCTTCCATTGTAAATGAGGTATTAGGGAAAGTAACACCCCATCCCATAAACAGTGTAAAATAGGATCTATCCAGCTTGGCTTGAGATCTATTTGCATTACAGTGGGCTCTTCAATGCTTGGCTTCTCGAGGGTTTCAAGATAAAGCTTCCTTTTAGGTTGGCCGCACCTACTGTTGTGAGTTTTGAGAGAAGATCAGCCTACACATTCTCTACCCTCGGTATTTATTGGATACTCATGGTGGCAAAGTTACAAGCAAGATCTTTGACCTTTTGTAGATACTTTATCATGTTTGACTCTTGAGCTTGTTACTCTCTCTTAACTTGGCTGACGATGAGCTATGAATCATTATGAACCCTGAGGTGCCGAACCCCCAAATCCTTCGCCATTCTTAATCCGATCACAAGTGGCTCATACTCGGCTTCATTGTTGGAAGTAGAGAAATCAAAGAGCAAGGCGTATTCTATGACCACTCCATCTGGGCTTGTTAAGATCAATCCTGCTTCTGAACCCATGGTGTTTGAGGAGCCATCTATATGGAGAACCCAGCATTCATCGATCATCAAAATTGTTTCCTTGATGTTTTGTTCCTTATTTGGGATGGTACACTCCAAGATGAAGTCGGCCAATGCCTAAGCTTTGATGGATGATCGAGGTAAATATTTGATGTCGAATTCTCTTAGTTCAATAGCCTACCTTGCTAATCATCTTGAGGTATCGGGTCGATAAAGTGTTGATCTGATGGACTGATCGGTGAGGACGGTGATGGTGTGTGTTTGAAAGTATGGGCATAATTTCTTAGAAGATATCATGAGAGCATAGGCTACCTTCTCAAGCTTCATGTATCTGGTCTTGATATCATAGAGTACCTAGCTAATATAATAGATCGGCTTCTGCACCTTGGCCTCTTGTCAGACGAGACCTAAGTTGATCGTTGAGGGTGAGATGGTAAGGCACAAATATAGCACTTTTCCAAATTCAGGCTTGTTGAGGAGGGGAGGTGAGCCGAGATATCTTTTTAGGTCATCAAATACAGCTTGGCAATCATCGACCATTGAAAGTTTTTCATCTATTTAAGAGCTTTGAAGAAAGAAGGACTCCTTTCAACTGACCTTGAGAGGAACCTGTTCAAAGCCACAATTCTTTTGGTTAGCCATTGTACTTCTTTGATCGTCCTTGAAGGCTTCATTTCCTAGAAAGCTTGGATTTTTTTAGATTTGCTTCAATCCCCAATTGAGACACCATGAAGTCGAGGAATTTGCTAGAGGTGACACTGAACGTGCACTTACTGAGGTTAAGTTTCATTTGAAAGTGCCGCAACATAGCGAACTTCTCCTCAAGGTCAGTAATGTGATGCTCAGCAGCTCTGCCTTTGATAAGTATGTCATCGACATACACCTCCATGTTTCTGCTGATTTGCTCCTTGAAGACCTTGTTGATGAGCCATTGGCAGGTCGCACCTACATTGTTTAGGCTGATTGTATGATCCTGTAGCAAAAAGATATTGGTCAGTAATAAAAGAGGTCTTCTCCTCATTCTCGGGGGTTATTCGAATCTAGTTGTATTTAAAGAATGCATCCATAAATGATAAGAGTTGATGACCTAAGGTCACGTCCACCAGCTGATCAATGTGGGATAGAGGGTAGCTATCTTTTGGATATGCCTTGTTAAGATCGGTGTAGTCAATGCAAGCACACCATTTTCCATTAGCTTTTTGATGAGGACAACATTGGCCTACCACTCTAGGTAGTAAACTTCTCCAACGAATCCTATCTTTAAAAGCTTGTCCACCTCTTCCTATATGGCCTTTTGTCATTCAGGAGCAAAATTGCACTTTTTTTGTCTGACCGAAAAATGCTTCGGGTCTACATTGAGTCGATGAACTATAACCTCCAGATTGATGCTAGTCATATCAGAGGTCGACCAAGCAAATATGTCTGCATTAGCCCGTAGGAAGAAGATGAGGTGTTGTCAATCCTCCTCACATAAGTTTGAACCGATCTTCACCACTTTACTCGAATCCTCATCTATCGTTATTGGGATAAGATCTTCTACCAGATGACCTCTTTGTTTGGTTAGCTTATCCCATATATCTAGCTCATTCGTCAGCTGTTCTGTAGGTGCTATCTTATGTAAAGTCACCATATAGCATTCTGGTGTAGAAAATTTCAGCATATGGAGTAGAAAATTTTACCATCAAGTGGTAGGTCGACACAATAGCTTGGAGAGTGTTCAATCTAAGCCAACCTAAGATGACATTGTATATGGATGGGCTCTTGATTATAAAGTAATTTATGTTTATGACAGCTTTTTTTGGAGCTCATCCGGCTATTATGGTCAAAGAGATGATTCCTTCCACCAGAATCATAGTACCCAAGAATCCGATCAGAGGTGTATTCCTCTTTATCAGTAGCTTGGAATATAAGTTCATACGAACAAAAGCATTATAAAATAAAATATCAACTGAACTTTTATTATCAACTAGAACCCAATATACATCATAATTAGCAATATCTAAAGAAACAACTGTAGGGTCATCATGTGGATATTTTATTCTATCTAGATCAGCCTCAGAGAAAGTAACTTCATCACCGACCTTCATCTTCTTCTGCTCCTTATCCTCAGCTCAGCTTAGATCTAAGGTACGATGGTCAAGCTGCCCCCCACAGATTATGTGAATCTCTTCTGTTATTGGTTGGTCTTTGTGGGGATCTTCCTATCGAGGAGGCTCATTACATTGGTTCTTTGGGATCCACCATTCATCAACATACTGATGAAGGCATCCACATCAGATGAGTGCTTCTATCTCCTCTATGAGCTGCTAGCATTCCTCTGTATCGTGCCCATAATCCCTGTGGTATCTGCAATACTTCCTTAGATTTCTTGCTTGTGTCAGGGCGAGCATTCTCTTCAACTAGGGTTGCTCTTCCTGCCACTCTATCTCCATAAGAATTTGAGCTCAGGGGGATTTAGCTAAGTGAAGTAATGAAACCTTTGCAGAGGAGTCTTAGATCAGCATGGTGCTGTAGGGCCCTAGGTCGGTTGTTCTGAGGTAGGGTTCGAGAACGATGAGGCTTTGGCTCCGCACGTCGATGTTGTACTCATCACTGGTCCATTTTCTTCTCCTGCCCGATGTTCTATTGTGATCCCCCATCGAGGTTTTCTCCCTGTCGATCCTGTGCTTCTTCAGCTTGTGCATAGTTTTCTATCTGCTCCAACATTTCAGCAAAGTTCCTTGGATAGTTCAAGTTAAGCAAGAAGAAGAGGTCATTTTGTTGAGGTCTAGCCTTTAACATGATTATCACCACAGAATGATCCAAATTTCAAACTTCCAGAGTTGCAGCATTGAATCGACTTATATAGTCTCAAAGAGGCTCATCCTTCCTCTGCTTGATGCTAACAAAAAAGTTTGAGTTACATCACTGACGATGGCTGCTGATGAAGTGCGCGATGAACTACCAACTCAGTTGATAGAAGGAGTTTATGAAGTTCGATTACAGGTTGGAGTACCAGTGATGAGCCGCCTTCCTCAGAGTTGAAGGAAAAGCTTGATAGAGAGTCACATCATTGGCTCCTTGTAGAAGTATCAGAGTTCGAAAATGTTGGATGTATGCCCTAGAAGCCAATCTTGGCTGACACATATCATATTTTCAGAATATGATTTTATACTTTATAGGTATTTATATTACCATTCATATCTTATGTGTCTATGAATCATCAAAGAGATTAATAAAATGATGACACATATTCTCAAAAAGTTAAAAATTTGAGATATGTGTCATTGATGGTTAATTTCTAAATTACTTTTGATCATAGGATCATCATGAAGATGGTGATTGATCCGAATAGACCAGCACACAGATCACTTTTTTCAGATAGATGGATCTTGAGTCTGTAATGTAGTGACATTGGAGCAAGAGTGCAGGTGGTTGTTAGAGAACAACTAGCACTGAGCATGACCAACACAAGAAGTCACATGAATGTCTGCTCACTCGTTAGTGACTTTCTCGATGCTGCAGTTGTATGATTGGTTCTTTGACTAAAGATGGCACTACTGCTTGCAGTAAGGCTGTTAGAGTTTGATTGACACATATATATTGATCTCAATGAGTCATTATAGTGGATGTTGGCAACAGTTGGTCTACTATAAGAGTAAGGTATGCATCAAGATGGGATCATCGATCTTAGCAGACGAAGGTAGTCCTATAGGATTTAAGAAGCTGAGTCTTTAAGTCTATGGCTATAGTAGTGTGATTGATGGAAAAGAATTTTTATGAGAATCATATATGGACTCGAGCTGATTGAATCTATCATATGACTGATGATGAGATTTGATGATTTATCCATGACCTGTCATTTGATCAGGACTCATGATAGAGGGACTGTATCATATATTAACTGCACCTAGAGGTTTATCACTTTTTATTTTGCTGGATTGCCACTACATACTGCTAAGTATCACTGATAGATTGTGAGGTCTATGAGTATCATCTCGATGATTGATGATCTTTAATGGGCAAAGTTGAAATGGTTCTAACCTATTGAAAAGAGTTTCAATGATATTGTGATAGGGATCACAAAATATCTCAGTACCAGATAGAATAGAACTTGTAGGGTCACACACAAAGTGACATTTGACTGATCAGATGGTTGAATTATGATTATGAATCGTAATAGGATTTGATTATCAGTTTGATTGATAATTGATCCAATGTAAAAGTTGCAATTAAGTAACTCACTAAATAGTTAGTGAGTTATAGGAGAATTAATTAAGCAATTGGATTGCTAATTAGTTCAATTTGATTGAGCAATATGGCTTGCATCAAGTTTAATTAAATTAAATTTAATTTGACTTGACGTGGATTTGATTTGATTAAGTCTAATTGGGTTATGAGATAACCAAAATTGTATAGAAGAATAATTTCTTGTTGAATTTGGATTTGAGTTTAACTTAATTTCTAATTAGACTAGGATCTAAACAAGAGTGTTTGAGTTTCTATTTGGACTAAAAGTTTTTCTCCTCATGGGTGCACTAAATTCTAATTAGGTGACATCTAATCTAAACAGTTTGGGTTCTTAATTAGATTTAGATTTTTATTTATTTAGATATAATTAATTTTTAATATGATTAAAATTAGTTAGAATTTAAATTAATTTAAATCAGCCATCTTAAGAGAAGTCCCATATGGATTAAATTCTCCCTCCATGCACCTTAAACCAATTCCCACGCCCAACCAATTTTGGACGCCACAAACCCAATGCCTCTCCCTCTTTTGCATGAGCTTTTTAGCATGTAAGAAGGACTCTTAAATCTCTTTTTCCCATGAGATATCTAGCGCAAAACAAGAAAGGGTGGGCGGCATGAGTAATCCTAGAGTCCAAGAGAGTTTGGACTCTTATCTCCTATCCAAACTCTATCTCCAATTCCTATTTAAACAAAGCACCATGATGGGCATTAGACACCAAAATCAGAGGATATGTGCATGGAAAATTTGCAAGGGAGAGGGTGCGGGATGATGGTCCAAGGCATGAGGTATATTGGCTTCTATCCTTTCTTTCTTACTAACAACCAAAGGTTGATTGTTAGGACATCTTCTCTCCTATCTTTTGTCCTAGTTTGGATATGGGTTTCTCCTCTCCTCTTGTCTAAAAGTTGGACAAAAATTTTTATATTTCTAGCATAGAGATTTGGTGTATAGATTTTAGAAAGAAAAAAGAAGAAAGATGTTGCTCCTAGATTGATTTTGATGATTACAAAACAGATTGAAGGGGTACCAATACTTTTTATTTGAAAAAGTCTTTGTGCTCTTCAAGGGCAAAATCATAATTTTACCAAAATCTTGATTTAATAGTATTATTTGGTAGAACAAAAGATTTGTGATTTATTGGCAAAAATTTCATTATTTTTGGACTTGTATTTTTGAAGTTATGAATGTTTGAAATCCATGAGTCGACTCATGAGTCAGCTCATGGCACAATGAGCAGTTTGGCACGCTGAATTTTTGGCTTGGCACGGCCTGTGAGTCGACTCATGAGTCGATCCTCAAGGCATGAGTCGACTCATGAGTCGACTTCTGCAGTTTTAGGTCAAAAGTTACAGAAACCTGTTTTCTGGTTGTTGCAACAGAGGTCGACTCATGAGTCGACCCCTGAGGCATGAGTCGACCCCTGCGACGGGATTTTTCCGCAACGGCTAGTTTTTAACCCGTTTTAAGTGCTTTTAATGCTCATTTAATGTGCTCTAACGGTTCTTTTTCTGTCTAGAATATTTTTCTCTATTTCTTAAAGCTATAAAAGGATTCAAAAGGTGGGAAACAAACAAGAGATTGAAAGAAGAAGAAAAAGAAGAGAAGGAAAGAGATTTGAAGAGCATTCAAGAAAGCATTCAAGAGCATTCAAAAGAGAAAGGGTTTCTCAAGCCAACTTTTCAGCCCTAATCAAGAGCTCATTTAAAGCCTTCAAGAAGCCATCAATCCAAGCTCACCAACTCCTCAAGCGCTCAATCAATTCTCCATCCACTTTGAGGAAATTCAAAAAGGGGCTTCTTCTCTTGAGTAAAGTGTATTTAAAGTTATATTCGCTCATTAAAGGGGCTTTTCTTGTACTTATTTGTGCTATAAATTATTTTACTCTTTTCGAGTGATTGTTTTTATTTTGGAGGGGTTCCAAAATAAGGGAAGGTTGATCCAAACCTGGAATCGGAGTATATTGAGTTGGCTTGTACCCAAAAAATAAGTGGACTAGCTTAGGATAGCTAGTGTCGGAGTTTTCGACATTTGTATTCGGGTTGAATACAAGTATAGTGGATTAGAATTCCCAAGTAGGAGCTTGGGGAGTGGATGTAGGTGCAAGGTTGGCACCGAACCACTATAAATCCTTGTGTTTGTGGTATGCATAATTGCTTCTCTTTAACTCTTCATTATTTCCTTGCATTCTTGCTTTAGGCAATTAATCTTGAACTAAGGTTATTTTCCTCGTTCATTTAGCTATTGACAAATATTTTTCATAAGTCATTAGTTAAGCTTAAAATTTTTAGAAACTCAATTCACCCTCCCCCCTCTTGGGTTGCATAGCTGGACAACAAGTGGTATCAGAGCCCGGTGCTCTAGCCCATCTTTGATCTAAACAATCAAAGAGCCAAAGATCTATGGCAACCCACGTTGGTACTTCTCTAACCGAGGGGCAATCCACCAACCGACCTTCACTTTTCAATGGGTCTAATTACACCTATTGGAAAGCTCTGATAAAAATATTCATTCAAGCACTCGACTATGATATGTGGAGTATCATAGTGAACGGTCCTCACACACCCACTAGAATTATAGATGGTGAGGAATCAACCAAATCCGAGAAAGAATGGGATGAGGTTGATAAAAAGATGGCCCAATTAAATGCTAAAGCAATGAATATACTTTATTGTGCTCTTGATGCAAACGAATTTAATCACATTTCTACTTGTTCTTCTGCTAAAGAAATATGGGATAGGTTAGAAGTAACTCATGAGGGAACCAATCAAGTAAAAGAGTCTAAAATAAACATGCTTGTGCATAAATATGAATTGTTTAAAATGGAGCATGATGAGTCCATAACTGTAATGTTTACTCGTTTTACTGATATCATAAATGGTTTAAAGAGTCTTGGTAAGTCCTATACTAACAGTGAGCTTGTAAGAAAGATTCTCAGGTCATTGCCAAGAACTTGGGAAGCCAAGGTGACTACCATCCAAGAAGCGAAGGACTTGAACACTCTACCTCTAGAAGAGCTTCTTGGATCTTTGATGACTCATGAGCTAAGCATGAAGCAACATCAAGAGGAAGAAGTCAAAAAGAAAAGAACCATTGTCCTCAAATCCACAGCTTCTCCTGATGAAGAAACTGATGACACTGAAGATGAAGAACAGGATGAAGAGATGGCTCTCATCACCCGAAGATTCAAGAAATTTTTAAGGAAAAAGAAACAGGGGATGAGAAGGAGGCCATTCACAAAAGGAGAACAAAGCAAGGAAAAAGAGAAAGACCAACCCCTTATCTGCTACGAGTGCAAGAAGCCGGGACACTTCAAATCCGAATGTCCACAACTGAAGAAAGGTCCCAAGAAGTTCAAGAAGAAGGCGATGATGGCCACATGGAGTGCGAGTGATGACTCAAGCTCCGATGAGGAAACCTCAACCAAACAAGCAAACCTGTGCCTTATGGCACACGAAAATGAGGTAATTTCTGAAACCCCTAGTGATTTTACTTTTGAAGAATTGCATGAAGCATTCTATGATTTAGCTGATGAATTAAAGAAACTAGGGATGAAAAACAAAGAGCTGAAATTGAAAAATCAATCCTTAGTGAAACAAGCTGAAACTTTTCAATTGAAAAATCCACCTTGCTTCAAGAAAATCATAGCTTAAAGATTGAAATTGCCAAGCTGAAACCAATAGTAGATAAGTTCACCTTAAGTTCAAACAAACTCAATATAATTCTTGATAATCAAAAAGCCGTATATGATAAGGCTGGACTTGGCTATAACCCCTTGAAGAAACAAAAATATCTGAAAAATATTTATGTAAATTCTTTAAGTAACAAGTCTACCAATATTACTTGTTTCAAATGTGGTAGAGTAGGACATAAGTCATACACTTGCTTCTTTGACAAATCTGCAAACTCAACTATTAAGAAAATATGGATTCCAAAAGGAACCATTTTGACTAACCAAAAAGGACCCAAGAAAGCTTGGGTACCTAAAACAAAAACTTGACTTTTGCTTGCAGGTGTGTCTAGCATCCCAAGGAGGAAACAGGAAATGGTATCTTGACAGTGGATGCTCGAGACACATGACTGGTGATGAATCATAATTCATCACTCTTGTTGCTAAAGATGGAGGGATGGTCACCTTTGGAGATAATGGCAAAGGAAAGATCATCGGGATAGGTAACATTGGTATCACTCCCTCCAAATACATTGAAAATATTTTGCTAGTTAGTGGTTTAAAGCATAATTTACTAAGCATTAGTCAATTTTGTGATAAAGGGTATAAAGTTGTTTTTGAATCATCTGTTTGCATTGTAACTAGTCCTATTAACGATGGCATTAAATTTATTGGACATAGACATGGCAATGTTTATATGGTAGATTTAAATGATTTAGCCAAAATAGACATGCAATGCCTAGTATCCTTGAATGCTAAAGTTAATGAGACTAGTTGGCTTTGGCATCGTAGACTTGCACACATTAGCATGCACTCTCTTTCAAAATTAATTAAGAAAGAATTAGTTCTTGGCTTGCCTAAACTGAATTTTGAAAAAGATAGAATTTGTGATGCATGCCAACTAGGTAAACAAACACGAGTTTCATTTAAATTCAAAAATATTGTTTCAACTTCTAGACCTTTAGAGCTTTTGCATATGGACTTATTTGGACCAACTAGAACCACTAGTCTAGGAGGAAAACGATATGGTTTTGTAATTATAGATGATTACTCTCATTTTACTTGGGTTTTCTTTTTAGCACACAAAGATGAAACTTTTCATATTTTCACTAAATTTTACTGAAAAGTCACCAATGAAAAAGGATTTTCAATTCAAAATATTCGAAGTGATCATGGAACTGAATTTGAAAATCAAGACTTTAAAAACTTTTGTGATGAAAATAGAATTGGCCATAACTTCTCTGCTCCTAGGACACCCCAACAAAATAGGATAGTTGAAAGGAAAAATAGAACTTTAGAAGAAATGGCCCGTACCATGCTTTGTGAAAGCAACCTACCAAGATATTTTTGGGCGGAAGCAATTAACACAGCATGTTACATTTTAAATCGTGCTTTGATTAGACAAATTTTAAAGAAAACCCCCTATGAACTTTGGAAAGAAAGAAAACCAAATATTGCATATTTTCATATTTTTGGTTGCCGATATTTTGTACTAAATAATGGTAAAGAAAGACTTGGTAAATTTGATGCAAAATCAGATGAAACAATCTTTCTGGGTTACTCCTCCACTAGTAAAGCTTTTAGAATTTTTAACAAAAGAACTTTAGTAGTTGAGGAGTCCATACATGTTGTTTTTGATGAATCTAACGATCTTCCTTCAAGGAAGAATGAGGGTGTTGATGATGCAGATCCTCTAATAGAAGGAATGAAGGAGATCACTCTGAAAGATTCAACAACTCAAGAGGACGAGGAACAAGAAGACAAACAAGATGAGAGAGGTGAAGAAATTCAAGAACAACCTCAAGGTACAAATGACCTACCCAAGGAATGGAGGTATGTTCACAACCACCCTAAGGAGTTAATTATTGATGATCCTATGCATGGGGTAAAAACTCGTTCTTCACTTAGAGATGTATTTAATCATTGTGCTTTTGTATCTCATCTTGAACCAAAAACTATTGAAGAAGCTGAAAATGATCATAATTGGATTAATGCAATGCAAGAGAAACTTAATCAATTTGAAAGAAATAATGTTTGGACTTTAGTATCAAGACCTAAAAATTATTCAATTATTGGCACAAAATGGGTCTTTAGGAACAAATTAGATGAACATGATAATGTAATTAGAAATAAAGCAAGATTGGTTGCTAAAGGATATAATCAAGAAGAAAGAATTGATTTTGATGAGACCTTTGCACCGTTGCTAGATTAGAAGCCATTAGACTTCTGCTTGCATATGCTTGCTTTATGAAATTCAAATTATTTCAAATGGATGTCAAAAGTGCATTTTTAAATGGATATATTGCTGAAGAAGTCTATGTAAAACAACCTCCGGGATTTGAAAATCATGCTTTTCCTGATCATGTTTTTAAATTAAATAAAGCTTTATATGGATTAAAACAAGCACCTAGGGCTTGGTATGATAGGCTAAGCAAATTTTTACTAAATAATGATTTTTCAAGAGGTAATGTAGATACAACCCTCTTTATTAAAAGAAATCAAAATGATATGTTAGTAATACAAATTTATGTTGATGACATAATTTTTGGGTCTACTAATGAATCTCTTTGTCAAGACTTTGCTAAGCTCATACAGGGGGAGTTCGAGATGAGCATGATGGGAGAACTTACTTCTTCCTCGGACTCCAAATCAAACAAACAAAAGAGGGAATCTCCATCACCCAAAGCAAGTACACCAAGGAACTACTCAAAAGATTTGGAATGGAGAACTCCAAACCAATTGGCACACCAATGAGCCCCTCATGTAAGCTTGACAAGGATGATGAAGGTAAATGTGTAGACTTAAAATACTATAGAGGTATGATTGGCTCATTATTATATTTAACTGCAAGTAGGCCTGATATCATGTTTAGTGTTTGCTTATGTGCTAGATATCAATCTAATCCTAAAGAATCTCATTTGAATGCTGTTAAAAGAATCCTTAGATACTTGAATGGTACTCAAACTCTAGGGTTATGGTACTCTAAGGACTCACTAATTGATTTATTAGGATATTCAGATGCTGATTTTGCTGGATGTAAATTAGATAGAAAAAGCACAAGTGGAACTTGCCAATTTCTTGGAGTTAACCTAATCTCCTGGTTTAGCAAGAAACAAAATTCGATAGCACTGTCTACGGCTGAGGCCGAATACATTACAGTCGGAAGTTGTTGTGCTCAAATCCTGTGGATTAAGCAACAACTCGAAGACTTTGGAATCAAACTTAATGAAACACCAATAAGATGTGACAACACAAGTGCCATAAATCTATCTAAAAATCTAATTCAACACTCTAGATCCAAACATATTGAAATTAGACATCATTTTATAAGAGAACATGTTCAAAACAAAAATATAATTCTTGAATATGTTTGCACTGAAAATCAATTAGCTGATATCTTTACAAAGGCCTTAGTGAGGACAGATTCTGTGAAATTAGGAGAAATCTAGGAATTCTTGATCCATATGCCTAAATATTTTCCAATTCCAAAGATTTGATGTCAAAAATTCTTGAACTCAATTTCCATCATCTCTCTTGGTCCCAAAAGCTCAAGATTATCACTCTCACAACTTGTCATTGAGCAAAATTCTCTCCCAAAATTTCAAATTTTTTTGGAATTTATTCATATTTTTTTTGAATTTCTGAGTTTCATGAGTCGACCCTATGGCAAACTTGTAATTTCTGCCAACTTCCCACGGGCTCCTTCTTTTTATTTGGAAGCCTGTTCATGAGCCGACTCATCTCTTCATCTTCCTCCCTCCAAGAACCGCCATCGTCATCCTCATTCTCTCCAAAACCAAGGATCTAGCTCAAGATTCTTCTCCCTTCTCCTCTCCTCCACAAATCACCACCTGGGAAAGAAGATTTTCCATCTTTCCCCTTGATTGAAACGGTTGGAGCTGCCCTAGCCTCCACCGTTCTTCTCAAAACCCCTCTTCTCTCCGCCAAAATCCCTCTCCATTCTTTTGTAGCCTTCTTCCACTCATCCACTTGATCCTCCAAGTCTCTCTGCCTGCTACTGTGGTGAGAATGGCTCCGAAGATGAAGCTCCCTCAGAGAAGAAAGTCGGTCCGTGAGCTAGAAGAAAATGTCCGCAGAAAAAGGCAAGCTGCTCAGTCCTCCACTGCTCCCACTCCGGCTTCTGTGTCAGCTCAAGGTCCTTCTCAATCATCCCTAAGCCCCAGTAAGATCCCTCTATCTGATAGGAAAGTTGAAACCAAAAAAATGTGGATTTTCGATTCTTTGAAAAAGAGGGTTTCACCTTTGGACAAAAATAAAAAACCTGGGTTGGGGTTTCTACTGCTCTCTTAAGGAAGTCACTTTTGTAGACCTAGTTAGAGAATTTTATCAGAATCTACATTATGGAAATGGAACAGTGACTTCGACAGTTAAGGGAGTTGATATTTGTTGGATCCTGTCATTTTGGGAGAAATACTTCATTGCCCTGTGAGGGTTATTCTTACATGGAACTCCCAATAAAGGAAGAGGGATCAGTGTTATTCTAGGGGGAACCTACTCAGGGAGTTTGAATAAATTGGAAGCCAAAATTTGTCTATTGAGATGAGGATCTTACATCAGTTAGTGACGAAGCTCTTCTTCCCTAGGAGTGGTAGGCATGATCTACTTTCTAGCAGAGATATTTGTATTATGTTTCATGTTATCACTCAAACCCCCTGAACCTCCCGCATTAATGATTGAGGCCATGAGAGAGACACTGAACAGATCCAAGGCACATTTGCCTTTTGGTATGGCCCTTACTCGAGTTTTTAGGAGGTTTGGAGTTAGCTTTGAGGGGGAGGCATCTACTAAGCTTTCTCATGTAGACACCTTCAACCAACACACTCTGCACCGCATGGGATTTACAAAAACTGATGGTGGTTGGATCAAGGGTTCTGAGGAGAGAGCTGAGGACAGAGTAGAAGACAGAGCTGAAGAAGAAGGTCCATCATCTCCTATCCATGACTTCAGGGCAGCATCACCAGATATCCAGTTTATTCCAACCCAGAGGCTGGCCCTTCAGAGTTCACCAGGAGGCCCACACCAGTACATCAGCCAGAGAGCAGAGCACCTCCTTCAGAGTTCAGATTGGCTGATGATCAGATCGAGCAGATATGTCAGCATGTGGCTTCCTTGCTATCTAGACAGTGGAGCACTACTACATTTGCACCAGGGTCCACTTAGATCATCTGATCAGACCTTGATTCCCATATCTCCACTGTGTTTCAGTTGATCTCAGATCAGTCTATTCGGATTCAGCAGCTAGAGGACACTGTTTGGAGACTGACTGGGAGAGTTCTTGACTTGCAGGGGCAAGTCCTAGCTTTGGCCCATCCTCAGCCATAGGGAGCCACTATTGAGGTCACAGACCTTACTGCAGAGGCTGGCAGGCTCAGAGGTGCACTGGAGGGTGGTTATAGTTATTGAGGAGAGAGATAGAGGCTCGAGTGAGCATGTATCTACTCAGTTCACTGCTCTACTTCAGTCTGTTTCCAGAGCACTGAACGTTCTTGATTCCATCAGACTCACTCTATCAGTCCAGTCCTTGGCCTCGCAGCATTCTCAGCCTCCTAGTTCATCTCGCTCACCTGCTCGTGCCAGAGGCAGACGGGGTAGAGGACGTTCTTTGGTCGAGATCCATCATCTCCTCATCCTATCTCTGATGACTCCGATCCTTCTAGTCATGATCTTTACTAGATCCTAGGTGTTAGTCTCTTGTTCTTTCTAGGATCTGTATTTTGGGGTCATGTATTGACATTAGCTAGTTGACTTTTATGTTATGAAATTTGTATTGAAACAATTATGGTTTTAATCATCTTTTACTTATATATCTACTCTTTGTAATGATGTCAATCATCTTTTGGTTATATATCTTCTCTTGTTGAAATAACTTCTCTTTGTTGATGATTGCTGTTAATGATTGCTGTATTAAGGGGGAGCAAACATCAATGATTAGCACTAAAGTATTAAAGAGAAAACGTATTCAGAAAAAAGGGGGAGTTAACAATGTTTGATGATGTCAAAAAGGGGGAGAAAATTAAAGAAAAAGAAACCTATCAAAAGCAAAACATAAATTATGAGACATTAAAGAAAAAGAAACCCATCAAAAGCAAAATTATAAAGAAAAAGAAACATATCAAAAGCAAAATTATAAATTATTAGCTGAAACTAAAATGAATGAATTGGGAGAATTTAAAGAACAATATCAAAAGTAAAATTATTAACTAACTTAAATATACAATGAGTAAATTGCTAAGTACAATGCAAATGAGCAACCTTTAAAATTACTTCTTTAAAATGCTGTGATATGCCTTAAAATTCTTACTTGCTCTGATACATCTTAAATTTAACATGCTCTAATATACTTTACAAATTAACTCTAAGACATGCATTGGCACACTTAATTATTTTTGCTCTGATACTAAAACTAAATAATCAAATGAGAATGAGCCAATTTTCAAGATACAGCTTGCTCTGATAACAAAAACAAAGTTTCTGCTCTAACACCAAAATCACATAATCCAATGAGCATATTTTCAAATCTTTAAGCAAATGGGCAAACTATTTATGCATATGACCATTTGTATCACATGCCAAAAGGATCAATATTCTTTTCAAGCAAATGCATCCTTTTAAAATTCATGATTCACATAAATGTTTTGTTCAAGTATTTTGTTATCATCAAAAAGGGGAGATTGTTGCTCCTAGATTGATTTTGATGATTACAAAGCAGATTGAAGGGGTACCAATATTTTTTATTTGAAAAAGTCTTTGTGCTCTTCAGGAGCAAAATCATAATTTTACCAAAACCCTGATTTAATAGTATCATTTGGTAGAACAAAAGATTTGTGATCTATTGGTGAAAATTTTATTATTTTTGGACTTGTATTTTTGAAGTTATGCATGTTTGAAATCCATGAGTCGACTCATGAGTCAGCTCATGGCACAATGAGCAGTTTGGCACGTTGTATTTTTGGCTTGGCACGGCCTGTGAGTCGACTCATGAGTCGACTCTCAAGGCATGAGTCGACTCATGAGTCGACTCCTGCGGTTTTAGGCCAAAAGTCACAGAAACCTGTTTTCTGGTTGTTGCAATAGAGGTTGACTCATGAGTCGACCCCTGAGGCATGAGTCGACTCATGAGTGGACCCCTACGATGGGATTTTTCGCAACGGCTAGTTTTTAACCCGTTTTAAGTACTTTTAATGCTCATTTAATGTGCTCTAACGGCTCTTTTTCTGCCTAGAATATTTTTCTCTATTTCTTAAAGCTATAAAAGGATTCAAAAGGTGGGAAACAAAGAAGAGATTAAGAAGAGAAAGAAAGAGATTGAAAAGAAAAAGAAGAGCATTCAAGAGCATTCAAAAGAGAAAGGGTTTTTCAAGCCAACTTTTCAGCCCTAATCAAGAGCTCATTTAAAGCCTTCAAGAAGCCATCAATCCAAGCTCACCAACTCCTCAAGCGCTCAATCAATTCTCCATCCACTTTGAGGAAATCCAAAAAGGAGCTTCTTCTCTTGAGTAAAGTGTATTTAAAGTTATATTCGCTCATTAAAGGAGCTTTTCTTGTACTTATTTGTGCTATAAATTGTTTTACTCATTTTGAGTGATTGTTTTTATTTTGGAGGAGTTCCAAAATAAGGGAAGGTTGATCCGAACCTAGAATCAGAGTGTATTGGGTTGGCTTGTACCCGGGAAACAAGTGGACTAGCTTGGGATAGCTAGTGTCGGAGCTTCCGATGTTTGTATTCGGGTTGAATACAAGTTTAGTGGATTGGAATTCCCAAGTAAGAGCTTGGAGAGTGGATGTAGGTGCAAGGTTGGCACCGAACCACTATAAATCCTTGTGTTTGTGGTGTGCATAATTGCTTCTCTTTAACTCTTCATTATTTCCTTGCATTCTTGCTTTAGACAATTAATTTTGAACTTAGGTTATTCTCCTCATTCACTTAGCTATTGACAAATATTTTTCATAAGTCATTAGTTAAGCTTAAAATTTTTAGAAACCCAATTCACCCCCCCTCTTGGGTTGCATAGCTGGGCAACAAGATATATGGTATGGACTAGCCTTGTCATGTGAAACAGTCGGCCAGGAGCTTATGCCTGGGACAGCCCGCTAGGAGCTTATGCCTGGGATAGTCCCCACTGACTTACGGGTGGATCAGCCGGTCAGGAGCTCATGCCTGGGATAGCCCGTCAGGAGCTTATGCCTGGGACAGCCTCTCACGGGCTTTCGTACGTGGGACAGCCAGCCAGGAGCTCATTCTGTGATAGCCTTGAAAGGTTTTTTATATGAAAATTGATTCAGATGATGACTGAGGTATAGACTTGGATAGTCCAGAGTCAGAAAGAAAAGGTTAAAAATTATGTGATTATGAAAAGAGAAATGAAAGATAAGTTATGAAATAATTGTTGAATAAAAGTGTTTCACCTATTAACATATGATGATGCATCTATTTTAACAAGACAGTAAATTTATGGATGTTTGCAGTATTCTGAATATTGAACATGAGATTTTATATTTTATTACTTATTCTTATTTTTAGATTATATTACTATATCAATATGATATGAAAATTCTTACTGAGCTGTAAAGCTCACACCTCTTCATCTTTCTTTTTCTTCTCAAAGTTACAGGACGCTTATGATTGGCTATGGCTTGGATTTACGAGTGAGTAGAAGAATAAATAGAGCGTCATAGTATCTAATTAGAGAATTGAAGAAATTTAAATTATAATTATGTAAGGTTTTATGAATTTTTGTTGAAATAAATTGTTATAGATGTTAAGGTTGTAACGATTTAATTTGGCCTTGCATATTCTTTAGGGCTTGCTCTAAAGAGTGTGCGGCCATCACGTATCTGATCCGGGTGTTGGGTTCAGGGCGTGACAGAATGATATCAGAGCTTAGGTTTAAGATCATCAGAGATTATAAAGAGATATTAAAACTTTATGTAAGATCAATAGGATATGACAAAGTGGTATCAAAGCTCAGATTATGATCATTAAGGATTATAATATAAGTGATTTAAATATTACAGAGTAATAATAGAGTTTAGGTTATGATCATTGAGGATTATGATATAAGTGATTAGGATTTGATAAAATGATATTAGAGCTTAAGTTTAAGTCACTAGGGATTATGAAGTGACATCAAAACTTTATGCATGATCAATAGGATGTGACAGAGTGATATCAGAGAATATGATAGAACAGTACTAGAGCTCAGGTTTAAGGTCACTAGGGATTGTCATATAAGTGATATTAAAATTTTGGGATTATAATCAATAGAGTATGATTGATAATATCAGAGTTTAAGATTATGATCATTAAAGGTATGATAAAATGATATTAGAGTTTAGGTTATGATCACTAAAAAATATGATTTAAGTGGTATTTGAGTTTAAAGTTATAATTATTCAGAATTATAATTTTAGTGATATCTGAACTAGGTTATGATCATGAGAAACATGATAGATATAAAAGAGAAGATTCAATATTTAGATTTTGAATCAATAGATATTAAGATGAAATTTATTCATAAGTGGCATATAATAATAGAATTGATGAGTTATATCTTGGATTTCAATTAGTAAGGTGGCCTGAATATAAGAAGAGTTGACCCTGGAAGGAAGTGGGAGGTATTGATATGTTATGTTGAGTATACTCAATGATTTTGGAATGCTAAACTTATATGGAAGGAAATCATGACAACTTTTCTGATTTTGATGTTAATTATCTGAGCATTACAAATTTTAAATTTATCAGAAGGAAGTTAGGATATGGTCTAAGAAGAAATTTCATCAAATGAGAGAGAAATATTTTTGAGTATTGAACCTATAAGATGATTATATATGAAACTCAATCTTAGATAAAAAAAAATATACTTGAATTTTATTATGAGAATATGAGATACACATTTTGGTAAAATCTTTGGTTACTCAAAATATCATATTCTGAATATGATTCCTTAATCTTTCAAGTTGCATTGAATTTCAAGTCAAAAGTTTACTTTTCTAAGTGGATCAAAAATATTTTGATATTATTGTTAAATTAAAGAAGAAAATTTATTTTGTCAGAGTATGACATATAGGTTATGATGAAATCTTTAATAATTCATATTACTATCTTTAGATTAGATTTTTTTTAATTTTTCTTGTGATTATTGAAGATGGTGAAGTGTATTAATTATTCAAGTCAAAGTTTGGATTTTTTTTAAATTGAACTAAGACATCTTGCTAGTGTTAAATTTTGAATGATTTATACAAGGGACAAGATTTTGTATGGATTTATTGATTAATATTAAGGGTTGTGATGAAGGAAGCTCTATAAGAAATAATCAAGTTGATTCTACTTAAAGATGTTGGCTTGAGTTCTTCTAGTTTGTGAAGTTAGAATTAATTCTTTTAAAAAGAAAGATTGTTTTAGAAATTATCTAAATGATTGTAAGGTAAATCTAAGGTTAACTCCAATTGATTCTAGACATGTTGGATTCTTGAAGAGTGATGGAACTTATGCAATAATTTCAAACATAGGAAGTGGATCAAGATTTAATTTTTATATGCTATACCCAAAGGTAGTAAAAATAAAGAAACTTAAAATTTTGCCCTAAGTCTTATATGAAATTTGAAGGTTGGATCTATCCTGGATTGATCTAACATGTAAGGATATTTTTATCTTTGATAGACTTATATAATTTGATAAATTAAAATCAAAGTACGTAACAAAAGCATGGTGAATTAAATTGATTAGAAATATTAATTTTTTAAATCAAAAGATATTATGATGAAATACATTAGTTGGAAATAAGGAAGGATTTTATTGAAAATGAAAGGATGCTATAAATTTTGATCTAATCTGATCATAGTCAGATTAATTTTTGTCAATAGGTTGCTTCATTGTAGATAATACCAAAAAATTCTAGATATCTCAAATTTATTAACAGCTTGATAGTTCTGATATTAGTTCAAACTTAGAATGTCCTGACATAGATCTCATATTTTTTTTAAAATTTAATATTGTTACTTGAACTGATATAGAAGATTGAGGTTTTCTTAAGATGAGAGTCTACATATAAATTTATTGGAAGGTCAAGAGAGGAAAAAAATCGATGATTGTGAAGAGTGCCCAATGTTTAACCTTTATTTATTTTCTATCAAGGGTAGTCTGAGATAATTATGAATTTTGAGTGGAATGCATTAGACAAATAATGGTGGTATATTAATACAAGTCTGAAATATTACAGTTCTTCAAAAAGTTAAAAAATCAATAAGAGGAGATGAATTTAAAATTTTAAATAATTTTGTTATAACAGATCATGAGAAATAAATAATATATAAGACATTATCATAAGCTTGAGAATGACATGAAGAATGCATACTTCAAAATATGTATCTCAAATGACATAACTTAATTTCGAGGATGAAATTATTTGAAGAATGGGGAATGTAACATCCGGTCCATTTGGGCCTTGGACCAAGCCTAAAGCCCATATAAAAAAAAAAAGAAACGAAGAAGACTCCCGCTGGGAGTCTTCTTCCACACAAATCACTGGAGGAGAAGTCGAATCCAAGGGGGATTCGTTCTCCCCTTCACTCTATAAGACCCCCCTCTCCTTCTCCTAAACAACCCACGATGATCACCGATCTCTCTCTCTCCTTTCTCCTTGTTTTCTTTAATTGAAGTCGAGGCCTCCCG